>NW_006408558.1:17211490-17215567 GCF_000296735.1 Chrysochloris asiatica
TGCTTGTTCTTGTAGTAACAGTCGGTCTGCCTATGTTGTTTTGTATTTTTCCTGTAGGTCTTTCTTTCAAGAAGTATTCTCTGTGCTTCTAGCCGCTTCAGGCTGGTCTGCTCGTCCTTTCAAGTGGAAATTTACCATTAAAGTGCTCTTTTGCAGCAGATATACTCAATGCAACAACACATCATTTGATTTCCGGACCACTGCTTTCATGGACGTTGATTGTGGAACTAAGGAAAACTAAATCCACGACAACTTCAGTCTTCTCTCCATTTATCATAGTGTTATTTATTGGTCCAGTGGTGAAGATTTTTGTTTTCTTGATGTAGAGTGGGAATCCAAACTGAAGGCTGTGGTCTTTGATCTTCATCAGTAAACGCTTCAAGTTCTCTTCTCTTTCAGCAAGCAAGGTGGTATCATTTGCATATCCCAGGCTACTAATGAGTCTTTCACCAATGATGAAGTCCTATTCTTCATATAGTCCAACTTCTCTGAAGATATTCTCAGCATACAGAATGAGTAAGTATAGTGAAAGGATACAACCCTGACACACACCTTTCCAGATTTTAAACTATACAGTGTCCCCTTTGTAATAGGTTTCATCGTCAACTCGACTAGGCCAGGATGTCCAGAGGTTTAACAGTTGTTGTTGTGTTGTTGTTATGTGCCGTGGAGTTGGTTCCAACTCATAGCGACCCTGTACAGGATTTCTGAGGCTGGAAATCTTTACGGGAGCAGAATGCCTCATCTTTCTCCTGCGGAACAGCTGATAGTTTCGAACTGCTGACCCTGTAGTTTGTAGCCCAATTTGTAACCACTACGCTACCAGAACTCCTTGGTTTAACAGTTGGGATGTGCTTATTCCTATCATGATGAAACTAATACAGGCAGAGTTAGCTCTATGATGAGCAGCTATGAGCAAACAATCAATTAAAAGGATGCTTCCTTAGGGGGGTGACCTGTCCCCAATATAATAGACAAGTGAGAGAGACTCTCTCTCTCTCTTTGACTGGGGACCTGGGACTCTAATTTGTAAGACATTTCCTTGATAACAAAATTACATATGTGTGTGTGTGTGTGTGTGTGTGTGTGTGTGTGCGCGCACATGTATGTTTCACTAGTTTTGCTTCTCTAGAAAACCCAACTAAAGACATGTGGTACCGAAATTGGGGTTCTAGGGTTGAAGGTTAAAGGGAACCATCGAGTCGTATGCTCGCTTGTGACCACCTGCATCCACGTGTGAGTGGAACTGGGGGAGATGCAGCAGTGAAGACACAGGCTGAGTTTGGAGGTGTTTTATTGGCACCAGCTGGCTTTGAGATCAGAGGAGCGGGAAGTCTGGCTGGTCTGAAGTTTAAGGAGTTGTGTGAACTCCTGAGGCCATGGGGGTAGGGCTGCGAGTGAAGTACCAGCTGGTCTGAAGTGCAGAGAGGTGTGTGTTAACTCCCAAACTTGCAGCTGTTACCCATTTGTCCTATGTTGGGTGGCTAAAAAACCAGAGTCGATCAAGACAAAGATATCTGATTCTCTGTTGTTGTTAGGTGTCACGGTACCAACTCATAGTGACCCCATGCATAACAGAATGAAACACTGCCTGGTCCTGGGCCAAACGCACAATTGTTGCCACGCTTGAACCCACTGATGCTGCCACTTTGAAAATCCATCTTGCTGGGGTTCTTCCTCCTTCTCTCGGACCCTCCACCTTACCAACCATGGTATCCATCTCTAGTGACTGGTTCTCCTAATAATATGTCCGAAGTATGAGAGACCAAGTCTGGCCATCCTGGCCTCCAAGGAGCACTCTAGCTGCCCTTCGTCCAACACAGATCTGTTGGTTCTTTTGGCAGCCCATGGCACTTTCAGTATTCTCCTCTGAGCAATTCAATATTTGATACTCTGAGCAAGTGTCAATGACTACAATTTGTTGGACTGGACTTTAGCTTATAAATGCAGTTAGTTAATCAAAATTCCAATCAGAATGGAAGCCAAAAAACATGCTTGTCTCCTCAGTGTACTGGATTGATAGGGACAGGAATTGAGACATTGGGTATTAAAAATGGGGAGCTATAAAGGCATGAAGTGGCTGACTTACACACTTCCATGGGTGTGCTTAGGTTTAGAGTGAGAAGATACAGGAGAACCTCTACCGACTAGTTTTCCTATTTTCCAGATGGGTCTGGTGGAAGGGGTGGGGGATGATGCTGATAGGATTTTATGAATTCAATTGTAATTGTTAGTAGGATTAATTGTGATAGTCAAAACTGTAATTGTAGAAGACGTGTAACTAAGAGGGGGGAGTAGTTATCTTTCATTTTAGGAACAGACTATGCAGGACCATCATTAAGGAAAAGCATGAGTGGAGGGTGGGGTCCCTGTCTGGAAAAGCGGACACAGCAGAGATGACGGCAGAGGCGATGGCACGGAGAGACAGCAACTTTTGTCTGCTGAACTGAGTAAGGCTGTGTGTAGGAGGCTGGCTTGCAGAAATATGCCCTTTGGACATTTAAATACATATTTTGTTTGTATATGTGCATCAAATATTTTTGCTTTTCTCATTTGTGACATACAAGATATAAATGGGGCCAGTTCGGTTTTTGGTTGTATGTGTTTTAACTATATCATGTTAGGCACAAGTAGGACTTTACAATTTTCTTTTTTTTAAATATGCATATAGTTTATAGGTTTTGAGTTGACAAGGGTGGACTATAATGGTTAGGTTTCTGTGTCAACTCAACTAGCCCAGGATTTTCAGAGGTTTAGCAGATGGTGATGAAAGCTAATACAGGCCTAGTTAACTCTATGATGAACGGCTATGAGCAGCCAATCAATTAAAGGGATGCTTCTTTTGGGGTGTGGCCTGCTCCCAATATAATGGACACTGGAAGGGGCTCTCTCTCTCTCTCTCTTCTGCTGGGAACTCTGCAATTTGTAAACCATTTCCTTGATAATAAACTTCTCTTTATAGACATATACATGCTTCACTGGTTTTGATTCTCCAGAAAACCCGGCTTAAGACACTCTTGTTCTGTTCACATGACTGCCTCTTGGTCTCTGTCTCCACATAAGCACAAGGTACTCTAGATTTTCTATTCTTTGCCGTGTTAGCCATCATTTTGTATTACCCACCCAGTCCAATGCCTTTGCGTCGTCATTGAATACACAGGTAGACACCTCTCTGGTATACTCTGCTTTCAGCCAGCATCCATCTGATGTCAGCAATGATATCCCTTCTTCCATGTCCGCTTCTGAATCTGCCTTGAATTTCTGACAGTTCTCTGCACCCATTTTTTCATGATCTTCAGCAACATTTTACTTGAGGGAGATGCTAATGATATTGTTTTTGATAATTTCCACATTCTATTAGATGCACACAAATATGGATCTCTTCCAGTCAGCTGATCAGGCAGTTGTTTTCCAAATTTCTTAGCATAGTCAAGTGAGTGATTCCAGCGTTGCAGCCAAAACATCTCAACTGGTGTTCCATCAATTCCCGGATACTTGCTTTTCACTAATGTTTCAGTGCAGTTTGGATTTCCTCTCTCAGTACCATCAGTTCTTGAATATGTTACCTCCTGAAATGAAGAACATGGACCATTTATTTCTGGCAGTGAATTAGTCCTTCAATCTTCTGTTGGTGCTTTCTGCATCTTTCGATATTTTGCCCGTAGAATCCTTCAGTATTAGAAGTCGAGGCTTGATTTTTTTGTTTCTTCTATTCTTTTCATTTGATAAATGTTGAACACGTTCATCCCTTGGGGTTTTCTAACTCCAGGTCTTTGTACATTTCATTATAATACCTGACTTGGTCTTCTCGAGCTGTCCTTTGGATTTTTCTATTCAGTTCTTTTACATCTTCATTTCCTCCACTTGTATTAATTAACTTCTCTACAATCAAGAGCAAGTTTCAGGGTTTCTTTTGTCATTCTTTCTTGTCTTTTTAATGACCTTTCTTTTTTTTTTCATGTATGATGTTCTTGATGCCATCCCGTAACTCCTCTGGTCTTCATCACTAGGGTTCAATGTATCAAATCTATTCCAGAGCTGGTCTCTAAATTCAAGTGGGATATACTCAGGTTATGT
>NW_006408558.1:17216317-17226755 GCF_000296735.1 Chrysochloris asiatica
AAATCTTGACCTTATAAACTTAGGGGAATATTGCATTTCTCTGTGGACATCCAGGGCTCATGTTTGGAATTAAATAAATATGACTAAACAATTTGATGAAAAACAATCTGCTATTAACTGCCAAGTGGCTTCATTTGTTACACTCGGGCCTATAGGGCCTTGAACTTCTGACCAGTCTTACACGGTCCACAACAAGGTTATGCTTTGGTTTTCACAGACTTGTTTTCATTTTCTTCCGCTTCAATACGAACTTGCATATGAACAATTGATGGTCTGCTCCACAGTTGGTCCTTGGCCTTGTCTTGACTGATGATATTGAGCTTCTCCATCTCCAAGTCGTTTGGTTTCTTGACTGCTACCTACTTCCATGAGTGTTGGTGGTTGATCCAAGCAAAATGAGGTCTTTGACAACTTCCATCTTTTTCCCATTGATCTTGATGTTCCAGTTTTGCGGATTTTTCTTTACGTTGAGGTGCAACTCATACCAGAGACTGTGGTCTTTGATCTTCATCAGTAAGTATTTTAAGTTCTGTTTGCTTTCAGCAAGCAAAATTATAGCATCCATGTATCAAAGGTTGTCAATGAATCTTCCTCCAATCCTGATGCCACACTCTTCTTCAGACAATCCAGCTTCTTGGATTATTTATTTAGCATGCAGACTGAATAAGAATGGTGAAAGAATACAACCATAGCACACACCTTTCCTGATTTTAAGCCATCCACGTCCCCTTTATTTTGAAAGACTGCCTCTTGGTCTATCTATAGCTTCCTCATGGAAAACACATCTGTTAAGCAAATTCAGCATGCCCAATCTGAACATGGATTTGCCTCTCCTGAGCGGCAGGTCGGCCAGTTGTAACGTCATCACGCCAACGTTCCTGAACAGCAGCATTTCAGGTGTTGGGGGGGGGGTGTCTCAGGCTCAGGTTCTGGCAAGTTGGAGGCACCCTTCTCTGGGGTGACATATCTCTAAATAAACGGAGCCACATTTCCTCCCTCCTCTGGTGGGTCACACCACATTTGGGGGGGGGGGGTGGTATAAGAGGGTAAGCTGAAAGTCAGGGTCAAGTGGACGAGAGCAGAGCCTGCTCGTCTGATGTCCCTACCCTGTAAGACCTGGGCTTCTACACTTCCCTAGCTACACAAGCAGAGACACCATTGGTCCCCTCTCTGGATCTCAGTCTCCTCACCTGTAAAATGGGGACAATAGTAGCACTTTCCTTTGGAGATCATGAGAGCTAAAGGAGCCCAGATGGTAGAGTGGTCAAACATTCAGCTGTGAACTGTATGGTCAGTGGTTCAAACCCAGGGAGAAATAGGTGGCAGTCTGCTTCCATAAAGCTTACAGCCTTGGAAATCCCTTGTTGTTTCCGAAGAGTGATTGGTGGGTTTGAACCGCAGACCCTACGGCTAGCCGTTTGTTACTTACCCTACAGCATCACACCAGGACTCCTGGGAGTAGTACTGTTTTAGAGTGTCGCTGTTGAGTTGGAATCCACTTGACAGAAATGGGTTTGGGTTTTTTGGTATGGGGCTAAATGAATCCTTCACCTGAGGTCTGGGGCCCAAGTCCACAGTGACTGTCAACTGGTTGCAATCCACGTCCGTAAAGATGCCGCTGGTCGATTCAGTCGATTCAGATCCTAGCAACGCTAGAGAACAGAACAGCATTGCTCCACTGGCTTTCCAGGCTGGAGTCCTGGGGTGGCGCTGTGGGCTAATGCGCTACACCGCAAAGCCGTTTGAACTGCAAGGTCGGTGGTTCAAGCTCACCAGCTGCTCCTTGGACACTCTATACAGGGTTGCTATGGGCCAGAACTGACTTGATGGCACTTAACAATAACAATGTTTATGGAAGTCGACTGCCTGATCTCTGGCCTTTGGCGCAGCTTTCAGTTAGCAGCCAAACTCTCTAAGCACTTATTAGTCACCGTCACCAGGGTTACTTCTTGTAAGGATTCCGACTGCTGTGGGTCAATTCCAATCACAGCGACTCTGCAGCACAGAGTACAAGTGTGTCCAAGACAGCCTCACCTTTCTCCTGCAGAGCAGCTGGTGGATTTGAACCACTGACCTTGCAGTTAGCAGCCCAATGCTTAAACCCATTGTGTCACCAGGGTTCTTTCTGCAAGAATCGTTGTTGTTAAGTGCCATTGAGTCGGTTCCGACGCATAGCAACCCTGTTGTTTCCAAGGAGCAGCTGGTGGGTTTGAACTGTTGACCTCGTGGTTAGCAGTCCAGTGCTGATCCAACAGCATTATCCCAGTCCTCCGTAAGGATTACAGCCTAGGATAACCTGCTGGGGCCATTCTACTCTGACCTCGACTCCGGCTGACACCTGCCCCACCTGCCTCTCATGGCCACCTCCTTTCAAGCCCAACATGGAGCCCCGGCTGCTGGAGAACACTTCACCTCTGGCTAGAACAAAGCCATCATTCCAGCTCTTCCCTCCGCTGCCAAGAACTCAGTGTGCCCAGCTGGTCCCCTTTGTTCACCCTGCTCATCTATTTTCAGGGAGAACTGTCCCAACCTGCGGGGCACTCACAAAACACAAGGGCCTGTAGGTGAGACAGAGCCACGAAAGACAGGAGAGATGGTCGGGAGGAGTGTTGTGGGGTGCCATGAAGGTTTTAGTGCTCGATTGCTTCTGGAGAGCCAGGGCAGGCTTCATGGAGGAGGTGAGATTAAGAAGGATGCTGAGGGTGGGAAGGTAAGGAAGGACACACTGCCTTCATGTAGATTCGGACCCCTAGTGACCCTGTACAGGGGTTCTGAGGCTGTACATAGCAGCTCAACATGGGGTTAATTCAGAAAGTTTAAAAGGGGCCAACCTGCTGCCCTAGGAAAGCAGGTTCTGGTCAACAGCCCTCAGGGTAAATCATGTTTCTGCCACTTCCTAATGTGGCAAGTTGACCTGGGGGCCTCTGTTTCCTTTTCTGTGCACCTCAGTGAGGCTGAAATAAGACAGCAAAAAGTTGTACAGACACACAGTCGGTGCCCAGTAACTGGTCGATGCTTGGATTGTTTCCTGGAATTGAATTCCCAAGCCTGGATTTTCTTTGGTTTCATGCTATGGGCCTAGCCTCAGCCAGAGCGACCCCACCAGTGGCCCAGCCCCTGGGAGCCCAAGCCTCTCATAATGCAAAGCAGAGAGCGACTCCCATGAGGACAGGGCCTTGACTGGCTGGCTCTACAGGGAGCAAGACAGAGGAGAGCAGGGCCTGTCTGCCTGCCCACCAGAGCCCCCTGGACTGGCCAGGCCAGGGAGCGAGGGCCCTGAGTCAGCTGGCCAGCTAGGCTATCAGGAAGCTGCTGTTGACATGTGATAATGTCTATTTGCTTAGCTGGAACCATTCTTCAAATGGGTTAATGTTCAACTTCCTCCAGCCCTGGGCCCTGCAGGCTTGGGTACAACCTGTTTGTCTTCCTCTCCAGATTGCAGGGAAGCCGGGCAGCCCTGGCCTTGAGGGCGCCTGGCAGGAAGTGAGGTCTAAGGCTGCCCATCTCCTGGGAGGAGGAAACTGAGGCACTCAAAGTGGCAGGGACACCCAGTGTCACCTGATTCACAAGGTGGTGTAGAGGTGCAGTTGGTGCTGGGGCTCCGTTGTGAACGGCTTCACACCTGTGTTGACTGCGCCCAGTCCCCCCACCCCTTACCTGAGGAGCATCTGCCCACTCCTGAGGTCTGTTTCCATGTGCCTCCCAAGTCCTCTCAGACCCGCTTCCCTTCACTAGCCTGGCCCCTCGCCAACCTGAGGTCCTTGGGGTCTGACAGGTATTGGACCCAGGGATACCTGGGCAGGCTGCAGCCCATGGAGCAGGGACTCCCTCTTCGCAGGGAGAAGCCCCTTCAGCCTCTGGGGACTTCATGCCCTCACGGTTGACAAGGTGACAAGGCTGCTTGCTGGCCACACTGGGGGCCCGAGGGTCAGCTGCTCTCTCCCTCCCAGTAATGGGAGCTGGAGAACTCTCTAGGCCAAGGGCTGTACCAGACTGTACCCCTAGACCACTTGGTGCTGACCACACTGCAGCCCATCCAGTGAGTCCAGCAGAGAAGGAGTGCACAGTGAGGGGCTTGCTCTGTGGTGAGTCCAGGGATGTGGCCTGAGGTTTGAGGTGGGAGACCTGCTGGGTAAAGAGGACCCTGTGTCAGGGATTCACTGACACTACTGTTCACATCCAGGTACAGAAACTACACCTTCCGGGGTGCCCATGCAGAGCTAAGCACTGGACCAAGTACTGGACCTACCAGCATTGAGCAGCCTCAAGGAACCCACCAGGTGCACGTCTGTACAGCCAGGAAATATAGAGGGAAACTGAGGCTAAGTGGCAGCCCTGGGTGGCCACCAAGTAGGGGCTGGGTTGGCTCAAAGACCAGGTCTCCCTCCTCTGGGCTGGCTCTCCCCCTCGGTCAAGAAGAAGAAATGTGTGTGCCTAGTACAGGGAGCAAAAAAGCACCCCAGTGGGGTGAGCACCAAATGCCTCCAGCTGCCACAGAGAGGAGGAAAAGGAGGTGTGAGGTCTCAGGGCTGTCCACGAGGACACATGGCACTTACTCAACCCTCGCAGGACTCTGAGGACACAGGACACATGGGGGAATGGGGTGCCAGCAGCATTCTAGGTACTGGGCCCCAGCCACGAGGTTCCCAGGCCACTGGGTCAGATAAACAGACTCCAGCCAGGTGACAGGGAGTTGTCGGCTACGTGGCTTCCAAAGGCCTTGGTGTCCCCTGGGTGGAAAGGGGCCAACCTTGGACTCTGGCCATCCAGAGCCTCAGAGGACTGACTGGACTCTTCTTTCCCTCAGCCAGCCACCCACAGACCAAGGTGCCATAGGGCTCAGAGGTCATTTGCAACACACTTATTCAATCTCTCACCCATTCGCTCATTTATTCATGGAATGTTTGCTGAGGACCCATCTTGTATCATGATCTACACGGAGCACCTACTGGTACCCCACCCTACCTGCAGACTGCACAGAGTCCATGGAGAGACAGGCAGGGCAAGGAGCTCGGGTGGTGCTGTGGGTTAGGTGTTGGGCTGCTAACAGCAAGGTTGGTGGTTCAAGCCCACAAACTGTTCCATGGTTGAACAACGAGGCTGCCTGCTTCTGTAAAAATTGACAATCTCAGAAACCCCATGTAGGGTCATTATGAGTCAAAATGGACTCAATGACTTTGGGTCTCAGAGGGGCATCCTGAGGGATTAGGCATAATGGAGGCATGGGGGCAGGGCACAGTAGGGAGGGCTTTCAAGAGGAATGTGCTCTCAGCTGGGTTTTCAGGGAGGGACAACCCTCACCTCTGGCTCACCCACCTCAGCAGCAGAAGCACCACCACCCAGACCCCACCCCCTCATACATTTCTCACATCAGCCTTCTTCCCCAGACTGAGGGTCAAAGCCTCCTTCTACAACAACTAAAACAATACTGACTTTAACAATTTATCGATGATATTCGAGTATGGTGCTCAATTAAAAACCATTTATATAAGACCTTTATATAAGACCAAAAGGGCAACAAAGACGCTAAAACAAAGATGAGAAAATAAGGGACACTGTTGTTGTTGTTGTTAAGTGCCGTCGAGTCGGTTCCGACCCATAGCGACTCAGTACAGGGTTTCCGAGGGTGTAAATCTTTACGGGAGTAGAAAGCCTCGTCTTTCTCCCGGGGAGCGGCTGGTAGTTTCGAACCGCTGACCTTAAGGTTTGCAGGCCGATTCGTAACCACTATGCTACCAGAGGACTTGTTGTTGTTGTTGTCAGGTGCCATCGAGTCGGAACCGACTCATAGCGACCCCATGCACAGCAGAACGAAACAATGGCCCATCCTGGGCCAACCTCACTACCGCTGCCACACTTGACGCCATCAATGATGCCACCTGGCCGATCCATCTCTTTGGGGGTCTTCCTCTTTTTCTTTACGGGAGCAGAAAGCCTCCTCTTTCTCCCGCGGAACAGCTGGCAGTTTTGAACTGCTGACCTTGCGGTTCACAGCCCGATTCATAACCACTACGCTACCAGAGCTCCTTATATCCATGTGAAAATTGGACAATAAATAAGGAAGATTATAGAAGAATCAACGCTTTTAAATTATGGAGCCAGAGAATAATATTGAAAGTACCACGGGCTGCCAGAGAATAAACAAATCTGTCTTTTGTTGTTGTTGTTAGGTGCCATCAAGTCGGTACCAACTCATAGTGACTATATGCCCAGCAGAACGAAACACTGCCCGGTCCTGGGTCAAGCTCACAATTGTTGCCACACTTGAGCCCACTGATGCTGCCACTTTGCCAATCCATCTTGCTGGGGGGTCTTCCTCTTTTTCTCTGACCCTCCACCTTACCAAACATGATATCCTTCTCCAGCAACTGGTCCCTCTTGACAACATGTCTGAAGTATGAGAGACGAAGTCTGGCCATCCTGGCTTCCAGGAAGCACTCTGGCTGCACTTTTTCCAACGCAGAGCTGTCTTAGGAGAAGTAGAATTAGCCTGCTTGTTAAAATTGAGGCTGGTGAGACTTTGTCTCATGTACTTGGGACATGTTATCAGGAGTGACCAGTTTCTGAGAGAATCAGTTAAAAAAAAACAAACCAAGAGGCAGCTCCTCAATGAGGTGCAATGAGCTCAGCGAAGACTGAGGACGGTGCAGGACCAGAATGCATTGCACCCTGTTGTCCTTGGGGTCACTATGAGTTGGAACCAACTTGATGGCTTCTAAAAACAATAAATAGGAATGATAATAATAACAACCAACTGTGAGTATAGGTGCTGGGCTTCAACTTCCTGTACGTGGAGGCTTCTAACAGTTTGTGGGAAGATGCTAAAATCTCTTCATTTTGTTTTTCCACTAACTTGTTTTAAAAAATGTTTTATTGTGAATTATGTGATAGTTTACATGGGAGAACATTAGTTTTACATTCATCCTATCATATATTGTTTCATTGCCATGGTTACAATCCCCTTCATGCATCATCAACCAACCAAAGGGTATATACTACAAGCCTGCCCCCTGATCACCAGCACACAGCTCCTCTCCCTCTCTGTGTTTAAAGTCCCCAGCTGCTCCATCTCTTCACGTCACTATCTCTGCCTCCATCTCAGTCATCACTGCTTCTCTGGGTAGGATCCTGAACTCCGCTCTTCTCCCTTGATGGTTCCAGGGACCTTCACTCCTAGACTGAAAAGTTAATCACTCCCCCCTCCTTGCTACAAAACGTCTACCTTTACATTTCCAATCCTCACAAGCAGTCCTGATAACAGTTATTCACTATTGTATCACAAGAGACCCATCCGCATTTCATTTCATCACCCCGCCTTCTTACATACCTTCTTACATACCTTCTTACATACCCTCTGAATCTGGGTTCCCTCTTGAAAGCTTGTAAGCCAGTCACTTCTTGCCTTTGTATGCCCCCATTTTGGGTAGCCAATGTCCAGGTTGCCCATCCCTGTCTACTCTGTGTAGAGCTCAGAGGGACCTACGACCACCAAGAAAGAAGAGCCAGAAGTGGAGTGTGGAGTTGGGGGTCCCTGCACTGTGAAGCTTCTAGGTCCAGGGGAAGACTGATGCTAAGACACAGGTAGATCACCAAGGAATGCTGGGCTTACAGATGCTGAAATGGAACAAAGACCTTCCCCAGAGCCAACAGAGAGAGAAAGTCTTCCCTAGAGTCAGCACCCTGAATTTGGACTTCTAACGTCCTATAATGTCAGAGGACTCCTGATGTGGCACTGTAGGATCAGCACTGGACTGTGAACCACAAGGTCAGCAGTTCAAATCCACCAGCTGCTCCTTGGAAATCCTATACAGGGTCACTATGAATCAGAACTGATTTGATGGCACTTGACAACAACGAATTTTGGGAGCCCTGTGTGCTGACCTTCCTTGATCCAGGAGCCAGAGTTGTGACAACAGAGACAGTCAGAAGTGGGGAAGGAGAGGCAGAGAAGCTGCAGACCCACAGACATCAACCTTGGGCTGCTACGGAGTTTGATTCTCCTTCCGCCTGGTAAAGTCAGACGAGGTCAGATACTACCCCTCACGGTTTTTAGGCTGCAGGGTAAACACTGGACTGCTAACCTCAAACCCACTAGTCATTCCTTGTTGTTGTCGTAAATGCCGTTGAGCCAGTTCCGACCCATAGTGACCCATAGGGTTTCCGAGGAGCAGCTGGTGAGCTTGAACTGCCGACCTTGCAGTTCAAACGGCTTTGCAGTCTGGCGCATTAACCCACAGAGCCACACCAGGATTCCTAGGAAACCCTATATACAGTTGCTATGAATTGGAACCAGCTCAACAGCACTTAACAATACAACAATCTCCTAGTCTCCGTGGATTAGGCCTGTGGATTCTTCAGTAAAGAACCAGGGGCCATTATGAGCTTTTTGGTGGCTAGGACTGCAGTCTGTAGAGGGTGCCTAGGTGTTATCAGGGGTCCATAGTGGCCCCTAGACCAGCCTTTTCCTGAGGGGATGTGGGACCAGCCTCCCACCTCTCTCCTTTTTTCTCTCCAAACCAGGTTTTTCAGCTTTTCCAGGGAGGTGGGGTATCCTCATCCATTGACTGGGGTTCCAAGCTGGAGGCGTGGGGTGGGGAGCAGCCAAAGTCTGTCATTGGAAGTCAGGAGCTGCATTCTGCAATACTTCTAGGTCCAGATGGAGGACGTGACAGGCAGGACCATCGTGTCCATGGCTGGAAGGGGTAAGGAAGTACATGGCCACAGTTCCCAGCAGGCAATGGTGTGTAAAAGCAGCAACAGTGTTGGAGGCACTTGACCGTCTCTAACTTCACAAGAGAGGGAAAGAATTTCCCTCAAGTCAGCCCAAAGCTGGCTCCTCTGAGATGGAGGTCAACCATACCTTCTCTCTGACCTTTTACGAAATTCTCTTCCCAACACGCTCTCTGCTTCTCTGCAGTGACTGCACAGAACTCACAGACCAGATTCACGATTATGGGGTTTACTAGGGAAGTCACAGGTTACCATTCAGAATCAGAAATGAGTCAGGACAGCCTCTTCTCAGGTGTACTACAGGCAGGTGGGTCTCTCTAGCCCTTGGCTCCTCAGCCCACCCCTCCCCTGCTCAGGCAAGTTACAAAAAAAACTCTTTTAATGGTGAGACTTCATCTCTCATATTGTGTCAATCCATCTCCTTGGGGGTCTTCCTCTTTGCTGTTGACCCTCTACATTCAATTCCTTCATCTCATATACTTTGGATATATTATCAGAAAGGACTAGTCCCCGAAGGACATCATGCTTGGTGAAGTGGAGTGTCAGTGAAAAAGAGGGAGATCGCCAGGGAGCTGGATTAACACACAGCAGGAATGGACTCAAATGTACCAATTGTGAGAATGGTACCGCACCAGGCAGTGTTTTGTTCTATTGTGCGTGGAGTTGCTACGACAGAGCCAACTTGATTGCACCTAACAATGACAACATTACAAATCGTATGCACAGATACGGTAGAAGAGACCAAAGGAAGGACCCACGGACAGTATCTGGGAGGAAACTGGGAAGACTTCAGAAACTGATGGACCCAGGATTTCAAATGTGGCTGCTGTGAGGATCCTCACAGAAGGGAAACCCTCGGTATACTGACTCTACCCACTGATCCTGGATTCTGCACACAGGCACTGCTAATCGATCACCACCTTTTTCTCATTGAGCTTAGACACCTCCTCAACATCACATCTACAGGCATTGCTTCCAATTGCTCAGGGTTGGCCTACAAGAAGCTCAGACTCTCCAAACCTTCCTGGGGTCCCGTGGGCTTAGTCTGAGCCAGAAGGACATAGCTTCTCTTTCTTATAAATCTGCAGTTTCTACTGCCTCCCAGCTTCCTCTCTCAGTCTCCTCCTTTCCTGCAGTTGCGGGGAGACTTAGTTTTGGTCTGGAAGGTACAATAGCTCAGTTCAGAACATCACATGTTCCCCCAGCCTTGAGTCCCTCAAGTCCTTGAATTGAACGAAGGTTTACAGGGCAGATTGTAAATTTTACATACAACAAACCATTTCAATTCCCTCTATGCACCATCAGTTAACAATATTTACCGCTATTCCCCTTTTTTTGTTTGTTTTTTAAGGTTTTTACTGTGGATTGTGAGTTAAAGTTGACAGGGCAGATGGTCAGTTTTACATTCAATCATACACCTTGTTTCATTACAATGATTATAATTCCCTCCATGTACCATCAGTTAACAGTATTTCTCTCTACTCATTTTAGCTTTTTATTTAAAAACAACAACAAAAAAACACTCAGGCATATATAATAATTTACATCTCCAAAGGGCACATTCTGCAAGTCTGTCTCCTGGCCACCAGCTCTTAGTCCCTCTCTTCCCATGAATCTAGAGTCCTCAGCCACTCCCTCTCTCCATGTCCCCATCTCTGCCTCTGCCTCTGGTGTCCCTGCTTCTCTGGATAAGATCCTACATTCCGCT
>NW_006408558.1:17228935-17233617 GCF_000296735.1 Chrysochloris asiatica
TGTTTACCTTCTTTCACATTGTAATTGTTTTGATCATAGACTGACCTCCCAGATCCTCTGTTCTTATCATTTTATTCTGTTCTTGACTCTTCCATTTGTTGATTGAGTTCAGGGTGAAGTCCTTGACTTTTGGAACTCATGTTTTCCCTCCACTTTTATTTTACTTATTTATTGTGATTTGAGTGAACATTTACAGGACAAATTGATTTTCCACTCAACAATTCATACACATTTTATTTCACGACATTGCTTGCAATTCCCAGAATGTAACATAACTCATGCCACTTCCTCCCTGTGCTTCCCATTGGTCCTAGCTTTCTTGTCCCTTCCTGCCTTCTAAGTTTCCTCCTTGGGCAAAAGCTGTCCTTTGGATCGCCAATGGTTTATTGATTTAAAGAGTGCATACCTCCTTGGTCTCACTGTTCCCCTTAAAGGCCTGTCTACTTCTTGGCTGAAGGTTGAGCCCTGGGTGTGAGCTCAGTTCGGGACTTGAAGGGTGACTGAGTGTCCCAGTCACAGGAGTTCCACCAGTTTCTCAGACCAATAAACTTGGCCCTGTCTTCTCTGATGCTGGGACATCTCTACCCTGGGGGAACAGGAGCTATGAGGCTCCTCAGGATGAGCAGTGACTCTCACACTAATTCCAGTGTGTGATGAGCTTGAAGCGCTCAAGGGCTACCACCTCCAGGCAGTCTAACTGGGGAAGATCTCTGAGGGCACTTAACACTGGACTGTGGAGAGGAGGAAACCAGTTGTATGTGGAGCCAGGAAGGAGAAGAAGCAAGTGCAAAGATCTTTTAATAGGATAAGGGTCTCTTCCTGGAGTGGGACCTGAAGGGAACCAGAAAAGGTAGCAGCAGATCCAGAGGGTCTGTTGAGTTGATGACAAGAGGCAAATGAGGCAATTCTTTTTGGTTGCTTTGTTTCCTCAATGGAGTCTAAGCAAGGAGGAGGGGGCCGGAGTGGAGATTTGCCAAGAAAAGCTTTGAAATGGTCATCCCAGAGGAAAAAGGCCAACTTCCTGGGAAAGGCAGCAGGATTGTGTAAGGATCCCGTTTGGCTCATGGTCAAGAATCAGTAGAATCAGTTGGCCCGGTTTTAGGATGTTCTCCCAGAGCAGGTGAGAAGGAGCCAATGGAAGCTTCCAGGCTGGGTTTACCAGGTGAAATACAATGGAAGGGTAACTCTGTTTAATGATATAGGCAACCTGCTATAGCAAACAGCCCCCCATCTCAGCAGCTGACCACAAGAGGTCTGGGTCTTCCTTAGATTTCTGCGATTCTGCCCCCTGTCCATAAATAGAGAGGCCTGGCTGTTAACTCAAGTACACCCATCACTTCAAAAGTGGGTGCTGGGAGGGTGGCCAGGCAGATGATATGCTCCTTTCTAGAGAGTCTTGGGTCCTGGGTCAGTTGGAAGACCCTGATGTATGGACTACTCATGCTCTCTGATTGGGGTCCAGCTAGAGGAAGCCTATGGTTACTCTTTGCAGAAGGGTCTTGCTATGGAATGCTGATAACAGGCTTCAGGGCAGCTGGCAAGCTGGGAGAATTAGATAATAAAACAGCGGGTAGCAGAACAACATGCAAAGGTTTCAGTTATGCATGAGGTGCACTGGCTTGGAATTGAACCTGGGCCTGCTTCATGGAAGGCAGGAATTCTACCACAGAACCATCTCTGGGTTGTTGGTATTAAGTGCTGTCATCCACTCACAGCGTCCCTGTAAAGGATCTCTGAGGAGTGGCTGGTGGGTTTGAACTACTCTTGCAGTTAGCAGTCCAACAGCACCACAACATAACTCCTAGGTACTGCCCCCATTTTGCAGGTGAGGGCAGGCACGGACACAATGATCACCCACCTAGGGTCAAACAGCCACTAGGAGGTGGAGGTGTGATTAGAACTCCTATAGCCTGGATTCTTCATTCAATGAAATCTTTATTGAGCACAAGTAAGGCGCTGAGGGGTGGTGAGGTAAGGACAGTAGAGCGGTGGTCTCGCGGACGAAGCCCCACGGAGCCAGCCTTTGGTGAGGGTGGCCCAGGTGAAGCCTGGACGGGCCCTTGCCCAGGCCTTGAGGCCTTGTTTTGTCCCTGATTGGTCATCACTGGGTCAACATCCTCTGTTCCTGAGGCTCAGCCTGCAGGTCTCAGACCTTTTGCGGCCCAGGAACCAGTCTTCCCCACCCCTCCCCGTCTGCCCCCCTCAGCTAGGACGTCCTGGTTATCATCACAATAAATAAAGGTTTGCATGGCAAAAGCACCCACGGAGGAGAGGAAGAGCCAGGAACCTCTAACCCCCACATGGGGGAGCTCCCGCCAGGCCCCAAAGCAGGGGGCCTGCAGTAGGGGGCGCTCAGGAGCCGACGCTGCCCAGGAGCCCTCCACCAAGAGATGGCTGGGGCCTGGGGCCCGCCTTCGCCTCTTAGGCCCCTCCCCTCCCGAGCCAGTCTCCCATCCCCACGTCTGGCAGCCCTGCGGTCCCTCCCCCAGTAGTGGCCGCAGGAATCCCGTAGGGCCAGATTCCTTGCCCCACGGACACCTGTTGGCCTTGGGATATGGCCCAGACTTGGGGACTGCGGCGGCGGGTCTGCTCCTTCAATGTCGTCTCCCTTCCTTCCCCCAACCAGCTGGGCTCTGCCCTCTTATGATGGCATTTTAAGAAGCTCTGACTATGGCCAAGGTCACACAGAGGGTTACCAGTGGGGCCCACCTAACCCTGGGTGGTTTCTCTCAGCTTCTCTGTCAGTCACCAAGAGGAAGACAGCTGGGGGCCTCCAGGATTCAGGAAGGAAAGTGACCCTGGGCAGGCGGAATGGGAGCAGGGTCCACCCAGAATGCCCTGGGCACACACCCTGGGCAAGTAGAGCCTTCAGCTGGTTGTTGTTGTGGCAGAGTAGATTCCTAGTCATAAAATCCAATCCTACTGCCCCCCACTTGATTCCTGTGTGTTATCAAATCATTCTAACCTCACTTTGTGAATCTGGCAGACACTTGTACAATGATCTTGTATGATACGTATGCACTACTCTTAGAGTAACACTTCAGGGCAGAGTAAAGTCCTGGTGAGGCTTCCTAAGCTCAACACTGGACTGCTAACCACGAGGTCAGTAGTTCAAACCCACCAGCCGCTTCTAGGAAACCCTATACAGGGTCCCTATGAGTCGGAACTGGCTTGAAGGTACTCAACAACATTGGACAGAGTAGGACTGCCCCACAGGGTTTCATAGACTGAAATCTTGAAAAGAGCAGATTTTCAGGTCTTTTCTCCCTCAGTGCACCTAGTGGGTTTGAACCTCTGACTTGTCAGTGGCCAAGTGCTTAACCACTACACCACCACGACTCCTTGGACTTGGCTTACCCATCAGTATGAGGGACCTGCTGGTGATCCTCTGCAGACCTTCCAAAGGCCACCTGGAACAAGTCCAGCAGCAGGGCCCAGAGGTGACAGGAGAGGAGCTAGTGGGGTACACAGTCTGAACCCCAGATCTCCAGACTCCCAGCCAGAAGTATCCTCACAGCATGTCTCACATCATAACTGGGATCTTTTAAGTTTTTTTCACTCATTGTTTGTGCATGCAAGGTCACTATGAATCTGAACCGACTTAATTGTACTTAACAACAAGGCATAAAAAACTTCTTTCAAGTGTAAAGAATAAAGATGTCACTTTGAGGACTAAAGTGCACACAACCCAAGCCATGGTATTTTCAATTGCCTCATATGCATGTGAAAGCTCTACATGGAATAAGGGAGAGCAGAGAAGACTGGATGAATTTGAATTATGATGTTGATGGGGAATATTGAAAAGTACTATGGACTGCTAAAAGAACCAATAAATCTGTCTTGGGAGAAATACAGCCAAAATGCTCCTTAGAAAGCAGGATGGTAAAAGGATTCCTCCTGTACTCTGCATCTATTATCAGCAGGGACCAGTATCTGGAACAGAACATCAAGCTTGGTAAAGTAGATGGTTATTGACAAAGAGGAAGATAGATCCCCAGGAAGATGGATGAACACAGAGGCTGCAACAATGCGCTCCAACCCTGTAAGGATTGTCAGGAAGGAGCAGGACCAGGCAGCCTTGGATCCTGCTGTGCATAGGAGTCAGAGTCAACTCATGGCGCCTGTTGTTGTGAAGTGCCGTCAAGTTGGTTCTGACCCATAGCGACCCTGTATAGGGTTTCTGAGGAGCAGCTGGTGAGCTTGAACCGCCGACCTTGCAGTTCAAATGGCTTTGCCGTCTGGCGCATTAGCCCACAGTGCCACACCAGGAGTCCGAACAGTGCCAAATTTGGAAACTTGAGCTTAGAATGATTTGACTTAAAACTCAGGTTATGCGTTCACAAGAAATACTTTCTGGGGGGCCTGAAGGATGACTTCCAGTGGAAGGCTGTCACCAACCAGCACCCACCACCCTCCCACCAAGACTGAGTCCCATGTGCCCCAAGGGCCTGAGATTTAAGCATTAGTGTCATTTCTAACTCACAGTAACCAGATTGTCCCAGAGATAGGGACTCAGGCGTGAAAGGTGTGAAAGGTGTTCTTCATGCTACAGCATTCTGTAAATGATCATCTTTTCTCTCCTGGTTGTTGTTGTTGTTAAGTGCCGTCGAGTCGGTTCCGACCCATAGCGACCCTGTACAGGGTTTCCGAGGGTGTAAATCCTTACGGGAGTAGAAAGCCTC
>NW_006408558.1:17234492-17267101 GCF_000296735.1 Chrysochloris asiatica
CTTCTTAGTTGATGAATCTAGAGTCCTCAGCCGCTCCCCCTCTCCATGCTCCCATCTCTGCCTCCATCTCTGGTGCTGCTGCTTCTCTGGATAAGGTCCCGCATTCTGCTTGTAGGTTCCTCTCTTGATAGTCCTAGGGCAGTTTTTTGTTTTTTTCAAATATGCCCTAGTTTTGGTAATCATTTGGAGGCATGTGTTCATTCTTGAAAGTACCAACAGCCTCTAGAAAGGGCCCAGCCCCCTATAGACCTCCTCCGGGAAGCCCCCACTGCCAGAGCTCCTTCAGACTTCGTTATTTCACTGACACTGGGACCCAGACCTGCTGCAGGGCTGCCTTAACTAATGGCTGCTGGTTGCACTCTGCCAGCCTCTGGGACCCCAGCTAACAATAAGCAGATGATGTCACAACCCTATAGGGTTACCAGTAACTGGTGGCCATCAAGTTGACCTGACTCATGGCCACCCTGTGTGCGTCAGAGTAGAACTGTGCGTCATGGGATTCATTGACTGTTTTTTCTGATGTGGATCACCAGGACTTTCTTAGGCACTCCTCTCTAGATGAACTTGATCCCCCAAACTTTTGGCTAGCAGCCCAGTGAGTTAATCATTCATTCACACCACCCAGGGAATCCACCCTGTGAAGCAGGAAATAGTACTGCTCTGGGGTGATGAGGAAATTATGGCTGAGAGAGGTAGGTGAATTGTTCAAGGTCACAAAGCAAGTATGGGTATTGTCAAGTGTGTTGGACTCCAAAGGCTGGCTTTTACCCATAATTCAATTCTCAGCATCACAGCAAATGCAGAATGGGGGGGAGGGGCTTGCCCTGTCATTCAAGTCACCTGCTTCAGTCCTGCCCTCTGTGCCTAAACCCAGGCTATGGCTGGATGTGATCTGGAAAGCACAGTTGGGCTCAGAGACCCCCCAGGAGGTTGCTGGGCTGGCCCAGTTTTACTGGCAGAGCTTCCTGGGCTGGGACCCAAACAGAGCCCTCAGTGATAGACCAGCTCCATGTCACCCTGCTGGAGGGGCTGTAACCCAACCTTGAGCATGTCCCATTTCAGCCTGCTGCCCTCTCTGTTCTTCCATCAATATTTCACGCTCAAAACTGGAGTGGGTGCTCCTGATCCATGGTGAAGCCTGGGGTGGGGGATGGGCATAGGCCAGCCCCCAAGCTCTGCTTCCTCCTTTCTGTCCCTGCAGGGACCCCACTGTGCCAAGGGTTAAGTAAGGACATCCTGGGTATCTTAATTCTCTAGTGCTGCTATGGCAGGAAAACCATAACGGAGTGAGTCTGACAAATAGAAATTTATTTTCTCAAAGTCTAGGAGGCTAGACTTCTCAAACTCAGGGTGGTACCTCTAGAAAAAGGCTTTCTCTCTGTGTCGCCTCTGAGGGAAAGTCCTGGTTTCCTTTTCGCTACTGATCCTTGGTTCCTTGGTGATTTTCATGTGTCAAGGCATCTACTTTCCCACATCGGTGCTTGTCTGCTCAATCCACTCTTTGATATCTCAAAAGAGGTAGATTTAAAGCACACCCTTCTGGAATGTCTGTCTCATGAACAGAACAAAGAAAAACCCTACTCCCAAATGGGATTATAACTACAGGTCTTGTTGTTAAGTGCCATGAGTAGGTTCCACTCATAGTGACCTGTATAGGATGCTTGAGGCGCAGCTGGTGAGCCTGAACCACCGACCTTGTGTTTCAAAGCCATCTTGCCGTCCAGTGCATTAAGACACAGTGCCACGGAGTTAACACTTACACACATTTTTCACAACTCACTTCCCAACTCAATCCATAACACTGGGTCAAAGGAAGGAAGGAAGGATGAGGCTCCCTGGATTGGAGGTGGGAGTCCTGTGTCTCAGCTTTCAAGTGAGAAGGGATGTTAGTTGTACTCCTCTAAGGACGTGGTGTGGTGAGTGCTTGTAAGGGGTTCCTTTCACAAAGCGTGCACCTGCACCCCTCCACTGCTGAGAAGTGGTCCCTCCATTGTGGTGGTGGTGGGGGCCTCACAAAGCCCCATTTTTTTTCTTAGAACAGGCCTTGCAGCTGGGGTGCTGGCAATGCTGGGACCACAGACAGAACCCTCTGGACCTAGGGGAGACCAGTTGCTGAGAATGTGCAGGACTGGATAGGAGCCTCCCAATCTCCACCCTTCACTTCTGCAACTGCTCTCAGAATTCAGCATCCATCACAGTGATTTGGGGAGACCATTTCCACCCCCCTTTATGTTTCAGAAGAAAAGATTTTCTAACTGAAACCACCTCGCCCCAACTCCAGAGCCTGCCATGGCAGTTCTTGCAAATTTCTAGACAAGCCTTGTCCACTCATGCACAGAGAAGGCTATCTTGGTGATCAGAACATCCAGTGTCTTCTTACATGAAAGTGTCTCCCTAGGCGGTCAGTTCCTTCATTATTCATTGTTGAAGGCAGCCTGCTGGCAGAGGAGCTATAGCCCACAGTGCATTGCATGTGACCAAAATACAGGGTACTTCCTGACTGGCCCCCACTTTGTGCATATCCTCTCCTTCAGTCCTCACAACAACCCTGTGCACTGAGGATAAGCATCCCCATTTTAGAGATGAGGAAACTGAGGCTCAGCCCAAAGTCCATCGGTTAGCTAGTGCTGGAGACAGGACTTCATTCATTCATTCAACAGGTGGATGTGCCAGTGTCTCGCTTCTCCAACGGATATTTCTAGAACAGAAATGTCACACATGAGTGGTTCCCATGAACAGCAATTTATTTTCTCCCAGTTCACAAGGTTAGAAGTCCAAATTCGGGGTACCTGCTCTAAGGGAAGGTTCTCTCTGTCAGCTCCTTGCCTCAGTTTCTAAAGTCCCTGCTGTTCCCTGGGTTCTTGGTAATGGATACGTAGCATTTATCTTTCAGCCTGTACACAATTTTCTATATTCAAGCTGTTCTTTTTGTAGCTCAGAAGTGACTAAGTTTGGGCTCACCCTATGCAGACATGACCTTATTAACACAAATAAGAAAGCCTGGTGTGGCACTGTGGGTTAATGCCCTGGACTGCAAAGTTGGTTTGAACTGCAAAGGTCGATGGTTCAAGCTCCCCAGCCACTCAGTCCTTGTTGAGCTGCTGTGAATCCACCTCCTGTCATCTAATCTTTGTCTTAGTAGCTCTCAGTCCTCCTCCACCTCCTCGTCTGGATGATGTGCTCTAGTGGTCCTCATAATCACTTCTAAAACCACATCTTCTGTGACAGTAATCCCCATGGCGTGAGCTGCCATAGGTTAAGTCTCCCCATATAAATTCCGGGTATGGGAATGTGTGGTTTTTCGGTTATGGTGAATCAATTCTGGTTCTACAGCTATCAAGTTCCAATGTATTGGCACTCTTTAGTTTCCTTGGACTCATCCGCATTTTCAAAATATACAAAGGCAAACCCTCTTGGATGTCTAAACAGCTGGTCACATATAATAGACACATCAGCACTGGGGTTGTATCTTGAAAACACTTCTCTTAGATCTCGTTCTGTGGTGTATAAACTCAACTCAAAACTTTCAAGACAACAGTTGGGATCAGGATTTGCCAGATTCCCAATGTGATGCCTGCAAGTGGACATAAGAGAACTAAATTTCTCTATATGTTGTTGTATGCCATCAAGTTGGTTTCAAGTCACCATGACTCTGTATGGTTTCTAAGAAGCGGCTGGTGGGTTTGAACTACCAACCTTGTGGTTAGCAGTCCAGTGCTTACCCTACAGCACCACATCAGGACTCCTTTCTCTATATTGTTGTTGTTAAGTACCGTGGAGTTGGTTCTGACTCATAGTGACCCTGTACAGGGTTTCCAAGGCTGTAAATCTTTACGGGAGCAGAAAGCCTCATCTTTCTCTCACGAACCGCTGGTAGTTTCGAACTGCTGACCTTGAGGTTGGCAGCCCAACTTGTAACCACTACGCTACCAGAGCTCCTTTTTCTGTATATAGTGGAATACTAAAACCTATACAGGGTTGCTGTGAATAGGAACCGACTTGACTGCACTTAGCAACAACATTTTAATGTATGGATGAACCACATTCTGTTGATCCATTCTTCGTCTGATGGGCACTTGGGTTGTTTCCACCTTTTAGCTCTTGTGACTAGTGCTGTGAGGAGTATACTTGGGGTGGAATTACAGATCATAGGGTGAGTCTAGGTTTAATTTTCTGAGGAATGGCCAAACTGCAAAACTTATGTAGTGCTTACAATATGTCAAGCGCCTGCAGTCTCTGCCCGGTGGTGTGGGTAGAGCTCACTGCCACAGTGGCCAGGCTGATGAGAGCCAAGTGTAAGGCTTTAGTTTGACTTTAGGAGCAGAGTCTTGAAGGCGCTCTGGTAGCGTAGTGGTTACAAATTGGGCTGCTAACCTCAGGGTCTGCAGTTCGAAACTACCAGCTGTTTCGCGGGAGAAAGAGGAGGCTTTCTGCTCCCAAAAAGATTTACAGCCTCGGAAACCCTGTACAGGGTCACTATGAGACAGAATCGACTCTACGGCACATAATAACACCAACAAGCATAGTCTTGATGTGGCGCTGTATGATAAGCACTGGACCGCAAGGTCAGTGCTCCTTGGAAACCCTATACATGGTCACTATGAGTTGGAACTGACTCGATGGCACTTCCCAACAACAAACAACATAGTAGCACTGTAGGATAACCACTGGATTACTAGCTCAAGGTCACCAGTTCAAACCCATCAGTCTCTCTGTAGGAGAGAGAGGAAACTTTCTGCTCCAGGTGAAGATTAAAATCCTCAGAAACACCATACTGAGTCTCTATGAGTGGGAATCAAATTGATGTAGAGACATGACCTGTTCTCTTCACTCAAAGAGACAACCAGCAGGGGACGTGGAGAGGGACAGAAGCCAGGAAACCTGGGCACCAACAAGATGGGCCAAGTCCCTCACTTAGCTAAGGGGCCCCAACCTCAGCAGAACAGTCTCCACATCCAATACAGAGAAGTGATACACCTATAACCACACACACACACACACACACACACCAGAGCTGATCCTTTCTGTGGGAGGCATTGGGTTAACCTTTTAGATGCTCCTCCTCACTTATCTGTACAATCCCTCCCCTGTGGGGCAAAGAATTTCCTAATTTGGCCTTTGCCCTTAGTTTGTGAAAAAAAAAAATAACCCTAGGGCACTTCCTAAGGAATTAAGGTGTACTGATTAAGTGTACCTAAGGATTATTTCTGCAGGAGCTAGCTAGAGGAGCTAGCTAGAGGGAGTCTCAGTGGTGCCTTGGTTAAAGCGCTTGGTGGTTAACCTCAAGGTTGGGAATCTAAGACCTCCAGCTGCTCCACAGAAGTAGAAGGTCTTGGAAACCCTATGGGGCCATTTCCTCTGTGGTGTGATGCTGTGGGATAAAGCACTGGACCGAAAGTTTGGTGGTTCAAACTCACCAGTAGCTCCTTGGAAACCCTACACAGGGTCGCTATGAGTCGGGAATGGGCTTGATGGCAGTGAGTTTGATTTGGGGATTTTTTTGTCTAGCGAGGGAACCTACCTGGTAACCAGTGACCAGGACATAGACGGCTGATGAAAGCCTTGGGACAAGGTGGCTTGATATTCTTTAACTACTGGGCGGTTATCATTTGACCCTAATAAACTGGCAAATGCTTATTTTATCCTAATAGGCATAAGAATAGTCTATAAACCCTGTGGGACATTTCAGTGAATTCTCACACCTCACACAAGATAAAAGCACTCTGGAGGGTGACGGCGGGCAGGTGGTTGTGTCACAGATAACAGAAAGTAGAAAAGTGGAGATTGGATTATCCCCACATCTTGGAGATGGGTCTCTTGGTGGCTCTTGTCAGAGAAACCCTCTCCCATGAAATGGGTGATTCTTCCCATTTTACAGACAAGAAAAGCAAGACTTCAGAGAAAGTAAATAAGTTGCCTGACGGCACACATCCTAATCATACCGGCAGTGGGGCAGGTCTCGAACCCAGGTCCATGGGCTGCAGAGTGACCACTCTTCTCTCAGGCTCCAGAGAGTGTCCACAGAACGTGCTTGTGGTGTGAGTGGGAGACTTGACTGCCGTGTGGCCTTTTCCAGAGCGGGCCTTGTATGGGGCCCAGCTCAGATTGTAATAGCAAGGGGACGTTGGGCAACTGGTGGGTCTCATAGATTCATGGGTTGGAAGTCCTAGACTGTGGTCCTGGCATGCATGTTAAATAGCTCACTATGGTTTACATGCATGCATATTATGTATTCACACACATCATGAACATGGGAATCACAGGAACAGCATCTCACTCACTTCAGAATCCCCACCACAGCCAACTGCTCAGGGAGTCAGGTTTGATACTGGCCACTTGGCCACAGCTGATAAGAGCAGGTTTCAAGGGCAACCACTTCCTGGGCTGACCACTGGCTTATGGCAGGGCACACAGAACTGAACTGGACCAGTCAGATGCACATTCTTGGGGTGTGAACAGTAAACCCTGATTGATACAGTCAGATGGTGGCGGTTTTAGGGTCATGAGGAGGAATGAGGTGAAATCAGGGCAAACTCTGAGGTAGAGTAGCTCAACCTGTAATTTACTAGTTTTAGGTGAGTCATTTAACCATGCTAAGCCTCAGTTTCCCTATCTGTGAAATGGAGAACACAGAATTGAGCTCTAGAGTTAATGTATGGAATCCCTTTTCCCCACCCTGTTTCCGACTTTCCTGGTAAGGGAAGCAGCTTTTTGGCCAACATTCACATTCTAGTAGACTCTCTGGTGTCTGGTTGACTCTGGTAAGTGTGATGGGTGGTGGGAAGCCACTGTGTTGAAAGCTCTGATGAAAGCAAGTCCCCCTCCAACTAGAAACAGGATGAATGAGCCAAAAGTCACATCCTTAAAATTCAACCCACATCCCACAATATCAGCTTTCTACCAGCACTCAAACCCTCTGCTGGTGGTGGTGGTTGTGTGCCACCATTGGTTCCAACTCATGTTGTTGTTAAGTGCGTTTGAGTAGGTTCCGACCCATAGCAACCCTGTACAGGGTTTCCAAGGCTGTACATCTTTACGGGAGCAGAAAGCCTCATCTTTCTCCCGTGGAACGGCTGGTAGTTTCGAACTTTTGGCCTTAAGGTTCGCAGTCCGATTGGTAACCACTACGCTACCAGAGCTCCTTATATAGGTTTCCGAGCTGTAAATATGTATGTATTTAAAACCTTTTATTGTGAATTGAGTGAAGGCAGACAGACAATGTCATCAGCCTTCCTTTCAACCAATCATACATTCTGTTTCATCTCAATGATTGCACTCCCCTCCCTGTAACAACAGTGATCCTACTTCCTCCCTGTAGCTTCCCTTTTACATCTTATTTTTCACAAATGAATAAAACAAAAAGATTTGATGCACACATACAAAACAAAAAATATATATTCATTTAAATGTCCAAATGGTCCCTTTTGCAAGCCAGGCTCCTGTCTGCAAGCACATAGCCTTTCTCAATCCATGGGCCTAAAGTCCTCAGCTGCTCTATCTATGTCATAGACTTTGCCACTGTGTCTGCTGTCGCTGTTTTTCTGGGTGCGATCTCATGCTCCACTCATGCTCTTCCTTCTTGATGGTCGAGGCTGTAAATTTTTAGGGGGCAGAAAGCAGAATCTTTCTCCCATGGAGTGACTGGTAGATGCAAAGGTAGTTAGCAGTCCAGCTGATAATCCACTATGCCACCAGGGTGCCTGGCAAACCCTCTTGTTGTTAAGTACAGTTGAGTTGGTTCTGACTCATAACGACCCTGTACAGTTTCTGATGTTTCTAATCTTTATGGGAGCAGAAAGCCTCATCTTTCCCCCACAGAGCGGCTGACGGGCTTAAACCTTGTACCTTGTGGCTCACAGTCCAATGTTTATAGTATGCAGACACCTTTGTTGTTTTTGAGTGCCATCGAGTCAGTTCTGACTCACAGTGACCCTGTATAGGGTTTCCAAGGAGCAGCTGGTGAGTTTGAACCGCTGACCTTATTATGGTTCAAACCTACCTTGTGGTCTAGTGTTTTATCCTATTAGCGCCACACTAGGACTCCTTCAAACTCTCAAGTTGGAACAAATTACCCTTATTCCTGTAATCATGATGTTCCCTCCAATGTTTCAAATGTTTCCTCCGAGGAGTAGTAGGTGAACAGAAAGACTAATGAAGGAAAAGGGAAGGCAGGGGCAGGAGAGGGTCCCCACCAAAAAGTCTCAGCTGCTAAAAGTGCCTCACCTTCCCCTGTCCTCCCCAACCCCACAAGTTGTCCTGACCTACACAGCTCACACCCTACATTTCTTTCAAGGTTGAGGCCCCAGGGAACATTTCTAACATGTTTAATGAGCCCACCTTGTCCTCCCACAGAGCACTGCGATCCTATAAAGGTACCTGTGGGTTTTAATAGCCCAAACAAACAGATTCCCAAAAGAGTTATTTCAAATTATAGAGGCCCACCCCTTGTTTTTCATGCCCCTTTCTCCTGGCCAGATTGCTAGCATTCTTTTGAGATGACCAAATGGGTGCCAGAGGACAGTGGGACAAAGGGCCTGTCACCTGGGCAGGCTGTGGACTGGGCCTCACCTCCCTGTGGGCTGGTATTTTTAGACTAAGTCCTTGGCTCTCTTATCTAAACGTGACACAAGACCTTGGTTTCTCAGCCTTTCCAACATTCAGCTGAGTCTCTCTTAAAGCCTTGTCTTTTCTCCCAGTTCCTGCTAGCTCAGCTCCCAGGCCTACTCAAAAGCCCCTTTTTGGTTAAATGTGATGATTTTTTTTTGGTAGTACCTTCAGCCAAGTATACACTGGCTAAAAGCCTAAAAGAAAGAAAGAAAGAAAAAAAAAAAAGACTTTTGCTTCCGGCAGATTAAACCCCCAAAAGAGGCCATTTCCTGTGCACCAGGAGGTGGAGTTCCTCTCTGGCAGCCAGGTGAAAACCTTCTGCTTTAACTCAGGTCCCAGAAAGCTGGAGCTATACTTTTTGAATGTTTTATTCCCTCTCCACACCCTTTTATTTTCAAGTAGGCCAAACAAGGATGGAGGGCTTGGGGAAATGCACAAGAGCTAGTTTGCAGGGAACCTTGGCCCCCTTCCCGGGCAAAGGTGCTGTAGTCACGGTCACGCGGCTGCTGGGGAAGGTGGGGCAGAGGTGGCAGCGCCCACAAAGCCGGCATCCCCAAGGCGCGCCCTCTTGCCAGTCTCTCAGCACCACGGACAGGGAAACTGAGGCCGTACAAGGCGAGAGGGGAGGACTGGTCCCGGGGGCTTGGGCCGGCAGGGGAAACAGGCACTTCTTCCCTGTTCCGGGGCTCGAGTTCGGCCCCCGGGGTCATAAGTCCTCCCTTGGGCACCAGCAGCCGCTCGGTCGGGGTGTGGCTGTCGCGCCCCGTGCGGAATGGGTGTTGAGAACGTTATAAGTGCCCGGCCACAAGGTCGAGGGAAAAGGCCGCCGGCAGACGCGTGTCCCGCGGCCCAGCCGAGGCCCCGGTCTCGGTACGTGGTGCACCGAGGACGCTATAGTTCCAGGCAGGCCCGGATCCTCGGAGGCTTCGGAGCCTCCCCGGTCGGGCCCACACGGCCGCCGCGCCCCAGTCTCCCCGCGCTCCCGCAGCCCTGCTACCCCGGCGCCGCGCGCGACACCCCGCCCCATAGTCAGGCCCCGCCTTCAGAGGCCACAGCGACCGCGGGGCGGCGGCGTAGCCAATAAGAAGCGGGCAAGCGAGGGCGGCGGTGGTTGTGATGCGGCGCGCCGGCCAATCAGCGGTGAGCGCGGGGGCGGGCTGTGACGCGCGGTGCCGCTCCTCGTGCGGCGGCGGTATAGGAGCGAGCGCCGGCGAGCAGCTCTGCAGAGAACGCCGCTGCCGTCACCGCCTCCTCCTCAGCGCCACTAACCGCTGCCGGCGACCCCACCGCCGCCCCGAGCCGCGGCCCGTCAGCCAGCCCGCCGCGGCGGACGCCACCTCTCTCGGCTCCGTGAGACGCCGGCCGTACGCTGAGCCTCGTCCTTTCGCGCTGCTGCCGTCCGCGGCTCCGCGGCCACCCGTCCGGCATGAAGACCAAGTTCTGCACCGGGGGCGAGGCGGAGTCGTCGCCGCTTGGGCTGCTGCTGAGCTGCGGCGGCGGCAGCGCGGCCTCGGCGCCTGGCGTAGGGCCGCCGCGCGACGCCGCCAGCACCCGCGAACCTAAACCGCCGGGCGGCCGGCAGCCCCCGCCTGCACCCCCTCCGCCGCCGCCCGCCGACGAGCAGCCCGACCCCCGAACACGGCGCCGGGCCTACCTGTGGTGCAAAGAGTTCCTGCCCGGCGCCTGGAGGGGCCTCCTCGAGGAGCAGTTCCACATCAGTATCATCAGGTGCGGCCCGGGTCGGAACAGGCCTGGGGGGTACCGTTGGGTTGGGGGAGTGGAGGGGCGGGGTCCCGCGGGCTTGTTGGGGGGGGCAGAGGGGCGGGGTCCTACTTGCTGTTTGGGGGGGAACGAGGGGCGTGGTCCTGCTGGGGGCGGGGCCGGCCTGGGTCCCCGGAGACGGACCGGGGTAGAGGCGCCAGTGTGGGGATTGGAGCCGGGAAAGCGATCTCTCCCGAGCACCGGTGAAATGGCAGTACCTGGATTCCCGGTTCATCGGCCACCAGACTTCCCGAAGGCTGGCTTTTGTCAGAGTGTCAGTTTCATGGGCAAACGGGTGTCATCTAGGCAAACAATACGGTTCGCTCACAAAGTACACTTTTTATTGAACTGAACACGCCCAGAAAGTCCCTTTATGGTTTGGTGCTGTGGAGTCGGTTCCGACTCTTAGCGACCCTGCACAGGGTTTCCGAGGCTGTAAATCTTTACGGGAGCAGAAAGCCTCATCTTTCTCCCGGAACAGCTGGTAGTTTCGAACTGCTGACCTTGTGGTTCGCAGCCCGATTTGTAACCACTTTAGGACCTTTAAAAGATGGCTTTTACCACTTCACTTGGTAACGTTAATGGCCAGTTCTGTTATGTGAGTCCACCCTTGGATTTCTCCCTTCTCAGAGAGTCCGCCAATTCCCCACTGAGACTGGAGACGTTTCCTGTAGGGGCGCTAGTGACTGGGGAGTTGGAAGGTGTGACCTCCAAAAGAACTCAGAGCCAAGTAGAAAGGATTTTGTTTTTCTTTTGAAATTCTTAGCTTAAATATTTTAAATCTGAATCTTAAGTTAAAAAATATGTGTGCATACATATTTGGACCTAACTGAGAAAGAAAATAAACCCCAGGCCTCTTTCCTCTCCTCCCAAGTGATCCCCAGTTACCACGTGGTGCATATCCAAATCTGGTCAGACCTTAAGAGTGTCTGTCTTCTTTGGCACTTTTTCTTTTTAAGCGGACTGCCGAGTGAGTGGTGGTATCTAGTGGATGTCACAAATAATCCCCGCCCCCCCACTCCTCTCCCATGTCTCTCCCAGAGCCACTAAGGCAGTCCCCTGAACTGTTTGGACTTCCTCATTGTAACACTTCACTGTGAGTGGTAGTCAGACCCTCCTCCCTCAGCTAGGCAGAGGCTTAGTCCCCGAATTGCCTGATACTTGTAATTTTTTTAATGGAGCTCTTTCCAAACCTTAGTCCACGTTTAGTTAGGATTGTTCTTTGCAATGTTGACAGAAATCATCTGCAGGCCTGGAAAGCCTACCAGAAAAACGGATGAAAACCCCAAACTGCCCAAGGGTATTGACCGGTTCAGTCCTTGCCGAGCTAACCCTTGGCCACCACCCTCTCCATTCAGGCTGAGTACATTCTCCAGGTCCTCTTTCTGCAGTGTCCCTCATTGATTGCTGTTGTTAAATGCTGCCGAGTTGATTCCGGCCCATAGCGACCCTGCATAGGGTTTCCAAGGTGAAGCTGGTGAGCTTGAACCGTGGTTCAAACGGCTTTGCAGTCTGGCGCATTAAGTAACCCACAGTGCCACACCAGGACTCCCCTTCATTGATTAGATCTCTGCATTTTGTCCACACAGGTTATTAGAAAGCACAGACAGTATCTTACCCTTTTTTCCAGGCATTATAGTCGTCTTAGAAGACAGCTCTCTTTTTTGGCTTGGAAGATCTTTTGAAATGCCATTGAATGGTATGCATTTCTGCTCAGTTTGGTTTTCTGGAATAGAAACATACTAGTCAAATGAGTTTAATAAGGAGAAAACCAAGCCCTCTGCCATCGAGTTGATTCTTGAGTTTGTAAATCTTTATGGAAGCAGACAGCCTCACCTTTCTCCCATGGAGTACCTGGGGTGGGTTTAAATTGCCCACCTTTTGATTACCAGCCCAGAGCCTAGCCCACAGCACCACTGTTGTTAGGTGTCATTGAGTCAGTTCCAACTCATCCACTCCCTATAAGATTTCCAAAGAGTGGGTGATGGGCTTGAATCATCAACCTTGTGGTTCCCAGTGTAATGCTGATTCTACAGTGCCATCCTAGGATTCCTTTTAACAATGAGAAAGGTGATTAAAGAAATGGGAAAGGGTATGGTGTCTTTGTAATCTGCAGAAATACCACTGCTGGGTGACTCTAGCAAACATTCTAGATGCCTGAGTTCAGGATGCTGGCTCTGGAGACTTTCTTTCTCTATTGGCTCTAAGGGAAAGGTCTTGTCTCCTTTCAGTATCTGTGTTGAGTGTACCTTGGAGATCCCCATGTGTCTTGCCATCAATCTGCCCCTGAGTCAAGGAGGTTCTCAGTGTGGGGACCCCAGGTTCACAGGACCTGCTGTGCTCCCAGCTCTTCTTTCTTGGTGACAGTCAGCTTGTAAGATAAGCGGTGCTGGAGGCGGGGAAGCTCTCCTTTCATAAGACCGGGGTGTCACCTGAGTAAGTGTGCTCTGGTCCACCCTAATCCCCTTATGACTGATCCCATCTTGGGGGTCATTCCATCATTTCATACTGGCCACATGACGTCATCACCTAACTGCCAAACCACTGAGAATCATGGCATAGCCAAGCTGCTCCTTTTGTGCCAGCCTGGCGTCAGGTGGTTTTAGAAGTTTACTGTGGCTTAACCTCCAGCCTTTAGAGTGGGTCACGCTTTTCGTTTTCTGGTTAAACACCTTTCCCCAAGCCCACAATAATGGCTGTCCAGCTAGCTTTTCAACAAGGGAGCTTTGTGTACGTACCCACCAGGCCCTTCTTTGCTTCCACTCTGTCTGTTTTAAGCATTCTGCCTCCTTCACAGACTAATTCAGAGAGAGCCTCCTACCTGGACCAGCATTAACTTCTCCCTTGGTTAGGTTCCTCCGTAGCACTCCACACGCCTTCCTATCATAACCTTCCCTGCGGAGTGTCATATTTCTCCAAGAGGGCACTTTATGTTCAACTTTGTGTCCGCAGCGCTAGAATGGTGCCTGGCACACAATGACTCCTAGGTAAATGTTTGTAGTGGTTGTCATTTTTAGTTTAAATTGACCCTTTCACTGCCCTCCGGATATGGATGAGAGTCCTTATGATCAGACTATGGGTGACCGAATGTTCTTCAGTCATGAGCAGTCAAGGGAAAAAAGTAAAATGGTCATAAAATAAACATTGTTATTTACAAAACTTATGCAAGCTCAGGCTGTCTGCTGACCAGGCAAGTGTTTGCTCTTACCCCTCTTACTGATGATTGAGAAAATAGTCACAATCACTTGTAAAACTGAAATTGCCAGACCAGCCTCCAACAGCTAGAAGAACAGAAGATATTTATTGAAAGACCAGCAGGAAAAATCCAAAACAAAAATGGCAGTCTGATTGGCTACTACAAGAACAAGCAGGTTGGTTGCTGGGGATCCATCAAGGCACGCCATTAAGTCCCTTCAGGACAAACCCCCTCCCAGAATGAAACTCAAAGGGAACACATGAGCAGGCATGTAAGCTTGCTGATGATGACCACTTGGTCTGCTGGTGAGTGGAAGTGGGGGAAAGGCAGCAATGAAGATACTGGCTGAGTTCAACCACGTTCTGTAGACTCCCATCGACCTGGAAATGAGAGAGAGAAGAAGGGTTGTTTGGTCTGAAGTGTGGTGAGACCTGGGGACTCCTGAGCCCATGGACAAGGACATAGCCATAGAAGGCTAGAGCTGAGAGTGAAACATTCAGTTGATATGAAGTGAGGAAAGACTCATAAGAATGCCCAAACTTGTAGATAGTACCCATTCTACCTAGCCTTAATGGCTTGATGATCAGAACTCGACTAGAGGAAGATTTAAAAAAAAAAAAATTTTTTTTTGATAAAGGAAACAAGTGCAGATTACTAGTTTGATGAACTTGACCTATACTTATGGATGTAGTAGCTCAAAATACCAACTGAGAGGGAGGGAAGGAGTCTTCACATCAAGTATCAATCCTATCCCCTCTATATACAAGATTGAAAAGGATGGGCAACTTAGACATTGGCTGCATAAAATGGAGGTGGGGGACCATAAAGGCTTGAAGAGCCTGGCTTACAAGTATTCAAGAGGGAGATTAATTTCAGAGTGTACGGGGGAAGGTAGAGTCCTCACTGAATAGGTTTCATCTTGTCTAGACGGGTCTGGTGAAACGAAATGGGGATAAGAGTCTTATGATTCGATAGTAATTGTTAACATGACTAATTGCGACTGTCACAACTGTAAAGGTAGAAGTTTTATAACCAAAAGGGGGGAGTAGTTAATCTTACAGGAGTCCTGGTGTGGCACTGTGGGTTAATGCGCCAGACTGCAAAGCCGTTTGAACTGCAAGGTCAGCAGTTCAAGCTCACCAGCTGCTCCTCGGAAACCCTAAAAAGGGTCGCTATGGGTTAGAATCGACGGCACTTCACAACAACAACAACAAGAAAATCTTAACAGGACTGTAAGACCATCCAGGGAGAAGAGCACGAGTGGAATGTGTGACCCTATCTGGAGAATCAGCGACACCAGAGAAAGATGCAGAGATGAGGACATGGAGAGATAGAGCAGCTGAGGACTCTAAGACTCATGGAGGCTGTGTACTGGCTGCCAGGTGCTAGTGGTCAGGAGGCAGGCTTGCAGAATGTGCCCTTTGGTTGTTTAAATGACTATATATTTCTGAGTGTTTTTGTGTACCCAAAAAAGCAACTGAGGTAGGATAAGCAAAAATACTGTTGAATGATGATGCCGGAAGGAGATTGTAATCATTGCAATGAAACGATCAGTGTAAAACCATTGTTCTTCCATGTAAACTATCACTCAGCTTACAATAAAAACTAAAAACAACAACAACAAAACCCCCCTGAAATTGTAAAAGTTGCAAGATCATGTGAAGTGTGATAGCAGTGTCTGAGAACTGTTAGAGTGTCCCACACATGCCTGGCACACTCTAGACTGCTGACAAAGGAATAGTGTGAAGGGGGTGGGGATAGCAAGAGCCCTTCAAAAAAGACTGCGAAAGGGCATGAATAGTTGTGCAGAATGAGGCAGTAGAAGTCGAATAGGAAGAGAATTGTGTCTTTTGGGGCCATCATGTAAAAATTAAACCAGGACCCCTACTTGGTTTGCATTTGAAGTCTTAGTACTTGGCTAAGGAGTCCTGGTGGAGCAGTGGGTAAGCACTCAGTGCTTAAGGTCAGTGGTGTAAAGCCACCGAGTAGCTCCATAGGGAAAAGAGGTGATGCCTTGCTCCCGTAAAGATGGCAGAGTGGAAAACCCCATAGTGCAGCTCTGCTCTGTCCCATGGAGTCTTCAGGAGCCAAAAACCAACTCATGGCGCCTTCCAAGTACTTAGTTCCTTCCATTCATAACCTCAGTTGTATTAACTATGCCAGTAAGTCAAGATGTAGTGTTACAAAATCATTAAACAAGATATCAAAATGGGAAGCTGTTTCTTGGCATATCCTTTATCTAGTGCCGTGCCCTTTGAAGACGGGATTTCCAGCTCTAATCTGTCCCTGAAGAAATCTTTAGGGTACAGTTTTGGCATCCTTGAGGGACTCAAAATTCTTTTCCTTTTTAATGTTCTTTGAGTTTGGGGAATAAAAACTCTGAAGGGACAAGATCAAGGTGAATGGGGTAAGGTTTCCCAATGACATTCTCCTAGGACAGCCCTTACTGCTCTGGAATAGACAGGTGGCTGGTCTGAATGGAAAACATTCCTTGGCGAAAACCGTGACCGTGTTCTGAACTGATTACATAAAGCTGGCAGTTGAAACCCAGGTGCCGCTCCTCAGAAACCCTGTACAGGGTTGCTGTGAGTCGAAACCAACTCCACCGCACTTAACAACTGTATGGCACGTTGGATAAGCCCTGGACTGCTAACTGCAAGGTCGGCAGTTCAAACCCAGCAGTCACTCTTGGAAACCCTATACAGGGTTGCTGTGAGTTGGAACTAACTTGTCAGTACACAACAGTGAGACTTAAGAGGAGTCCTGGTGTTGCTAACTGCAGCTTTGCAGTTTAATCCACTGAGTGCTTCCATAAAGATTTTCAACTTCAGAAACCCTACATAGTGTCACTGTGAGTCTGAACTGACTTGATGTCAGTGGGTTCGGGTTTTGTTGGGGATGGTTAATGAAACTTGTCTACAGCCATTCAGTGGTTGCAGAGACATGGTTTATTTAATGCATTTTGTTTGGAATAAACCCACACACGTACGAACTGGAACCCTAGTAGCAATCCTTTTTGACTTACCCTCATTTAAGAACAAAAATACTTTTGTTTTCATTTTGCAAGACAGTTTCATAGGAAATTTTTTACTGTTTCTTGTGAAAATATGGTCCCTTGGGTGATCTTATTTTAATACTAATTCTCAGATGATACACACTTCCTTATTGACTGCCGTCTCTGTGCCTGGACTTTCCAGCATGCCTCTTGGGTTGTCCACCCCCTGACACAGCCTTCCTCTCTAGTGAAGCCTTGTCATCCTACCTGTCCTCAACCTCTGACTCTGAGATCCCTAGCTTCTAGCAGCAACTGGCAGGGAATCTTGTACTGCCTTGGAACAGCTGCTCTTTAGCTTTTCATGAGTCTGTTTTGCCTCCACTCTAGATTGTAATCTCCGTGTCTTTCCTAACACTGCCTTTTGTTGAAGACAGTTGTAGCCCAGGGGCTGATGATAAACCAGTGAGATAGTAAGAGCTGGGAGGCCATTTTGGGCTGGAAGGGATGGGCAGACTCCCGAACTCTGAACAGGGGTGAATTTACCCAAGAAGCAAACTAAGCACAGGTTTTACTTGTGATATGGTGAAAACATGTGAAACTCTTTATTACAGATTAGTAAGTAAGCACAAATCAGTCAGTGTTTACTTTGCCTAATGGGTACAGCGTCCTTGTCAGATTGTCCATCTAAGGAAGAGGCTTACATTCCCTAGGAAAGTGCTGTGAGGCTGGGGGAGAGGCAGATGCCAGCCGGACCTAGAAGCAGAATCTTTGGTGTGTGGGGAAAAAATGTGCACTTATTTACTCCAGATTAGTAGGTAAGCAGAAGTCAGCCTGTGCTTTTCTTGTTTACTGGATAATCTGCTTCTGACTCTGAAGGGTCTTTCTGGTGGGGAGAAACAGCAGAGGCATGTTGGGTTCCAAGGATGCTAGGGATAGTGGTGTATGATATGGGGTTTGGGGACCACTTTCTGGGTATACTGGGGGAAAGAGAGACCAGAAGCAGCTTCTGTGAGATTGCAAAGAAGGGAAGGCAGAGGTGGGAAAGGACCAGCTTGTTTTGAGCCTGGGTGAATGGGTCAAGGGCACTGCTATTAACGGAAGTGGGAGGATCAGGAGGAAGAAACTGTTTTGGATAGAGGAAGACCATGAATCGGAAGTCCGCCTAGAGAATGGCTGCTGTTCAGTTTCTTGAGGGGAAGATGGGTGAGTTCTGCAGAGTGCCCTGCTCAATGCTTGTCCTGGATCCTTTTTACCCTCCAAGAGGGGTTTGGTCGGGTCTGAAAACAGTTTTGATCATCAGTTTTGTGGAGGCCAGCCAACCAAAACCAAATCCACTCCTAGCTCCCCTGGAGCACAGAGGAGAGCTGCCTCACATGGTTTCCAAGGCCATCATCTTTACAGAAGCAGACTGCCACATCTTTCTTCTTCAGAACCAGCGGCTGGTGGTTGGAACCACTGATTTTTTGCTTAGTAACTGGGTGCTTTAATCACTGCACCATCAGGGCTTACTTGGATGCCAAGAGTTCTGATAAATTGATTTTGCAGTGCACAGGACAGCCTTCCCAAGAATGATCCAGGCCCAGTGTCAGCAGGGTCGAGGTTGAGCAAGTCTGGCATAGACACTCCATTCCAGATTGTTACTGGCTCTTTTTCTAAGATTGACCTGTGGTTTGTCATTGGTTCTGATAGCGAACAGCTGACATTATCTTGGGGAATTGTCACAAAACCTCTCTTACATAAATAGAATTGTGGACATTTATGGGAAGGGAGAGCTTGGAGGAATTGAGTAACTTGCCCAGGTCACCCAGCTTGTTTGGCCAAGGCAGTGCCCTAGCAGTGGGGGGGCACCCTGCCCTGTTCCTCTCTCTTCAGCCGTCCTTGTTTTAAGTGGAGTTTTTGATGGTTAGAAGATGTTTTGCCAACATTCCTTGTTCATCACTGTGCTGACTCTTGGAGTTAACCCTGTGTCGACCTTCGGCTGTGCTCTCTTCTCCAGGCAGCCGGGTCTATCCCAGCGACACACTGGTTCTATTGTGAGCTTTTTCCTTTCCAGTCACTGTTAATGACTTCTAGGCATTCGCTTTGACACTCCTCAGCTTGCCTGTTGTATTTCTTTTCTACCCACTCACATCCCAGACTCCCTGTTGGCCTATGGGTACTAGCCACACCTTGAGTTTGAGCTCCAAGCCGTGTTACTTAGAGACAGTTTTTCAGGAGTTTTAAACAGACCAAGTAACTGGCCATCTTAATTTTAAAACTCATTGACAGTCAATTTGATTGTGACTCATAGTGACCTTGTAGGCTACCGTAGAATTTCCCCATAGGGTGTCCAAGACTAAATCTTCATGGAAGCAGAATGTCACAGCTTTCTCCTAAAGAGCAGCTGGTGGGTTCAAACCACTGACCTGTCAGTCAGCAGCATTCCAGTGTGTGACACGCCGTACTACCAGGTCTGCTTCATCTTGATTGGTTGTTAAGTGCCGTTGAGTCCATTCTGACTTATCGTGACCCGGTATAGGGTATCTAAGGAGTGGTTGGTGGGTTTGAACTGCTGACCTTGTGTAGTTAGCAGTCTAGTCTTATCCTACAGCACCCTATGAAAGTCTTTGTGTTAAAAAGGGTTTTTGGGAGCAGACCCTTTTCAGGTTTTTAATCTGCCGGAAAATTGTGCTTACTTGGATGTGTATCTTCATCCAAATGGCTAACAATATAATGGGTGTTGGATATTAGGAATGACAGATCTGAAGACCTACAAGAAATGCACAGAGGTGGTGTGCCACTGAAGCATGGATTTTCCTTCCTAGAAATGCTATAAAACAGTAGAAAGGAAGTAGCCTCTTTAGATTCTGAGTATAAATATAGAACACATGATATTGTAAAGCTATTTATGGATATCTGTTTTTTGTTATGTGTTGTCCAAGTCGTTTCCAACTCAGAGTGATTCTGTAGCATTTCTTAGGAGCAGCTGGTGGGTTTGAACTGTCGACCTTGTCAGTAGCAGTCCAGTGCTTATCCTATAGCCTCACACCAGGACTTCTATATATATATCTATATCTATGCCTCACTTCTCAACTATCTTGTTATCCAACATTTCACATTTATAACAATCGTAAACAAATTTATCCGACTTTTTTCGTGTATTGACAATGCATGTCTGGTAGTAATGAATGCAGGGGTCCCTGACCAGTAGACCCCATGTACAAGTAGAAAGGACACTTGTATTGCATAACATTTCACTGGGCAGAGCAGAGTGGGATGCTGCCTTTCGGGTCCTGGATGCCCCCAGGACTGAGGTCAGGGTGGTGGCAGCCTGTGTCCTAGGCCACCCAGGGCCAGGGAGGAAATGATCCTGGGGTCTGGCCCCTGCTTCTAGCCCCAAATGTCAGAAGAAGCCCTGAGAAGACGCTGTGTGGGACAGGAAGGAGACAGCACTCGGTCACACTGGCGTGGGAAGACTGGGTGACCATCTTGTTGGGGGCAGTGGGGCCAGAGCTCTCCTGAGGTGATGTGGAAGACGGGAGGCAGTGATGGCAGGTGATCTCAGCAGGCTGTTCACAGTATACGGGAGAGGTGATGTGACCAGCCTCCATTTTACTCCAAAACTTTGCAAAGTGCTCTTCTGGGGACTAAGGGTTGAAGCCATTCCTAGATGCAAATGCAGAGCCTTGCCTGCTTCACCCACTAGCTCTGTGGTCACTCAGTGTGCGGCGTGTCCAGGTGATCTCTGAAGTACTATAGTTGAGTTATGTCCAGGCCCTTTTTGGGGGGCGGGGGTACATCTTATCCTTACTACTGAAGTCCTGATGTGGTGTTCTAGGATAAAGCCCTAGACTGCAAAGTGAGCTTGAACTGCAAGGCCAGCAGTTCAGACCCAGCAGCTGCTCCTGGTAAACCCTATACAGGGTCACTAGGACTTGGAATCAACTCGACAGTACTTAACAACTTCATTAGTAATGAGGATCGCAGTGTCTCTGTAGAATAAGCACTGGTCTGTGAACCCCAAGGTCTGCAGTTCAAGCCCACCAGCCACCGTGCAGGAGAAAGGTGAGAATTTCTGCCTCTGCAAAGATTTATAGGCTTGGAAACCCTATGGAGGTTCGCTATGAGTCGGCACTTAGACCACAGTCTCATCATTGGTAACATACAGTGTTGCAGTGTATCATTTGCATATACTATTCTCAGGTGTTCACTCTCCACCAAAGATTGATTGGGTTTTAAAAAATACTGCTAATAAAAGACAAATAAGAAACGAAAATCTTGGATTTGTGTCAGAGCCGATTTAGGATTGACTTGTCAGAACACAACGTCATCCATTGTACATTGGGGACTACCTGTCTTTAAAATTTGTTCTTCAGCAAAATTCCAAGTGATTTCCTATGACAATGAGTACTTGACGCTAGTGTGATTGTCCCCAGTGGGTGCTCACAACAGCTTCCAGAACCTGCCATCTGGGTTCTGAAGTGGGTTGCATGCTACAGATTGAAGAAGTGAAATTACGTCTGCTCAATCTTTTTGCTTTTTAGTTTTTTATAAAAGTTGAGAAGAGTTTGATGATGTTGGTCCAGCTATGACACTGTTTTACACGATGTTGTTGTTGTCAAGTGCTGTTGAGACAGTTCTGACTCAAAGCAACCCTATATAGGATTTTCAGGGAGTGGCTGGTGGGTTTGAACCAACAACCTTGTGGTTAGCAGTCTTGTGCTTATCCTACAGCGCCACACCGGGACGTGAATCATGTTTAAAACACGTTTTATATATGGCACATATTTGGTGGTTTTTAAAACAACCACACTTGAGTATTGGTTACCCTGACCCACCCCTGCTGAAGTATCAGATGTTTTGCTTAGGTGCAGTGTTGGGAGGATACGATTGTCCCCTGATTGTATGTGTATGTGCTGTGGAGGCAGGGTGACCTCCAGCTCCTGCAACTTTCTGGCTGGAGAGGGACTGAGTGTGTATGAGCAGGTCTGTGTTGTTCCGTCCTGAAGGGAGTGTGGGAGAGTGGGGAGGTGGAAGGAGTGTTTTTAGTATTGCTGTGGCCACAGCCACCTTCGTGTGCTTCCCCCTGTTGGAGTCGGTTTTTATTGTCATCTTTGCTTCCGTGGGAAGCAGTTCACTGCCACCCTGGTTCCAGGTGCAGGCCTGCTGCTCTCTGTAAATGGTGAGCTGCTAAGTACCATGGGGTTTTCTCTAGGCTTCATAGAAGGGGAGATGTCAGTTTCGCTTCCCCCTCTTTGAAAATCTTGGGACTGCTATTAAGTCTGGATACTAATAGTACCTCATAGCTAAATGTTGGTGTGGCTTAGAATTAGGAGGACCATGGGGAGTCCTGGTATAGCGCTGCGGGATAATGCACTGGACCTCAAGGTCAGTTTGAGCCATGCGGGCAGGAAGTTCAAACCCACCAACCACTCCTTGGAGGCTATACAGGGTCACTATGAGTCAGAATTGATTTGATAGCACTTAACAACAGCTATGCTATACCTTCCAGTGTTGGTGTTTTGAGGGTTTACCTTAGGTGTAGGTAACAGTAACATTTTCACTGAAGTGCTTTATTGTTTCAGACAGTTGACTGCCTTCAGCTACAAGCTCTGGAATAATAATAATAATATAGAGAAAGTTCTAGCATTGCAAACTCTAGAACTGGCTCTGAACTAGTCCTTATCACTGCAGAGAGATGCATGAAAACCACTGCGCTGGCGAGGGAAGGATGCATTGGTGCAGCCCTTTTGTAGGACAGTTTGACAACCTGCATCAAGACGTTGGAAAACGTTAGTGAGTTAATGAGGAGTCTCAGTAGCACAGTGGCTAAAAACGCTCAGCTGCTAACTGAAGGGTTGGCAATTCGAATCCACAAGCTGCTCTACAGGTGAAGGATTTGGCAATCTGTCTTCATAGAGATTCACAGCCTTAGAAACCCAACAACAGCATAGGGTTGCCATGAGTTGGGACCCACTTGAGAGCTGGGGGGTTTGGTCTACAGACTAGAGAGCCCGTAGCTTGTGCAAACCGTTATGTGGTGGACTACTATCTGAAAGGTTGGCAGATCCAGCCTACCCAGAGGTGCCGCAGGAGACAGACCTGGAGTCTACTTCTTTGAAAGGACTCAGCCTTGAGGAATGGTTCCATTCCACACACTGGTGCTGCCAGGAGTCAGAATCAACTGAACGGCAATTGAAAACCGGTGGCTCCATGTGATAAGCACTCGACTGCGAATCCTAAGGTTGCTGATTTGAGCCCACCAGCTGCTCCGCAGGAAAAAGATGAGACTTTTCTGCTCCCATGAAGACATAAAGCCTCTGAAACCCTATACAGGATTGCTGTGAGGCAGACCGACATATCAGTACCTAGTAACAGCTATCAGTTGAGAATTGGTTAAACCATATTATATGATGGGGCTTTAAAGTTTTTTTATGGAATTTCCCCAGGACCCCCCTCCCCCCCATATTTTTGAACGCCCTTCCTATCTGATAAAAATCTATGAGGACATTAAAATCATGTTTTTAAAGTTGGATTGATGGAAAATGTACCTAATATAAGTGGAAAAGGAACATTATAAAGTAATGTGTTTAATATGAACCCAATTTTGATGAAAAGAGAAAAAGTAGGAAATGAGTAGCCTTAGGAAAGGACAAGCACCAAGATGTTCAAAGTGGTAGTGTGTATTCAGATGAGAACATTTAGAAAACTGTCTAGTTATCTTTTGGAGTGTTTCTGTATTTGTGTGAATTTAACATGACTCAAATGAGAGGAAACAGCTGCAAACATCCATTGGGAATTGGAACATGAAGTGTAGGAACTACGAGTCTAGGGAATTTTGGAAGTTGTCAAAAAAGAAATGGTACTACTTGAAGCTAAATATCCTAGGCAGTAGTGCTACCCTGAATAACGGCTTAGGTCTTCAAATTCCCCAACTCTTGACTTAGAAAAAGAGAAGTTTTATTAGAAGGTGATGCCAATGGGGATTCCCACAGTGCTATAATCAGAGCATATAAAGTCCGTGTGCTTTTTGGGGAGTCTGTATGCATTCTGGGAGATTTCACTTACTTTTCCAGGGACTTTACGCTAAAGTCACAAGATCACCACATGCTACAACTGTCCGGGAGAACAATCAGATAAAACTAGCATTTGTGACCTACAGGCGATCTTTTTGATGTCTTAAGGACCCTCCAGGCAGAACTTTCTAAATGGTCACACACAGTATACCTGCCCAGGAGCAACACAGAAAAATTCCATAGAAGCTGGGCTAAGGAATGAGGTAATCACTGCATGAATTAGGCTAAGGCTGGTTGGAGTACTTTAATAGGTTAGATTAGTGAGCTGAAATGGATGGGTATGGGCTATTTTGAATCAGACAGTTATATGCTGTATCCCAGGAATGGCAAAGGGACAGGAATCGGTTCACATTAATCTTCAAAAAGCATTTCAAGATCTAGTCTGAAGTGCAGTTACTGTCTGGGATAGGATAGTATCCAGATGCCTACAAGATGTCTCCAAGGAGGACCAGTTAATAGGACTATAACTCAAATTTATACACAGTCACTAATGCCAAAGATGAAGACATTGAGGATTTTTACCAACTTCTGAAGTCCGAAATTGGTCAAACATGTAATTGATTGGAATGCAAAAATTGAAAACAAAGTAGGAGGATCAGTAATGGGAAAATATGGCTTTAGTGATAGAACTATACATGTGTATCTCACCTGTTGGAGTCTACAAGAATCAAATCTACTCCTGTGGGAAAAGACAGTTGAAAAGCTCAATATCAGTCAGAACAAGGCCAGGGAGTGACTAGAACAGACTATCAGTTGCTCATATGCTTAAGTGGAAGCTGAAGAAAATGATAACAAGTCCAGTATAGCGAGAGTACAACCTTAACACTATCCCACTTGAATTAGCTACTATTTCAAGAATAGATTTGATGCATTGAATGACCATTAAAAAAAAAGTTCAAACAGTCTTTAAAAAGGAAAGTTCAAAGTAGATGTCAAAAGAGTCTCTCAAACTTTCTTTTAAAGAAATAAAGTAAAAGAGATGAACAGAACATTTCAAGGGATTGCTTGAGAAGACAAAGTATTTGAATGAAATCGCTAAGAACCGGAATTTGAAAATTAAAAGGAATGACTGCTCGGCATTTCTCAAACTGAAAGAAATTGAAGAAAAAATTTAAGCCTTGAGTTGCAGTATTGAAGGATTCCATGGGCAAAATATTGAATGATGCTGCAAGCATTCAAACAAGCTAGAAGGAATACACCATCACTGTACTGGAGCTGTTTCAGGAGGCAGCATCTCTTCCATAACCGGTGGTACTGAAGGCAGAAGTTCAGGCTTCACTGTAGGCATTGATGAAAAGGCTCCAGGAATTGATGGAATACTCACAGAGACGTTTCCACAAATGAGTGCCAGCCATCTGGCCTACTAAGTAGATGTTAGTAGATGGAGGTACATGCTGGTACCCATTCCAAAAAAATGTGAACATTATCTAACAATATCATTAATAATCACATGTAAGTAAAATTATTCTGAAGATAATTAAAAACGGTTACAACTAATGCTTTACATCCTCAGGGAACTGCCAGAAATTCAAACTGGATTCAGAGAACATCATTGCTGATGTCAGCTGGATCTTGACTGAAAGCAGAGAATACCAGAAATATACTTACCTTTGTTTTATCGATTATGCAAACACATTCAACTGTGTGGATCACGACAAATGATCACATTGCAAAGAAAGGAAATTCCAGAACACTTGTGTGTACTCGTGTGGAACCTGTGAATAGATGGCTGCATGGTTTAAAGTCAGGGTTGGATCCTTTCACCATACTTAGTATGCTGAGAATAATCCAAGAAGTTGGGCAATATGAAGGCGAACACAACATCAGGACTGGTAGAAGACTCAATAACAGCCTATGACGTGCAGATGATGCAGTTTTGCTTGTGAAAGCACTCAATGCAGTGGTTGTGAGCTTACATAGAGGAAAGCAGGACCAGACAGTACCCAACAGCAATATTTATAGGAGTGCAATTCTGGGGGGAATACATATTATAAATCAGAAAATCAACCCATTAAAACATCTATGAAACAGCTTATTTTAGTTTCTTAAACAAAGGCTGATAAAGCCTGTTGTTGTTAGATGCCATCAAGTAAGCTCTCCACTCCTAGTGGCCTGTGTGACGTAGAACTGCCCCATAGGGCTTTCTAGGCTGTCATCTATAGGATGACACAGAACGAGGCCATGTTCCCTTCTGTGTACAGAGGGAGGGACACTCTGACTCAAGACACTTGAGAGCAGATCAATCACCAAGTCTTCCTCTTGTAGAGCTTGGTGGGTTTGAACACCCATACTCTCAGTGATTAGTCGAGCACTTAACCCTTTCATAATTTATTTTCTGCTTTTATTTTTTGTTGGTACCATGTGTTTTCAGCGTAGTGGTTACGAATTGGACTGCGAACCTTAAGGTCAGCGGTTCGAAACTACCAGCCGCTCCGCGGGAGAAAGATGAGGCTTTCTACTCCCGTAAAGATTTACACCCTCGGAAACCCTGTACAGGGTCGCTATGGGTCGGAACCGACTTGACGGCACTTAACAACAACAACAACCATGTGTTTCCAGTAATAGAAGGCCTGCTGAAATCACAGGGAAAGCATTCGGAGATAATATGAATTTTGATACAGTTGTGTGGGACACATATATACCAAGTGGACTCTGCCGGGTCATCTTCAGGTTCATGCAGTTATATATGTTCCCACGCATGTACTGCTACTGGAATAGCAGCTAACCAAGAAACCTGAGGCTGAACATGGTGGTGGGTGTTAAATGTTGCACTCCCAGGCCTTGTGTATATCACAGTTTCACATGGGGGTAGGGGCTGCTCCTACCTTTGGTGGTCTCGGTAGCAATTAACACAGCCACCCAACTCTTCACATCTTGGGATTAGTCTGTGTTTGATGTTGGCACATTTTCCTCTATTATTCTATATATGCTGCCTGCCATGTGTCAAGTTATCTTTTGTTGTTGTTGTTTTAAGTGCCGTCGCGTCGGTTCCGACCCATAGCGACCCTGTGCTGGGTTTCCGAGGGTGTAAATCTTTATGGGAGTAGAAAGCCTGATCTTTCTCCCGTGGAGCAGCTGGTAGTTTTGAACTGCTGACCTTAAGGTTCGCAGCCCGATTCGTAACCACTACGCTACCAGAGCAAGAGCAGTTAGTTTTTGAGTAGGTAACTGGAAACGATTCTTTCAGTTCTTTTGATTTCAGATTTACCATCTCTGCGTGTTATCCCAGGAGCTCTGTGTTAAAGAACCCTGGGATTAGTAACTAGCCCATAGATGGGGGAAGGAGGGGACCCATGACTCCCAGAGCAGCAACTTCCTCTCCTGTCTGTTTCCTCACTGCTAGGGTGGCTTGAATGTGGAAATAAATTTGCTGTTGTCAATTTTTATTTGATATTTTGCATAAATAAATATTGTGTGCTCCTATATCCTGTATGAGGCTGGTATGTCACATGATGTGGTTTCAGGGGCCTTTGAGTCCCTTGAGCACCTGACCTTTGTCTTGGAAGGACATTTTGTCCAGACGACCTGGGAAGTTGGACTGTAGTATTGTATCCCCATTTCCGTCCCACCACAATGCTGTGTTCCTGCTCATATTTGCCTCATCGATAGCTGGCTTTGCTCTGGGTAGTTTTTCATGTTTTGGGTGATCTTGCTTCGTTTATTTTGGCTGTCATAAAATACCATTGGCAGTTCACTTCCTGCTACTAAAGCCTGTTGGGCAACTGAGGCTAGATTAGACACCTCCTTCAGGAGGGCAGGGTAAACTTCGAATCAAGTTACACAAAGTAGAACAGTAGTCCGTCTGTTTGCCCGTGCCTTTGACGGAACTCTCCAGAGTATGTGACAGGAAGAAAAACGAGGCCTTTGCCTCTGGTGCAATGCCTGTCCTGTTGCTTGGTAGCCAGGAGCCCCTGTGGCGGCTGTGACCGGATGTGGTGGGAGGGGGGCACCTTCCCTGGGCTCCATGCTTGGCATACTCTGGGAAGAACAAGAGTTCCCTTTTCTTTTCTCTTCTTCCAAACTAGCACAAACCAACTCCACTCAACCCCTCTTGTCACTGAGGACGGAGGAGAAGTGGCACCTAGGGTTTCTGAGGCCAGCATCTTTACAGAAACAACTTGTCTCCTCTTTCTCCTGGGTTAGAACTGCCAGCCTTTGGCTACCAGCAGGGTGCTCTAACCACACTGTCACCAGAACACTGTTTAATGAGCATCGACCGTTTATTTTCTTTCTTGGTAAAATAGGCCCTTATTTTCCTGTAATTTTTACGTATTCACGATCACTTTTCAAATTGTCCAAAAATACCCACAAACTCTTAAGTATGATTTTATTTAAATAATTCAGGAAAATTGGCATGTGTAGAAGCACATTCAAAATCTTATTACTTAGCTATAAAACTATTTCCGTGAAAAACAAAGGTAACAGATACTCGAAATTCACTGCCTAATTGTTGGACGGTTAACTATCCTCTTGATGTTCTTATGTTGCTGTTAAATTAGTGCATAATAATGTCCAGAGTCCTGGCATGGCACTGTAGGATAATCATTGGACTGCTAACCACAAGGTCAGCAGTTCAAACCCACAACCAACAGACTCAACAGCACTTTACAACAATTACAATTAAACTACAGTACTATAGGATAAGCACTGGACTGCTGACTGCAAGTGTGGCAATTCAAACTCACGAGCTGCTGCTTGGAAACTGTATAAATGGTCGCTGTGAGTCAGAACTGACTGGATGGCACTTAACAACAACAACAAATGTGTACTACATGAAATGTTGAGCAGTTTTTAGAACGAACATACAGAAAAGTTCAGTGATTTCCGATGAGAATCCCCATCCCAGTTCCCAGAGATAATCCAGATGATCCAGAACCTTCCACAGGTTGTTATCATCACAACGAACAATGCCAGTGTCGTCCATTTTTTATGGGCCATGTATATTTTGTAATGTGTGGATGCAGGTGGCACAAACTGTAACCGCTTAGCTACTAATCAGAAGGTTGGGTGTTCAAACCCACTAGCAGCTCTGTAAGAGAAAGGCCTGGGGAATCCTAGGGACAGGTCTATTCAGTCACGTGGAGCCGCTGAGACTTGAAACAACTTGACTACACCTGAGAACAACATACAAAGGTGCTTCGGTAATTTCAAGGAAAAATTCCCTTTTTCCACAAACTTTTTGAAATGTATGTATGTATGAAAAATATGCATTATATTATTTATATGTATGTAATGGTTCCAAGTACCAAGGATAAAGTTAGGATTTATAAAGATACTGATAATAAAGCACAAATAAAGTAAAAACTTTAAAAAATGAAGTATTCGACTTATATCCAAATTGACTACCTGTTGGACTGAATCCCATCTCAAGTCAGGTGGTGTGCTGTGGAGTCGATTCCCGCTCATAGTGACCGTGTGTAGGGTTTCCTAGGCTGTAAATCTTTACGGGAGCAAAAAGCCTCATCATTCTCCTGGAACAGCTGACCTTGAGATGAGCAGCCCAATTCGTAATCACTGTGCTATCAGACCCTGTATTTACATCTTGGAACTTGGTTACAAACAAAGGCTTCCCTTCCCAGAACTCGTTGCTAAACCTCTGCTAGAGTGGTCTATATCTACAGGTTTGTGGATGTGGTCATTGTATTTCCAAGTGGATTGATGGACACGCATTGATAAAAACCATCTCTCTGGTTTGAGCTTTCCTTAGACAACTTCCTGGTCCTCAGCGAAAGCTCACACGGTCTTGTATTTACCTGGTACTGTGCCGTCTCAAGGTATCTCATTGTATTTCCCTGTCATTTACCTGACTCTGAGGCAGTAATACACAGTGGTATTGTGTTAGGGTTATCTTTTCTTCTTTTACAATAACTTTGTTGTTGTGGCGCTGTGGCTTAATGCACTGGAACAGCAAGGTCGGTGGTTCAAGCTCACCTCCCGCTCCTTGGAAACCTATACAGGATCGCTATGGGTCGGAACTGACTCAACAGACCACCTGTAAGCAATGCAGAGAAGCACAAGGCGGAAAAAAGAAAATTTGAAATAACGATTAGATGTCCATGACGTCAGATGGTTCTTTATGAATGCGCAGATAGGAGATAAGATCGATAGAAAAAGCTTTATTAAAAAGGAGGCATAATGTAATTAATTTTCAGTTCCATTTCTAAAAAATCATTGCATGATTTAAAAAAAGAATAATGAACGACTTCAGTTTTAGGTGACCATTGACTCTTTGGATGTGTGGCTCTTCGGGCCTTTCTTTTCACGCTCATGTTTTGTGAGGGTCAGGGGTTGGTTAAGGTTCATAACATTTACCTGTAGTTCTGCAATATGATGACTGAAGTTTTTTTGGTGTTTAGGTTTAAAATTAAAAGGACTTAGTGCTTAGCCCCAGAGAGCTCTCGTAGTGTAGTGGTTATGAATCGGGCGGCTAACATCAAGGTTGGCAGTTTGAAACTACCAGTTGTTCCACGGGAGAAAGATGAGGCTTTCTGTTCCTGTAAAGATTTACAGCCTTGGAAACCCTGTGCAGGGTCGCTATGAGTCGGAACCGCCTCCGTGGTACTTAACAATAGTGCTTAGCCCCATTTTTCTTGTTGTAGTTTGTATGAGGAGTTAACTTTTTGCTTGGTTTATTGATTCATTAGATTCTGTCACGTAAATGTCTAAAGAGAGGGGTTGTGTTCCTTGTGTTCTGACATGCTTGGGAGTGTTAGCTGAATGTGACCATTCCAAGTTCCCTGTTTTCCTCAGGCCTTCGCAGGAGCTGTGGTGCAGTCTCTGGGGATTGAATGCCACACTAATCCTCATTTCACAACTTGGCTGGTAATCCTTGGTTGCAAAATATTATTGTGAATAGTTTTGCTTTGTTTTTGTATTTTTTCCCAACAACAGCTCATAGATGGATACTTTTATGTTTGAGTTTACTCGCTGATGATAAGAATATCCTCCGAACTTGTTGGACACGGTTTCATTGTCTTCAGGCATTAAGTGTTGAGGTGAAGTCAGAGGTCATCCAAATTCCATCCACGTCCAAGTCCTGACGACTGCCAAGTTGCCCAGATCACTTTTTCTTTAACATGCATTAATTAACTCTAGTTCGGGAAAGAACTTGTGGATGGCTGCCCAGTTGGAAACATGTCTTCAGCATCAGGGACTGTGCGTGTGGAAATGGTTGAATTGGTTTGTGATCTGTGGTGTCTTTTCTCACCGCACACAGAGTTGATTCGCTTAAGCAGAATCTCTTATCAGTTACTCTGTTTCCTGGAATGTATTGTATTCTTTTGGGCTACAGATTCAATTCCTTAGTCCAGGAAAGATTTCGATAAGTGAGGGGTGTAGTCCTGTCACAGATGAGTGCATTAGAGGGTCAGAGAGCTTTGCATGCTGGTATGTGGCAGCACTGGGATTTGCATCCATGTCTCTGCTCTAAAGCCTGTGCCTTCTACAGGCAGATGGGCCTGTCTCTTAGCCGCCACACCTAGTAGAGAGCAGTCTGAAGAGCATCTGCTTATCGCGTAGCATTTGGAATCTGGGTAAGGGAGCAAGTACTGGTGGCTCGGGTTCTTTTCAGAACATCTTTATTAAACATCAACCCTTGGGGGTCACTGCGTCCTGAAAGTTAGACAGGAGCTAACAGTGAAGATGGGGGGCCCCATTGAGGAGGTTTGACTTGGAACTGAGTAGACGGTTTTCAGATGGCAGAGATGAGTAAGGAGGAGCTTCCAGATTGATAGAACACCAGCCAATGGACGTGTCTAGCTGCTTATAACAGAAAATCCCAAACGCACATCAGCAATTTATTTCCCTTTCACATAAAAGAAATCTGGAAGTAGCTGGTGTGGGGACTGCAGGGGTAGGTAGACAATATGGGTAGTACTGTAAGGGTAGCCAGTGTGGGGACTGTCAGGGTAGCTGATGTGGGGACTGTGGAGGTAGCTGGCTGGATACTATGGGGGTAACCGGTGGGACTGTGGAGGTGTACCTGATGTGGAAGTAGTAGCTGGTGTGGCACCTCTGTGATCCTGACGCAGATCCAGGTCCCTTTGAGTTAAGTGTTCAACCTTCATAGGATGTGACTTAGGATCCGAGGTGTAACTAACAGCTGTGGTTTAGGACAGGATCCTGGGAAGAAATGAAATGCAGTCATGTCATGCACTTAGTTTGGGCAATGGCTGGTTGAACACAAATTCACGGGATGCCTGTGGTTATAATGGTGTTGTTAGGTGCCATTGATTCAGTACTGATTCATAGATAGCAACCCCTGTGTACAACAGAATGAAACACTGCCCGATCCTGGGCCAGCCTCGCAATCCTTGCATGTTTGAACCCATTGCTACTGCCACTATGTTAGTCTGTCTCATTGAGGGTCTTCCTCTTTTTCTCTGACCCAAACATGATGTCCTTCTCTAGGGACTGATCCCTCCTGATAATATGTCCAAAGTATGAGAGACAAAGTCTGCCCATCCTGGCCTCTAAGGAGCACTCTGGCTGTACTTCTTCCAACACAGATTGGTTTGTTCTTTTGGCAGTCCATGGTACTTTTAATATTCAATATTCTCCTACAACATCGTAACTAAAATGCATCTATTCTTCTACAGTCTTCCTTATTCACTGTCCAACTTTCATGTGCTTATGAAGTCATTGAAAGTACGAAGACTTGGATCAGGTACACCTTAGTCCTCAAACTGAAATCTCTGCTCTTCAACTCTTTAAAGAGGTCTTGTGCAGCTGTATTGTTTGATTTGACTTCTGCTTCCATGAGTTTTGATGGTTGATCCAAGCAAAATGAAGTCATTAACAACTTCAGTCTTTTCTCCATTGATATGAATGTTGTTCATTGGTCCAGTGGTGAGAACTTTTGTTTTCTCATGTTATAATAGAGTTCAGAAATCCTGATCTGAGATGTAGCAAATGCAGCGTTTCCTGTGTCTCCTCTCTCTGTGCACAGGGGTATGATAGTGCAGTGCATGCGTACTGTGTCACCTGTGTCTCCTCT
>NW_006408558.1:17267676-17307105 GCF_000296735.1 Chrysochloris asiatica
TCTGTGCACAGGGGTATGATAGTGCAGTGCATGCGTACTGTGTCACCTGTGTCTCCATGAGGGTGGTTGGTAAAAGTGCCATCGAGTCAGTTCCGACTCCAGGGACCCTGTATAGAGTTTCCAAGAGTGACTGGTGAGTTTGAGCTGCTGATCTTGCAATTCAAACTGACCTTGTGGTCCAGTGCTTGTCTTACAGCACCACACCAGGACTTCATGTCTCCATTGTCATCATAAACGCCCATGATACTGGCTTCTGTATGGACCAGACTGTCCTTTCTATCCTTATTTTAATGTGCACGTTCCCTCCTTACAAATAAGGAGTTGACTGTAGACCAGTTGTGCTTGACTTGCAGGCAGCAGCATCCAGTTTTGTGGATCCGGTGTCTCGTGAGGATTGTAGCACTGTCTCTGTTTAATTTTCTTTTGAAAATATGACTGACAGGTATCATGGCTTCTAAACACTGCTGAGCCAGTGCTAGAGACTGCAGCAGCATGAGGCCTAGGAGAAGTATGGATTTGGAAGTGAAACAAAAGGTGATTAAGCATCACCAAGGTAGAAGAGCAGTGAATTCTCCTGCTCCCATTTTGGGCATGTTCCCCTGACTCACATAAGGTGTTTTGCTGCACAGAGTGTATTGTGCGCATGGTGTCCTGGTGTGGCACTGCGTGATGATGTGCTGGACCCCAAGGTGGTTTTGTACTGCAAGGTCAATGGTTCAGACTCATCAGCCGCTCTTCAGAAACTCTAAATAGGGTTGATATGAGTTGGAACCGACTCCACAGCACTTAACAACACAACAGTAACAACATTATTAAGTGTGGGCAGGAAGTGGGACACATGACTGCAGAGGGAACCAGTTCCACAGGTGTGGGAGAACTGAAAAAGGGACATTGAGGTGATCAAAAGAAGAAGTGCAGAGATGGGGGGTATCAGCTGCAGGGATCTGTGTGTAGAGGCTGGCCTCCTGGAGGGAGGGAGCCCTGTGGAGCTCTGAGGGGGCTGAGGGGCAGTGCCTCTGCAGTTGGGTGACAGGGACAGCGTGGAGCAGGGAAGAAGCGTCTCTGCAGCCAGCCTCCTACCTCCCTTGTGCCCCTGCCAGGGCAGAAACATCAAGGCAGTTGAGAACCCTGGAGGTGGCTGGGAATTCCTAAGTGGCAGCACCCTTGGCCTCTAGCTCCCAGCACAGCATGGAGGGGAGAGGGCAGTTTAGCAGATGTCCCCAAAGTCACGCCAGTACTTCCTTCCTTGACTGCAGGGGCACACCTGCTGTACATGTGGGTGTGTTCCTGGCATGTGGCTGCCTCAGTACAACCTGGGGTCTCTCCCCAGGGAAGAAGGATGCTGTCAGCAGATGATGATGTTAATGTCCTCACAATCCTTGCCATGGTTACCATTAGTACAGCAGCACTAACCAGTAACAAGTGTTCAGAGTTCATAGGATGGGACAGACTGTAGTTGCTGTGATGGGTGTGGTCCGTCTAGAAAGCAGCAGTCTGTGTGCTGGTAACTCCAGAGGCTGTGCGGATGCCGCTGTGTAAGGTTATACAGACTCGTGTCAGCCAGGCACAAGTGTGCATTTGATGGGCGTCTATCCATTAGGTTTTGCTGAAGCTTCTGGTGTGGTGCTGTAGGATAAGCACTGGATTGGTAACCTCAAGGTGACCAGTTCAAACCCAACAACTGCTCTCTGAAACCCTATACAGGGTCACTGTGAGTTGAAACTGACTTAGTGGCACACAACAAAAACATAGCTTCAAACAAGGAGCCCTGGTGGCACAATGATTAAGCACTTGGATGCCTAACTGAAAGGTTGGCAGTGTGAAATCTACCAGCTGCTCTATAGGAGAAAAGACATGAACTACTTCTCTGAGGATGACAGCCAAGACGTCCCCACGGGGCGGTCTCATTCTGCCACAGTTGACTCAGTAGCCCCCAACAACAGCACAGTTTCAAACACCGTCCTGTGGATTTTGTATTTTTTGTCTTTATATTTTGCGATATAGGTCAGATCATTCCTTGTCCTTGGTAGCTGGAGCTAGGAGGGGTTAGGGTCTAAGGATTTTCCATGTGGCAGCCTCAGTAAGCATTTCATGTTACAAGTGTTTTGAACAGGCTGTTAGATTTGATTAGGAACTACATCTGAAATGGAAGGTGCTGGGGGAGAAGGTATGCATATCACCCCAAGACACAGGTTTCTCCCTGGGGGTCATCCTCAGTTTCCAACGACCCATGAGTGTATGTGTGCAACTGTGCTAACTCTCCCACAGCCTAGGCAAGCAGATGGGGAAGTTTGCCTGTTTTTTGTGTGACTTACAGAATTTATTTGCAAACTTTGATTGTGTGATGTTCCACATCTTCAGAGAAAATAAGTCAGGACTGGCTGTGGGATCCTGAGTTTACCGAGAAGAGTGATGGAGCTGAGAAGCACTAATGGACTCCTTGTTTCTGGCAGAGGCGGCCTCAGTAACATGCTGTTCCAGTGCTCCTTGCCCGAAACGATGGCCACTGTCGCTGACGAGCCGCGGACCGTGCTGCTTCGGCTCTATGGAGCGATTCTCCAAATGGTGAGTTCCTGGGCTGCTTTGGGAGCGGGAGGGGCCCTCATTAGGTTCTCTAACCCTATTCCCTACAATGTCTGCAAAGAGATTTTAAGTACTTTACTAGTGGTTTTAAAAGTACCAAAATACATTGTTTTATTTGAGTTGAGCTGCACAATTTGGCTTAATTGTTTTGCATTAGAAATACATCCCTGTTTTTAATCTAGGCATTAGTAAATTACTATAAGTATTCTATCCAGAGCAGGTATAAATCTTGGTCAAATCTTTAGTAGCTTATCCTTCTTTAAATTTTATGTTGTTATTGAGACTGCACAACACATTATACACTAGCCTAACAGGTTCTACATGTGCCATTTAGGGTCACTGACATCCATTCTCCACCCTCCTGTTCTGAGTTCTTCCTCATTAACCAGACTCATGCCCCCTAAGCTTCCCCTTTTGAGTAGCTATTGTCAGTTTGAGCCCATGTAGAAAACTCTTTAAAAAGAGCACAATGCCCAAAGCAGACCGTTTTGCTGTACTAGTTAAGCTAAACTATTATTTGGTTTTGAGAAGACTTTGTGTGGAGTATTTTTGGTTTAAGGTTTAAAGGAGATCTCTCTGGGCAAGTTTCAGGGGTTCATCCTCCCTCCATGGCTCCAGAAAATGTAGCGTTCATGAGAATTTGAAATTTTGTTCTTAATTTACCTCCTCTTGATCAGAATTCTGTTATAAATCTATAGTAGTTTTTGATGCTGCTTTAATTTTCTAAAGCACACTGAAATGTTCGCTCAAGACTAGACTGTAGAAATAATGTGGTGGGGGTAAATCAACACAATTTTAGAGGATCTAGTGCTAAGGAGCTCTGGTAGCGTAGTGGTTACGAATCGGGCTGCGAACCTTAAGGTCAGCGGTTCGAAACTACCAGCCGCTCCGCGGGAGAAAGATGAGGCTTTCTACTCCCGTAAAGCTTTACACCCTCGGAAACCCTATACAGGGTCGCTATGGGTCGGAACCGACTCGACGGCACTTAACAACAACAACAGTGCTATGAGGAAAGTATGATTTCAGTGAAGCTGAATTATTAACTGCTCTTTGAGATTACACTTTGAATTTGTTAGATTAATAGTATTTTAAATTTTTTATATTAAATCTGCAAATCTAGTTTGCAATTAATTAAAGTGTTATTTGGCTTGTCTAACCAAGTCATCTATAGGATACCCTGGATAATCCAGTTTTAAACTATTTATGACAAGATTTTACCCTTTCATTGACCACAACTTAGAAATGTTTGGTCTGTATTTCTGTGGTGAAAATTTGATATGCTTTAATCATCTTTAGAAGGGCCCCTTTTTGTTGTTGTTGTTGCCATCAGTTCTAACTAATAGCAACTCTGTATAGGGTTTCTGAGGAGCAGTTGGTGAGCTTGAACCACTGACCTTGTGGTTCAAACCAGCCTTGCAGTCCAGCACATTAACTTGCAGCACCATGGTGGAACTCCCTTCATGAAATAGAACGGAATGATTTTCTGACTTAATTTTTTTTTAATTGTATATTTCAGCTCAATTTTTGAATCTATGCTTAGAAATACTCATCTAGATATTAATTCATCCAAAAAACTGTCAGAATGAGCCTTTCAATGATCTTTATTTTCCCATGGCTGTGTCAAACTGTGTGAGTGATTAAGATATGAAACTGTGGACACAGTTGAGCAGTCTGGAGGCCCGTAGCTATTCCATAGCTGAGAGTATCTCCCCGAGAAAGTCGCTTCATCATCAGACACATTGAGCTGACACACAGCCAGGACCACAGAGCGGGACCCCTCGTTCGTGATACACAAGCAGAAAAGATGTGTGTGTCTCGTGCAATTCTTCTTGGGTTTGTTTGAACAAGTCGCAGTTTCAGAGCACAGTATTGGTGGAACATGCCTTTTTTGTCCCTTTGGCACTTTTCATCACTGTCTTCTTAGTCCTTTTTATCTTTGAGGACTTCCTGCATGCTGTAATAGAATGTTCCGTTTTTGTTCATTGGTTTCATGTGCTTTGCATTTAAGCAATACGTTTAAGACACGTTAGTCGTCTGCTGCTGCTTGTGATAGGAGAGTCAGGGGTATTTCTGATTTACCAAACTTTCGCTGCTATTTATAACTTGAAGAGAAACGTTTTCAAGGGGCATGGCTTCTCTATGAACTGGACTACTAGAACATTCTTCAGTGACGGCACTGTCCCATGTCCATGTTGTGTTGTGTGGTACAGCAGTCTGTCTCATTTGAACACGCTGTTTGGAGTATTGTTTCACTTTGGTACATTTCCCAGGTACCCCGTGACTACCTTCTTGCCCAGCGTAGCTCTGTAGAGTAGAAGTCAGTCCCTCCAGGCCTGCTCCCACAATGCCCGAGTTCTCCATTGAAGCTTTGGCAGCTCACAGTTGTGAGCTTTTGTCTGTTTGAAATTTTAGCCACCTAGAAGGTGTTCCCTTATAGTAGATAAGCGTTTCCGAAATATCTGGAAAGAGAGACAGTTCTATACTCCTATTTAGTATTTAAAAGATTTTTTAATTAAAAAGAAGGTGTTGAAATTACATTAATTTAACATTAAATTTTTTTTTTTAAAGGCTAGCTGAGAAATATAAATAGAATATGTTGAGCCACTTTAACCGTAATGAACTCTAACGGAATGACCCCAGTTAACAGAAATGGCGTCTGTTCTCCACATAGGTCTCATTTTTCGACTGAGGGGCACTTTGCAGGTCACTTCCCAGTTTTACCTTTACCACGCAAACGTTAGCATTCAATCCTGTGGGCCTGCTTCCTGGAAGTCACTTAATAGAAGGAGAAATGAACACTTTACAGAATGGATGGTATGCAAATGTTTACTCATTTCACAGTTGACTTCACTAGACAGTAGACACTTCCTTATAGGTAGGAATTTATTTTCAGTGTAATTGCTTAGCAGAATGTGCCCTTAGTTCACTAATACTATTTTTTCCCCCTTTTATTGGTTGAATTTTGAGCTTAATAAAACGATGATACCTACAGCCTCAAGCTTAAATAGCTTTGGTTCCCATAGCTGCTAGGCTTAAGCAGGTGCACTAGCTGCCAGTTGAACATTCAGCTTGATGGCCGCTGTAGACTGGTGGTCTCTGTGTGTACTTGGCAGCATGAGGAGGGGATTCTGGGAGAGTCTATGCTGAGAGAGGCAGGAGGGCCTCAGGGAGCCTGAGAGGCTGTAAGGTGTCAGCAGGCAGGGCACCCCGGCCTTTCATAGCATCCTGCTAGGGATTTTAGCACGGAGCGAAATTCCACTTCTAATCGTGTCCGCTCCGCTTTAATTTGGTCTTTAGTTCTGTTTATGACTAGGGCATGAGTGCAGTCCTTTTGTTGGTTTATGAATCTGGTCGCAAGTGGAAGAAGGGATATTTAGAGTTCACAAACAAGGCTTTTGTACTCACAGCAACAAAACGTGCCACCACTGGTAGTAAATTGCCAGAGTGGGCACTAAACAGGACATGTGGCTGAATAAATACAGAGTCCCAAGGAAGGAATTTTATAATTTAGGACAGAATTACCTACAGCACGAGTCACATTTTATGCTTTGCTGCTTCTTTCCTCTGCCTCATCAGAAGGCTCACGTCCCTGTAGACCTGTGTGTGTCCCCTGGCAGATGTACAGGTATGCCTGTGTGACTGGTATCACCCAAATCTTCTGTCAGTGAGGTGGTAGTAACGTCCCTTTCTTGAAAAATATTCATTTAAGACTACAGCACATAAGGACAGGCCTATGTATACATTTTTCCCTGAGTATTTTGCTGATTTTAAGTCTTTTCAACTTTGGTAAGAATTCAGTGTTAAAGTAGGAATGTTCTACCAGTAACTGGTTTAAAGGAATCCGGTGCTTCGTGCTCGTCTCCTTTCTCTTCATCCTGCCTAGCTCTCTTCCCATAGTGCCAGTCTCTTGGGCTGCTCTCTTGGGCAGTTTACTCAGAGGGCTAAGTAACCTTCTCATTGTGCTCAAACTCAGTTGCTGTCCCTCCAACACCTGTCTCTTCCAGCCTCCCTCCCTCCCTCTTTAGGATGAGACATAGCAAACTCTGCCCTGGAGGCTTTGTTGAAGGGATTTATGAAAAGTCCTGTGTTTGACAAGGGCAAGAATGAGTCCTTTAGAAAACAGGAGCAAGACAAAACAAATAGGGTTGAAAAAACTGCTGGACCATATTATTTGAAAGACATTATTTATACATGCAGCAATTAGTCTGATCGGAACATAACATGTTAATGTAAGTTAGTGTCTATTTCACACAGACTAGCTTTAGTTTTAAGATGATTTCATGAGGCACATAGGTGATGAAAAACAGACCCTAACTAAACTAGATAACCCCTAACTGAAGGAGAGTAGCTTCTCTGAAGTTTTGAGAAGTAGTAGTTCAGCCTTTGTCATTGTGGAAAGATGAGCTGTCGATGTAACTGGATTTTTTCCTCTCTGATACTGGGAAGGAGCCCGCACTCGGCAGTGCCCAGTAGCAGCAGTCCTTTCAAAGAAGTGAGTGTGACTGACTACCCACACCAGTTTGCTTATTTATCCCGAATTGTGGAAGACACACATGTCAGTACGTATTGGTCCTTTACTGTAACCCGTGCCAATTGGCTGAGGTCTCAGAGGACTGCTTTGTCCCTTCTCTGTGGGAACAGTGGCTGTGTGTTAAGCCAAGGCCTTCTGTGCATGAAGGGAGAGAGCTTTGGCCTCACTGTTAGCAGTGCTCTCAGGCATGAATGTGCAGAACTCTCACCACCCATCTCTCTGTGGCTGTTGTCTGGGAAGAAAACATTTATGTTGGTTTGGTTTTTAAGTAATAGAAGGAAGGCTAACTTGAGTGCTGGTTTGAGTACTAACCATAGTAAAAGAAAAGGCTTCAAGGCACAATGCAGATGTATAGCAGTCATTCAGAAGAGGACATTTTGGGATCCTGACTGAGAGCAAAAAACTAACAGTGCCTTCCCCATTCTCTCTCAGCGCTGCTTCATTATTAGTCAGCCACAGTGAAATACGCTTGAGCCGATAGAAAATGTTACACTTACTGGCTACTGAAAAATGGAGTGATTGCTTCAAAACATTTCACAGTGGAAATAAAGCCACATATCCTGTGCAAAGACAGCGCGGTGGACACTCCTAAGTGGAGACCCTTCCCTCTGTCCCCAGAGACTGAGAGCATCATCCCTGTAACTGAATACCAACAGTCCCTGTACACTGCCCTTCCTTTAATGATACGCAAATTTGTGCTTGCCATGAACACTGTGCACCAATTTCTGTTCACAGAAATCATCTTCACTTGCTGCATGGGCAGCTTTTAAGTCATTGAAAAGGCTAAGTAAGTGCCACATGTATGAAACTCACTCACCCAGTGAATGCACTTGTTCCAGCTTACCGACAATTTCAACTTAAAAAGACATGCGTAGGAACAGATCGATCTGTTCTTGACCTAGGGACTGCCTGTATTGTAATATTTTTGTCTCATTGGTATTAGGCTCTTTAGGAGTTTAAGTTGTTTTGTTTACTCTGCTTTAAAACTATTTTAATATTCTGTTGTACTTTGAGTATGATGTAATTATACCAGTTATTAAGCAGGCAGAACGACCCTCTCAGAAGCGAGGAGAACATTTTGTCTAGTATTGCCTGTTCCCATCTGGTCTAACCTCGTGTTTCTCCAGCCCACGTCCTCCGGAGAGGGTTGTGGAATAACTGCCTAGAGCTCTTCAGAGCTGCCTTGAAGCTTGCTTTTGATACCGTGATAAACCACAGACTACTGTGTCTAATTCTGACATACTCAAAGTGTCTCTGTCTTGATGGTGTTAACTGTTCAGGATTTGAAGCATGAAGCCCGTCCAGATTTCCAGTCCCGGGATCGCCGGCTTGAACGCAGCCCGCCCGTCTTTGGGAAGGAATGTGTGTTGGGTGGAGTGAGGGCGTAGGGTGATGTGTACCACTTTAGCTGTATCTGCATGTGTTCTCTGCTGCAGGCTTGCCCATACCATCGTGCCTGGAGCACTCTGGTTTCCAGGTGACAGACACGAGTCACGGTATAGTATGAGACCTCGGAAGTTGGAGCCTTCTCTACAGCTTTCATTTCTTTTCTTTTCGTTCTTGGTTTCCAGAACTGCTTTGTAAAGAGAAAGTTGTGATGCTTGTTAAGTGGCACCAGCTACAGTTTGTGCTGTGCTTTAAAAGAGGTACTGTGAGTAAGATGTCGGAATGTCACAGAGTGAATATGTCCCTCTTGGTGGTTTATTTATTTACTTCTTGGGTCCAAAGCAAATCAGATCCCTCACTTCTGTTTCCTCAGTAGAAAATGACAAACATTTAGTGATTTTAGAAATGTTGTATGGGCCACAAAATGATAATTTAGTGGCATCATTCAAGTTCTTCCTTCCTTCATACCACTTTCAGCATTTAAAGAAACGCCACGGGGACGGATGGGTGAATAGGCGGCAGGCAGACAATCATGTATGTTGGTCAGAGTTACAAACAAACTTTCTCCCTTGTCCCTATTAAATAGTGTCCTTTTCTAGGTCTCAGCCTGTGCTGGATACCTTGGTGAAGTTCACAGATGGTGGTCTGATCGCCTCGCCTCATGGGGGCGGCTGGAGAAGTGAGGACACATTCTAAAGAAGTCTCAGGGTCTGACATCCCTTTTGAGAATGTCCTGAAACAAGTCTTCTGCCCGGGGCCCCTCCCCAGCCCTGTGTGCTCGTGGGCTCCTGTTCTCATTTTTTCTACATTCATCAAGTTAGTCCGTATTTTAAAATTCAGAAGGATCACATTATTTAGGGTGAACCTAGATGACTCTAAGATGTTAGAAATCACTTTTCTATTTAGAGTCTTATCACTCACACGTGGTCTGTAAAAATCACAGAAACTACTTTTAGTCATGCTGCAATCTGATACCTTAGTGTTCTGTAAAATTGTTCCAGAAAATGCTTTCAGAAACCACAAGAAAGAGCAAAATATGTGATGTTTCCGTCCTCTTCATAGCCATGTGGGGGGAGAGAAGGAAGGCTAGCGCCATGATAGCACTGAGGAGGAGACCATGCAGCATGTTGTTGACCTGTGGGGTCATGACTTGCACAGGCTCTTTTGAGCACTCCCCACCACCACCCCAAAAGACAGAACAGGGACCCAGCAGGCCAGGGTTTCGTACAGGCTCCGTGTGCAGTCAGGTAACCACGGGGGTGGAGGGGGTGGGGAGGTGTTAGGCCTCTTGAGAGACATGCCTGTTGCTCCTGGACCAGATGAGCATCAGTTCCCCAGCACTCCAAACATGGGTGCCTTTACTCGGCAGATAATTTCAGAGGAGTGGACAGACCGAACGTCATGTACCCTAAGAGCTGATTCTAGCGAGCGCTTAGGTCATTCTTCCTTAACCATTCCTTTGTGGCTCCCAGAGTGTAAAAGACTACAGCTAATGCACTCATCATATAAATGAGCCTTTTAAAGACGTAATGACTGAAGGAGCCATTAGGTTCTTTTCTTGAAGAAGAGCATGTCACATGAGTTTCCAAAGCCTCCCTTATTTCTGTTTCATTTCTATAGCCCCTTCCTTTTCTTTAGCCTTAGTGTAACCTTCTCTAGACTTGGTGATGACTTGATTTTTGTAAATGACGTCTCGTTTAATGACATGTCATTCTTTGTAGCTGATTTCCTCACTTTTCCCAGCCTGGCCCGGGAGCAGATCACACAGTAGTGCGTCTCTGAGGAGATCTTGAAGATAAGCATTCCAGGTATTACAGGTGTTTTCGATGACCTCTGAACACCAAGAGCAAACCAAAGCCATTGCTGCCATGGAGTGGCTTCCAAGGGTGGCATCTCCACAGAAGCAGATCACCTACCTTTCTCCCACAGTGCTTGGTGGCTTCAAACCACTGGCCGTTTGGTTGGCAGCCAAGAGTTTGTAACCACTGTGCCAGCCAGAGGTCCTTGATCTTTGAATAGCTGTTCATAAACTGTCTTTCCTTATCCATTTCTACCAGTTTATGCACTCCACGCATGCCTGCACACACTCACACAGATGCCAGGGAAACCTGAGGGGTGCGCCTTTGTTTCAACTCACAAGTGTTGTTTAATCCTACAACTGTTTTCCTCCTCATTACTAGAGGAAGTGCTCAAAAGAAAGAAATGGCTAAATGTACAGGTTTCTTATGCCTGGTGGTGTAAACATGCTTGGAAAAACAAGCCTGTTACTTTTAGTGTACCAGGTAGCTTAAACAACACCCAGTAACTTCCAGTAGACCATTTATGAACCCTGGACGTATATAAGACAAAGCTTAATTCAGTGATATTTCCTCATCCTATCCCACCATCATTTTCTGTTCAAAACAGGAAATGAAACATTTTGAAAATACTCTATATTTACTTCTTTCATGGCCTCATTTAATGTACTCAAACCTTTCAATGTGATTTTATCTGAAAAGTAGCATTTGAAACCTTAAAGTAAATGTATTTCTTCTAAAAATAACATATACTTTAAGACATGTTTCTCAGTAGAGAGTAGTAATGTAAAAACCATTACTCATTTGACCTCTTAGTTAGTAGAGTTTTGATATTTAGAAACTTAGGGTTCTAAATCCACATTAAGTCTTCTATACTTCAAAAAAATAAAAGCTAAAGCCATACATCACAGCCCCTTTAGGGTGGTCACTATTTCACCCATTTGTTGCCTGTTTCATAGGCTGCTGGTAGGTAACTACATGACTTGCTATAAGAGGGATTCTGACAGGGGAGGATGAAGGAAGGAAGGTGAGAAGAAGTCTAATTTGTTTTAGTGATCAGTGTTGCTAAGTGCCATGGAGTCGGTTCCAACTCACAGCTGCTCTCTATAGGATTCCCAGGGAGCGGCTGGTGACTTTGAACCACTGACCTTGCAGTCTAGCGCCACACCAGTGATCATTAGGCAACTTAAAAAAAAAAAAAAAAGCCGCTTATTTAATTCACCCATTTAAAGTGTTACAATCCAATGGTTTCTAGTGTATTTATAGAGTTGGGCGGCTTCTTGTAAATATTTAGCGCATTCTGGTTTCTTGGTTCTTGATATTTTAGTGAATATTTGTACCACCACCCCCCCTCGCCCCTTGGGAATTTGAGGCATTTAAACGTGTGGTCAGAAGGGATGATGAACCTTAGGTGCCCATTTCCCCGACCTTCCACGTGTGTCCAGACTTCTTTCAAATCAAGTACATTTTTGTTTAATCTGAGAACGAATTTTTTCATAGCTTGCAAAGCTAGTTGGAGAAAAGTTTTTCAGTTGCACTAAATGTTTATACAGTTGATTCCACTCTCTGCGCCAAAGTAAAATCCCACAGATCCCCAAATGCCTTTGACTGCCTATCTTCCTGGACACCCAAGGTCTCTGACCTCTCTTATGTGTGCCCCGGACAGGACATCCCGGTTCCTACACTTAATGCCAGGGAGCCTACGCATTCTGTACTGAGGAAACAGAACCGAGGACTAGCTAATGCAGATGTCCAAGTTCTCTTCTCGATGGTGCTCTGTGGGGACAAGTAACACATTCACTGTTGGTGAGATTGGGGGTGGGGAGGGGAATGGGAATGGTACTGGGAATTAATTTACATTCACTTATGGTTTGTCTCCTTTAAAGGAATAGCCTTGGGCACAAACCAATATGTAAATGTGAGTGAAGGACTTGCTTTTGAGAGCACCATTTAGAGAGGGAAAAGGACTTCTGTTGGCTAAGTCATCTGTGAACTGTGTCTCCCTAAGAAGATGCAGTTAGAGGAACACCAGCCTGGGAATAACTCTAGTCAAGTAGAATTTTGTGCAGGTCAAATCCCGTTACAACCAGTTTCAGTAGGGTATCCAAATTCCTTACTCATGTTTTCTACATGTATAATGTTGTAGTTACATGCCATTGAGTCAGTTTTGACTCATAGTGACCTTGTGTTAGGGTTTCCAGTGAGTGGCTGGTAGACAGCTGACCTTGTCGTTAGCAGTCCAATGCTTATCCTACACCACCATACCAGAGCACTATTAATATGTAAATATTCATATACCATATGAATATTCATATACACCACATTTTAGAACTTTTTTTTAATGTTCTTTGGGGGGCGGGCTGTGAGAACATAGGAAATAACTTTTGATGCCTTTGGTGAAGGAGTGGGTCAGTCCCAATTCCATGTTCTCATGAGCACCTTGCTTATTTTCCCAGGACTGGGATGATCATGGATGAGAATGTCCCAAAGCCACTGGCCTTGTGCCACATGAGAAAGAGTTCGTGTAGTCATGTGGTCCCAAGTGTGTGTTCAGCATCAGGCTTTCCTTGGTGCTTTTGGAGACGGACGAACATTAAATAGGGAGCTGCTAGACCGCTGTGGGGAGGAGACCCCTAAGATCACAGTGTCACCCTGAGAGTATTTTGGAGTGGAGGTGGGGGAGAGCTTTCACGACACCTGGTGACTCTTCACTAAGGGTCACATCATAACGTTGCCCAGCCTGCAGCAAAGGCCTACCTACCGTTTTTTAGTAGTTTGATTAATACAGTTTTCATTGTAACGGGATTTAACCTGTGACATCTTTAATCAGAGGAACGCAGATGACACAAATGAAATTATATCATCTGTTGCCATTTGTATTTTCTGAGAAAGATTTTGAAAATGTATAAATGCAGGCATTAAGAGCCTTTTTGCAGATAGCTTCGTGCACATGGATATTGATTTGTTTGCTCTTATATTGAGAAAGCTAGAACATGTAGCACATGTGCTTCTACGAAACACACATGCAGATGTGTGTAGGCTGTTCCTTCAGTAGATGACCTATGGGGGTGGCAGCTGAAGGCCGCCCTGCCCTGTCTCTGATTGTTGCTAGGTAGAGTAGCTGGTGTTGCCTAACGTGCCGTTTCCCCCTGTCCGTACTTTTCACCCTTGGCACAGGTATTTTTGATAAAGCTGTGGAATGGAAAGGTATGTTTGTTTGTTTTTTTTTTAATGGGATGTTCAAGAATTTATTACCGTAATTTTTCCCCCCCCAAAGAGGCTTCCGTTTTGGGCTTCCTTCTGTATCTGGTTTAAGCAGACTTAGTTTAATTGTAACAAGGAACACACTAACTTTAGAGGCAATATCTACATATTTTGACATGGTACTCAAGTTTCTGCCTTGAAATACTTTTCCCTTCTCTTACCTTTAATGATAGTATGAAGGTTTTTAAAGCCCCTGGGGGGAGCGGGGATGGGTGGGTGGGGGGTGGGTTTCAAATATATAATCTGTGCTGGGAAAAATGTAGCCAAAGAGCTGCTTGTGGTCATTAATGATCTAGTCTGTGGGCATTACTAGAAGCCTGGTTACCAATCATGTGCAATTTCATAGCGGAAAGTAATGGGAAAATATCCCTGAATATGTTAACATGTAACCAAGTTTAGGGATTGCTGTGAAATACATGTGCGCAGCCCTTTTACTGTGGAGGGGAGTTCTGCATGTAGCTCATAGAGGAGACCTCCAGTCTGTACCAGTAGCTAGTTTGGTCCAGAGCTGCCTACACTGACTCTGTGCAGGGTTTCCTCTAACAATGAAATTGCTAAAAGGCACATGGGATGGCTTTTGAAACTCACTATTTGGTCTCAATGGCACATCCTTTCTCCTAAAGAACCAAAGCTATTTCGAAGGTGTTGGTACTAGTGTTGCAGACTGGGGCTACTCTGTCTAGGGCAGATAAGCCTGCCCTCCGTGCAAGAGCTGGGATGTTGTACCAAAGTGCTCCCGACTCACCGGAAGTGTCTGCTTTTTCTCATCCGTAGAGGTCCTGTAATAAAGAGGGAGCCGAGCAAGCTCAGAAAGAAAATGCATTTCAAGTAAGTAATGAAGTCTACCCTGCACCTGTGAGGTAGAAACTGGTGTTGCAAACCTCAGCTGCTCTGTATGGCGGAGCTCTGCCCTCGGAAAGTTCTCAGCTGTCTATCTTAGGGGAAGGATTCATAGTCGATTGGGAGTTGTCTTAGTGAAGCTGAGCAGGCCAGGGGCTGTCCTGATTCCTATTGGGAGTGCGGGTGTCGTCGGTGTGGGGCCTTCATGACAATCAAAACAGCATTTGGGGTGCTCACAGGTGGATACTGGGGATGACTTGTGTGTGTGATACTTGATGCTGCTCGCTGTGTCCCGCGCTCCCATTGGCCAGGTTGAGAAGTGGGCTCTGTCCCACCAGAGACGCAGCAGTGTCTCCTGGGTGTGATGCCCCTGTTGGCAAGGCTTCTAAGACTAAGATCCAGTGAGCTGTATTACCCTAATCTCTGCAAGAAGGACTCGAGCCTTGAGAGTCGGCCCAGAAGTGGGCAGTCTGGAGCGGCGGTGCAGGAGTGTAAGGGAGGGTGTTCACACAACACTGGTTTTACTGTTCATACACACATCATGAAAATAAGTAAAACAAATCTTCTGCAAAAGGCCTCTTTAAAGGGTTGAAAAGCAAAGCTATCACTTTGCACCTGATCCAAGCCTTGCTATTTTCAGTCTTCTCATGCATGCTAAAGCTGAACAGTGAATAAAGAAGACAAGAGAACTGGTATCTTTGAGTTGGGGCATTGGTGACTCTACGCAGGGACTGCTGGAAGAACGACCTTACCGGTATTGGAAGAAAATATAGCAGGAATATACCTTCTAGGCCAGGATGGCAAGACTTTGGCATTTTATGAGGAGCCAGTCTCTGGAGAAGGACTTGATGTTTGGGAAGTGAGGGTCAGTCAGCACAGAAAGCAGAAGACGGCTGGGCTGGATTGCCATGGAAGAACACAACACTCTGGGAGGGTGCAGGACTGGACACTGCTGCGTGCTGCTCTGCACAGCCACTGGGACTCCGATCCACTTGGATAGTACTGTACAACATGGTTTAGTAACTCATTATTTTAATAATGTGTATGTTTATATTTTCATGGCATAACTTAAACAGCAATATGTTAATTCTTCAAATGAAGCAAAACTAGAAATGTAGAGAAGGTGAGATCAAGATCAGCCCATGCAGTCCATTTCTCCCACGTTTCATTGAATTGTTTTACATTCTTCTTGGAGATGTTGGCCTACCAGGACCTCCAGGATGTTAGCTCCAAAGTATATTCCCAGCTCTAATTTTCTTGAAAGGAGCTCTGGTAGCATAGTGGTTACGAATCGGGCTGTGAACTGCCAGCTGTTCCACGGGAAAAAGATGAGGCTTTCTGCTCCCGTAAAGATTTACAGCCTCGGAAACTCTGTACAAGGTCGCTGTGAGTCGGAAACGACTCCATGGCACATAACAACAACAACAATTTTCTTGAGGCTTTTGGGGAGCAGAGGGGGCAGCCCATCCTGCCCTCAAGCCATTTCGTATTTCTCCTTATTCTCCTCTCCAGGCCCCATCTCCCCAGGGCACCCTCTCTGCCCAGCTCCCCCCGCTCTGCGCTGGCCAAGACTGAGCACAGGCTCTCCTCCATCCTCAGACAATGGTGTTCTCAGGGTGGCTGCTTCCCATGACCCAGAGCTCTGCTGACTTTTTTGTCTGCTTCCAGCCCCTCCATGAGCTCTTGTTTTCTGAACATCTCGGTCACCAGAGCTTTAATCTGAATTGTCCGCTGGGTAGCATCCTCCTCAGTGGTGCAGAGGTAAAAGACTTCTGGCCAGCCTGAGCTGGTACCCTCCTCCCCACCATCCAGCCCCAGGGCCTTTGCAGGTGTGATAACCACCCTGCCTGCTGTTGTACCCGCTGGTGAGAAGCTGTCACTTCCCAAGCCCTACTTTTGAACAGGGAAGTGTTCAAAGTTAAGGAAGTACAAAGGACAATGATGCCAAGGGAGGAGACTGAAAGGATGCCAAGGGAGGAGACTGAAAGGAGGGTAGGCCTTGTGTCAGCCCCTGCTCTGGAGAAAGCGGAACTTGGCCAGAGGCAACAGGCAAACCACTGGAGGATGACAAGATCAGAGCGGAGACTCAAAACGATTAGACTGGCGATAATGGAGCCATTATTTCCTGGTGCCTGTCAGTGTGTCCTGCTGCTTGATCTCGCTCTGTCCCATATGCATGTGCTCATTTAACTTGCTATTTCAAACTCCTTTGGGACTTCAAAGCTGCAGCTGTGTAGAGAGTTCCTGGTGGAGTGTGCCTCTTGGCCAGCTTCCCCTCATGCTTACCAGCTCCAATAACCACAGTGCACTGATCAAACCCTGGATGGAGATCAACTGAACTGCAGACCGTCCTTGAGTTTCACAAGTGTTCCACCAACAAGCTCTTTTATTCTGACCACAATCACACGTTGCATCTGGCTTCCAAACAAATCCATTGCCACGGAGTTAACTCCCACTTGAGGGACGCTACAGGACAGTAGAACCGCCCCCTGGGGTCCCAAGACTGTCATCTGGACAGAAGCAGCCTGCCATGTCATTCTCATATGGAACCAGTGGTTGGTGGGTTTGCACTGCTGACTTTTCAGTTGGCAGCTAAGTGCTTTGACCACTGCACTAGTCTCCTCCAGCCTGTAACAGTTCCTCCGTCTTGGTTTGCTTCATGGTTTTGACGAAGAGTAGAGTTTGTGCTGTGTTTTGTAAAACATCCTCTCAACTTATAACTGAAAGAAGTTACTCATTTTCTATAAGAACAGTCCAGGCATGAGTTGTCTTTTCAAGCAGCTCGTGACACTGAGAAGCTTATTGGTGATGATGGTGGTGGTTGTCTGCCCTGTTCAGGGGTTCTGAGGCTATGAATCTTTATGGGAACAGAAAGCCTCATCTTTCTCCGTAGGAGCAACTGGTACATTTGAACTTCTGGTGTTAGCAGCCCAGCTCGTAACCTGCTGCTACCAGAGCTCCTTGATAGCTTACTACTGAAGTGTAATCTTTTTAAAAAAGAAATAACACTTAAAAAAAAAAAAAAGCTTTATTGTGAATTGTGTGATAGTTTACATGGGAGAACATTAGCTTTACATTCATCCTATCATTTATCATTTCATTGCCATGCTTAACAGTCCCCTCCACGCATTCATCAGCCAACCAAAGGGTATGCCCTGCAAGCCTGCCTCCTGGTCATCAGCACACAGCCCCTCTCCGTCTCTGGGTCCAGAGTCCCCAGCCACTCCATCTCTCCACATCATCGTCTCTGCCTCCATCTCTCAGGTCACTGCTTCTCTGGGTAGGGTCCTGCACTCTGCTCTTCTACCTTGATGGTCCCAGGGCCCTCCACTCCTGGGCTGCAAAGTCACCCGCTTCCCTCCTTTTGCTACAGAACGTCTACCTTTACAAAAAGAAATAACACTTTACAGATAAGTGAAAAGTCACTAAAAACAGCTGCCCTTCCAGTTCCCCTCTGCTCCCTTTCCCTCTGACAATGCTCTAAGCTCCCTTGAAGCCATTCTCATTGTCTTGGCAACACCCTGCATGTTGCCAAACCCATGGACAGGTCTTCTCTTCCTAGCTGACCTTCCAGCTGACCTCATGACACAGAAAGCCCGCCCCCAGAAATGCCACCTTCCCTCGCTCAAGTCTCCCCTCCTGTGCCTACCCATATTCTACCAGTTTTTCAAGTGACGAGATTTTCAGCCTCTTGTTGTCAAGTGCCGTGGACTCGATTCCGACCCATAGCGGCCTTGTATAGGGTTTCCAAGGAGCAGCTGGTGAGCTTGGACTGCCGACCTTGCAGTTCAGACTTGCAGTCTGGCTCATTAACCCACCGCGCCACCCCAGGACTCCTTTCAGCTCTCTAGTAGGCAGGAAATATACAACATTTTTTGTTGGTAGGATTTGCCTTGTTTCCGACTAACTTTTACATACTTTGTTGTTGTGGAGAATATGCGCAACAAAGCATGGGCAAATGCAGCTATTTCTGACCTGCGCCTCCCCATCACATGACCTCACTGCCCCTACTAAGGCCGCCTAGCCCATCTTCGGAGTTGCTGGTGTCACTTTGATCCTTTATGGATCATTTTTTAAAGTACATGATGCTCACAGCAGAGCATTGTGCACTTTAAAGAATTAAAGTTGGTTGGTGGTTTCTAATAGAATAAGTAGGAAATACTAGAACATGTTTGCATAGTTGGGAGGGAAAGTCTTGTGTTTGTGGGCGGTAAACAGCCCTGTCCTGTCCTGGTCCCTTCATCACTCTCTCCCTAGGTGATGTCGGCTCTGTTCACAGCTGAGGATTCCTGGGCCAGGCCTGATTACCCTGCCCTACCTCTGGGCCACCTCACTCTCCCACCAGCTTGCCTCTTTCTCAGGGACCACTCCCAGCCACACAGCCACCCTCTCTGCCTCTTTGTCCCTCCACCGCAGTTACTAGCATGGAACTCCCTGAGGGGCCACCTATATGCCCTGTTCTCTCTGGTTACCCTGGCACCTGAGACAGCGACAGGTACACGGTACAGTCGGCACTGAACTTGTGATGCTGATCGAAATCTAATGGCTTCCTGAGAGAGCAGGGCCTGTCCTTGTTCCCTGGTCAACACTCGAGCTGTGTCGGCTCAGGAAGGTTTTTGAGTTTTAAAACCAAAAGCCAAACCTGATTCTGACTCTTTAGGACCGAGTAGACCTGCCCACGTGGTTTCCAAAGCCGCCGTCTTTCCAGATACAGGCTGCCTCCTCTTTCTCCTGCAGAGCGGCTGGTGGGCTCAAACCGTCGACCTTTCAGTCATCACTGCCACTGTACCACCAGCGCGTCTTGTTTGACATGAATGCTGACTGGCCTGCCATCCTCTAACACTCTATGTTTGTCCTGCTTGTGTCTTGGCGTCCTCTCATTTCCTTCCTCTCCAAATTCTAGCCCCGCATGCTCACCCCCTGCCTTCTGCCTGCTGTGAGTGGATCTTGAACGGCTAACTGCGATGTTAGTAGTTCAACTCTACTGGTTAATAGTTCTAACCTGCTAGTCTCTCTGAGGGAGAAAGATGAGGCTTTCTGCTCCTGTAAAGATTTACAGCCTCAGAAATCCCTTAAAGATTGACAGCCCTGTGGAGCAGGGCTACTGTGGGTCAAAACCAACGCCAAGTCACTGCCACAGAAGGGCTGTCTTATTTACAGGGTTCAGAAATCACCCTCTAAAGAGAGGTGAAAAGTTCTAGCGTCTCTTCTGTGTCTGGGACTGGGGCTGACTGGATTCTGGGAGGACTGGGTTTGTTCTTGTTGAGTGATGTAGAGTTGGTTCCGACCCGTAGCGATCCTGTATAGGGTATCCAAGGAGCGACTGGTGAGTTTGAACCACCAACCTTACAATGCAAATGGCTTTGCAGTCTGGCACATGAACCCACAGCACCACTCGGGGAGCATTGGGTGGGGGTTGGTGTCACTCTGTCCGTTTTCGTCATTCTAACAGTATTTCAGACATTGGTGATGCTATTGCACACTTAACAGACAACATGACTCTTCCTGCACTGGGAGACAAAATGTGTGTGACTCAGTGTATTGCGGTGGTCTGGAACCGGAACCCAGTTTCTCCCAGCTCCGCCTATCCTGGTCAGCCCCACATGTCCTTTATTCTGATGTACACAGCACACACGATGTCAAGCTCACTGACAGGATAAGTCCTGGAGTGGTGATGTAGGAACTGGACTGCTAACTGCAAGGTTGGTGCTTCAAACTCACTAGTCGCCCCTTCGGAAACCTCATACAGGGTTGCTTGAGTTGGCAACTCGACAGCACTTAACAAAAGTTACCCCATAAAGTTTGATGTTTCAAGCTTGAAGGACTGTTTCAGACGTGTGTGTAGGACGGTGCCTGCTTGATGCCCTCAGCTTAGTCGTTCTAGGCAGAGGAAAGCTGAAGAGCACTGTCATTCTGGCAGCATTCTGGACAGTCAGCCAGAAGAAATTGAGGTCTTTGGAAATGATGCAGGACTGGCAGATTCCTTTGTCTGGGTGCCGAGTTCAGCCTTCCTCACTCTCTGGGCCACAGTGGAGTCTGTCTGGAGACAGAGCATTTGGGAGACGTGGGGGCTCAACCACTGGAGAAGTGTATATGGGACAGGGCCACAGGAGCTGTGTATCCTGGACAATCTGTTGTCTTTCTCCTTTAGGGCTTTTAGAAAGACCTGTCTTGATACCCGCCTCTGCTCGAAATGCCTTCACCTGATAGACTGAAGTGGGTCTGTATTATACACGTACAGGTGATGGAAACAGATTTGTGGGCTCACACGGCTGATGGGTAGACTGTAATTAGGGGGAGCTACCTGCAAACCCGTTTTCCTTTCCACCTTTTGCTTTCGTGTGGTCTGGTAGCCATTGAGAGTATCTTTTCCTTTCAGAGCTGCTCATTTCTCGGCTTGTGTTCTGTAACATGAGGGCCTGCTCTTGAGCCTGCTAGGTCTCGTGCAGTGTTGGGTACTTCCCTCCCATCACTTCTTAGAAGACTCTGGAAAGCCTGTCAGAACACACCCCTCCTCAGACATGCTGGATGAGAAACACTTGGGCCAGGACCCAGGAATCCAAATGTGTGAAAGCTCCCGAGGATATGGAGGTGCAACGCTGGACAAGAATGACCCTCTGCTCGTTTCCCCCCAACTAGTGGGGGCTCTCATGCTGTGATTTGCTGCTGAAGGCTTTGAAAGAGGACTAAGGCATGGATTTGACTTGAGCTTAAAGGATGGAGTGGGAAGGCAAAATGATTCTAGATCTCTGCTTAATTAGCAGACTTGAAGACAACATTTGAGCCTCATATTTTGCCAAGAAGACAAATGTGAAACTCCAGAGGCTACAGATTGAGTGGGAAGGTAGAAAATAGAAGCCTTGAATACCCTATGGAGCAGCACTCTTCAGACCAAAAAGCCAGAGACCTCCTGATAGGAATCAGTGATTCTCAAACTCAGTGGCCGCACACAGCCTTAGGACGAGAGGCCCTGAACTGGGTGAATGGATTGCTGGGACCTTGACGAGACTTGACCACAACTAGGAGCCACAAAAGTGCTGAGGGGTGGTGTTCTGTTTTTGGAGCCAATGCCCTGCTTTAATCTTGCCCTTTCCAGACCCCCAATGCCATGATGCCTGCAAGCCTAGATGTGCAGACCCCATGACCTGCTCCCATGGAAACACGAGGGCTATCTGACCTGTTGTTCTCATTTCAGGGGGCTGAGGCCATGGTTCTGGAGAGTGTGATGTTCGCCATTCTTGCAGAGAGGGCTCTAGGTCCCAAACTCTATGGGATCTTTCCCCAAGGCCGCCTGGAGCAGTTCATTCCGGTAAGATGTGGCCCCCAGCTGCTTGTGTCTGAAATAAGGAGAAACAATTTCTTCTGGCTGTCTTGCCTGCATTATTAAAAATAGGTCAAGACATAACACTCCAGTGTCTCCTAAGGCTATTGACCCTAGAATGTTCCTTTTTAATTTTTTTTTTTTTTATTGTTCCTCTCACCTTTCTTGAATTCACCCCTTCTCTCTCCGCTGCCCTCAGTGTATCTCTGAGCTTACCTCATCTATTTATCTTCACACTGTTTAGAATTTCCCTAGCCCCATTGCCCTTGACCCACATGCCTGTCACATTACTACCTCATCCCAAGGACTGGCCTCTAGGAAGTAAGGGCGGTCTTCCTTTCTTATCTTCCTGGGACAGTTGCACTCAGCAGTACACCCGGCTGTAGGATCATGTGAGTATGAGTGAAAGTGTGAACTAGGACCCTGCGCCACCCCCATCCCAGCCCTGTGATGCTTGCTACTCCAATGCTCATTAACTTTGTCACCAGCAGGCAACTGGGAGCCTGTTTGGTTGGTGTTGCAGAATCTTGATGGCCTGCCTTCTCACTCCCAGCCAGGTTTGGAAATTGGAGAAAGGCATTCCTCCTCTTATTCAGGGGTCTGCTTCTCGGGGACACAGGACTGTCTCCTGCACACTTGAGGCTGTGCTATGCCGTGCGTACATGGTGTCTGGCAGGAGGTGGCCCACCACACTCATTTGTAGAAGAATTTATTTGTGAAGGAGTTTTATATGTTCAGTGAGATTTAGATGCCTTACAAAAACAGACTTCAAGTTCTTAAGACCTGGGCACATGCCATTTTCTAACACCCTTTTTTGTTCCAGAGCCGACGACTGGACACTGAAGAATTAAGTTTACCAGATATTTCTGCAGATATCGCTGAGAAAATGGCCACGTTTCACGGTATGAAAATGCCATTCAATAAGGAACCAAAGTGGCTGTTTGGAACAATGGAAAAGTAAGAGCTCAGCTTTCTTGGTCCGAACTTGGCTTATACTGGTGGCGCGTGGAACTCCCCTCCAGGAACACATGGGCCACTGTGGTCAGTGAGAGATAAATGTGGGCTGCCAGTGGCCTGGGGCTCAAGACCAAACTCCCTCTTGCCTTGTACTAAAGACAGCCCTGAATCAGAGCTGAAGTCACAGGGGTGGGTGAGTGGACAGTGGACTTCTAGAAGGCAGTGTCCCCGTCCCCTCCTGGAACAGAGGTGCCCCCACTGCTGTGTGGTGTCCTGGCATTGGGAGATGGCCTGGTGGATTGTGCACTGATCCCGTGTCCCCCTTTTTTTGGGCAGATACCTAAATCAAGTGCTGAAAATTAAATTTACCGGGGAACACAAAGTGAAACTGCACCAGTTCCTCAGTTACAATCTGCCTTTAGAAATGGAAAACCTGAGGTGAGTGAGTGGTTTCAATGTCTGACTTCGTAGTGGATATTCTTAGTTAGCATACACTGCAGTCTGTCCATGCCAAGGAAGCTCTGCCTTTTGCCTGGCGTTTACTGCGGAGATTGCACGTGTGTGTGGACGTTTACTGCAGAGATTGTACATATGTGTGTGTGTGGACATTGACGGAGGATATTATGTGTGTGTGTGTATTGATGTGGGAGATTATACATGTGTGTGTGACTAGTTTCCCATTCCACGCTTTATACACGTTTTGTTTTGTGATGTTAGATGCAGTCCACTTTCACTGTGGTTTCACAAGATGAATTTTGATCTGAGTTAGTTTTATCACTTTTTCAGTCAGTCTGTTGGGGGTGTTGGAGAGGAAGTAAAATTCCAGGTGATGGTTTGGTGACAAGGGCAGTAGAGGAAATCGTGGGGTCGCCAGCCAGAGTTGAGCAGATGAAGGACATGGTGCACATGAGCCCGAGGGGGCCAGGGCCAGCCTGGTCCCAGTGTCCTGAGGAGAAGCTGCAGTGGGGCCTTGGGGTGGGGCTGGGTGTCATTACTACGCTTCTGTTCTCATGGGGCGTACTGCTCACAGCTCGTTTCACTGGGGAGACAGAAAACTCAAACACGTAAAATCATATCAGCTGGGAATGAGTGCTGTGAAGGACACTGGAGACCAAAATGGAGAAGACGAGCATGGAGGGATCTAGGTGGGCTTGGGTAGACAGAGAGTGCTCGCCATGGGGGAGCCCATGCAGGTCATGACCTGAGAGTGCAGAAGTTGGGAGTCACTCGCCACAGAGCATTGTGTGCCCAGGGCCGGCTGGAGGACACCTCACTCACTCAGGGTCCGATTACGGTAGAACCGTTGCCACATAACCGTGTCATTTTCAGCGGAAGGTCCTCACTGGACCACTGCTGTAAAGTGACCACTGCTGTAACTATGATGTCAGGCTCGGCGCAGCAAGCTGCACACGGCTTGGTTTCCCAGTGCATAGAGCAGTCACGTTGACATGAGACTAGCCAGTGAGTTTGCAGGAGCACAGTGACAAGTGTGAAAGCGGGAGAATGAACTCCATGGGACGTGGATATGCGCAATGCCAGGTGGTCACAAACCTCTACCAGCTGTGAACAGCGCAGCATCGGTGAGGCGTGGCTGCGGTGCCTGGGGCATCTGAGTGGCTTGATGAGTAACAGTGAGCCCTTCCCTTCCCAGGTCCTTGCTTGAATCCACTGCATCTCCAGTTGTGTTTTGCCACAATGACTGTCAAGAAGGTAAGAATTGTCCTTCTCACACGGCTGTGCATCTGTTGCCACGATTTGCCTCCAGTGTTTTTGAGGAATGCCACTTTGTCCATCACCGGTGGGCCTGCATTAAGGAGGAAAAAGCAGGTCCTATTTGTGCGTTTAGGGTCTGCATCACAGTAGAACTGCTGTCACCTAACGAGGCCCTTTTTGTTGGAAGGTCCTCGGAGAACTTGCAGGTTTGGCGCCGTAAAGCGAGTGTCAGGCCCAGCACAGCGAGTCGCACACGCCTTTTGGTTTCCCTCTGAAAGAATAGTCACTAACTGTGGGTGGAAGTGGGGCTTAAACTTAAAGATGTATGTTTTATCCACGTTTAAGTTTACGGGGAGCATCTGTGAACTTTTTAATCTACAGAAAAACAGTTGAGACACAGAATCGCCTCCTAACCCAGTCCTGGCCCTTTCCCTTCACCCTGTGGTATAGCCGAGCAAAGCCCCTCTCCATCCCCTCGGTTGTCTCAGTTCCCTATGCTAGCTCTAGAAACTTCGAATGCCCTAGTGTCTCTTGATGTACCAGCCCATCACCTAGCCTTCCAACTTCATTTCCTGCCTGGCTCCCAGTTGTGCTGCTGCTCCTCTTCCTCTCTCTGTGTGACGGTTCTTCCCCTTCCCGGCTGCAGCGGACATCACTGTAGGCCCTGCCTTGCCCAGCTCACCAGTCCTAATTTTGAGAATAATCCCCATGGGAGACAGGAGTCTCAGGTCAAGCACAGTGTATGCCTCTGTGTCTTACCCTTCTGGAAGTGGACTGATCACCGCCGCATAGGTGTCAGGCTTTAGAGCTTTGGCTCAAGTGATGGGGAAGTGGAGACAGAGCAGAGGTGGCCATTTTCTGGGCTGCTAGTGACGCCTACTACCTCTCCCTGTCCTGTGAATTGCTCCTGGAAACAGAAGAGTGCACTGGACAGTGCAGAAACCTTTCAGAGACCCTCACCTGTTTTGCTTCCCCCTGCCCACATTTGCTGTGGGTGGTTTTCATTGTCTACTTCACTGTTGGAGGCAGTGCTTAAGGCCCTGAGCACCCTGTAGAGTGTGGGCCAATTTGGCGCCTGGCTCACTTTGGGCCCAGAGTTCACCCTAAAGGGAATGCTATGGTAGGAACGTGCTTGGTACCTCCTGTTGGGAAGGATAAAGATACTGGGACAAAGCAGTAGGCCAGCACCCTCTTCATGCTTCCCAGATGGGTGGTGGCCTCAAAGCTGCTGGTGGTGCCAGGGGTGGCCAGAGCTCCAGGTGCCAATGGGCATTTCCCTTGTACTGCATGTGAGCACTGGGAAGCACAGTGTTTCCTAGAAAACAGAGCACAAGACTGGGTTCTCTGAGAACCAGGCCATGTGCTGCAGGTCAGTGGTGACAGGTGCCTCTCCTGGTGCCCTGTCCACGGTGACCAAGAATCAATAGCTGGCTGCATCCCCTTGGAACGGTCAGAACCATATTCATTCCTTAGCTTCATGGAATTGAGCCAACTGTGAACAAAGCAGCACACCACAGAGTAGGACACGAGATCCCGACTCTCTTACAGGTAACATCTTACTGCTGGATGACCAAGGGGGCTCCGAAAAGCAGAGGCTGATGCTCATCGACTTTGAATATAGCAGTTACAATTACAGGTAGGCCCTGCAAGCAGTTGCTGCTATTCTAGCAGTGTGGGGCTGCTCTGGGAGTTTTGTGAAGCACTTAGGAGAGAAGGTACAGTCTCTACCTGGAAGCTAAACCGTTTTCTATGGGCAGCCCAGCATGTCCCCTGCCTTGAAAACCCAGTATCTGTATTGGCTTTTGCTCTGGAGTCATTCCCCTTGGATAGACGTCCTAAACTTTTTAATGTGCAGAAAATCCCGCTCAGGATTCCCGCTGGTTCTGGACGAATGTTATTGCTCTAGCTCGGATTTCCCCTGTAAACTAGGGCCTCCTGGAGTAGACGTTTGCCTCATGCTATGTTCTCTCTCTCTTCAGGGGATTCGACATTGGGAATCATTTCTGTGAATGGATGTATGACTACACCTATGAAACGTACCCGTTTTTCAGAGCAAACATCCTGAAATACCCCACCAAGAAACAGCAGGTAGGAGACTTGTCTTTTATAGAATTGATGGGGACAAATTCTCTCAGTCAATCTCATAGAGTTAGAATGACATCTTGTTTTTAGATTAGCGCTTTGTTGGAAATACAGACATCAGTATCTAGACCAGTTCAACAGTTTCTACGTGTACAACCAGTGACACTGCCGCCATTCTTACTGTTCTTTCTGACTTGTCCCCACCTTGAACTCAGACGATACCTGTTTAGTGTTGCCTGACCATTGTGCCACCAGGGCTCCAGTTCTAAGCCAAAGGTCAGCAATTGGACCCCAGCAGCTGCTCTGTGGGAGAAAGGAGCTGGCAGTGTGCTCCTGCGGAGATGGCCTCCTCCTCCTCACAGGGGCTCCCTCACAGTGCAGCACTAGGAGACCCTGCCCGGCCCTGCTCCAGCCTTGCCAGGAGCCATCATCTTTCTGAGGGTCTCTCTCAATTCTTTTTTCACTGACCCTCTACTTTACCCAGCATGATGTCCTCGGGCTGATGATGCTGGGCCGGGCACATGCGTAGAGGTCAGAAGGGAGTTCCCACAAGAGGTGATGCTCTGGGGACTCGTACCTTCTGATCACATGTCTGAAGTATCTTTGTGAGATCAAGTCTTGCCCTCCTTGCCTCCAAGTAGCATTCTGGCTGTACTGCTTTCAAGACAGATGTGTTTGTTCAGCTGGCAGTCCATGGTACTTTCAGTATTCTTCATCTGTCCTTTTGGTCTTCCTTGATGTCTGTCTAGCTTGCACACACACTCGATGTGATTGGAAACAGACTCCTTGGGAACCCTGTGACACCGTTCTTCTCTGTTCTACAGGGTCGTGGTGAGTCAGAACCGACTCCACCACACAACGACAACAGCAGCCTGTTGTTAAAGAGCACGAGCTCACGGCAGGCATTCTGTACTTGTTAGTGAGAATGCTGTTGGTTTTAAGCAGACTTCCAGGGGATATTTCTGGTTTAGGGTCATTCCATGCTGGCAGGTAAGAGAGAGAAGAGGGCCTTTTTAAATGTCTGGAATATTTTGATTTGAGTGCTGGGTTTTTTTCTGTGCCACATAGAAGCAGGCACGACATTTAGACCCCAGAGGCCCGTTTTCTCTGTAGCTCCTCTGGTCTGTTCCACTTTCAGGCTTGCTCGCTGGAGGCCACTGGCCTTCCTGTGTTGATGCAGTGCCGAGCTGAGAGAAGCAGTCCTCTGGGCACTACAGTGTTGGCTCATGTGGGAGGGAGGCCCGGGGCTGGGTGGAGCATCACCTCTTGGGGACACTCCTTTCTGGGCACCCTGCCTGCCTTGCCTCTGAGCCTGTGCCTGGCCCAGCACCACCAGCCCTAGTGTCTCCCTGCCGTAGCCTCTCCCCGGTCGGTCAGAAGCATTGCACACAGGTCCAGGGTGAGATGGGCACAGATGCTTGTAGGTAACCCCGGCGGGAGGGCTCTTCAGATGTGGACCCTGCCATATTTGAAAGTCAGTGGTGGTGAACTTTGTGTGCCCAAAGCAGCGTTGACTTGGATGCTTCTGGACCTCAGAGTCAGATGACATGGAAGGGAGGGGTGGGGGACAGTGAGGGAGAGTAGGACTGTCCAGCCAGGGGAAGAGCGCGTACAGCAGCAGGAATTCCTGCCTTGTACAGATGGTGAGCTTGGAGGTTCTGCCCAGAGGTGCCTTGGAAGATAGGCCTCGTGATCTACTTCTGAAGTGTCACTGAAAAGCCTGTGAAGGAGCACAGTTCTACTCTTGACATACGAGAGGTTACCATGAGTCAGGGTTAACAGCTGCTGGTTGGAATGAAGAGAAATTGTCGTGCCGTTTTGCTAAGTGTCATCGAGTCGGCTCTGACTCTAGCAGTCCCATGCACCACAGATTGCCAGGTCCTGCGCCGTCCTCACAGTTCCTGCTATGTGACAGGTGCTGTCCTGACAGTTCATCTGGATCAGGGTCTTCCTCTTTTTGCTGATGCTCTTTCCAAAGTACGTGACACGAAGTCTTACCATCTTTGCTTCAAAGAACATTCAAGCTGTACTTCTTCCAAAACAGAATTATTTCTTTACTGAAATCCCTTTGCAAAGTCAATAGCATACGGGTAAACATCTTTGGTATTCCGTGCTGATAACCTTTCTACATCGAATGGTGTAAACCTCTTGTTTTTCTTTTAATCCACCGAAGAGATATTTGAAAGTGTTAAACCATCCTTGATTTCCTGAGACAAACTCTTATTTAAATGAGTTGTGATACTTTGCAATGTTGGATCCAGTTAAGTGCTGTTTAATAAGAGTTCTATGCCTGTGTTCATATATGAAATGGACCTATGATGTCGTTCTTAAATTTACTATTTCTGTTTGATTTTGGAATGAAAAAGTCTAGAATAAGCTGTGTAGTTCACTCCCTTTTTGTTTATGTAACACATGTACATAACATGGAGAATATTTGTTCTTTGATATTTTGGCATGTCTTGCCTGGAAAACAATGTGGGAACTCCACACGTATTTTCAAATCATGGTGGCCTCCCAAAGTTGGCAGGAACCCTTTTGTTGACTGGTCCAGCTTCCCCACTGACAAACACGAGGTGAGGGAGGGAGCGCCAGCCCATCTGACTAGGCTTCTCTTCTCTGAGTTGCGGCAGCAGAATTCAAACTGCAGATGAAATTAGAAAGATGATGCTCCCAGGCTCCCTATCTCAGTAGCATTAGTCACAAGTTTCCAGTACCTGTCTTGCCAACAACTCCACATCAAGTCCATCAGCGTTTCTAACTTTCAGCTCTCAGCTTTGTACAGTTGTTGTTAGGTGCCATCGAGTCAGTTCTGACTCATAGCAACCCTGTGCCAAACACATGGAAACTGCCCTGGTCTTGCGCCCATCTCACAGTTGGTACACATGAGCTCATTGTTGCTTTCACTGTGCCAGTCTATCTTGGTAGGGGGTTCTTCTTTTTCACTGATCCTATGCTTTACCAAGCATAATGTCTTCCTCCTGGGACTGGTCTCTCCTGATAATATGTCCAAAGTATGAGAGACAAGGTCTCACCATCCTGGCTTCTAAAGAACATTCTGGCTGTAATTATTCCAACACAAATTGATTTGTTCTTTTGTCAGTCTCCTCCAACACCACAACTCAAATGCATCAGTTCTTCTACTGTCTTCCTTATTGATTGTCCAACTTTCACATGCATATGAGGTTATTGAAAATACCATGGCTTGGGTCAGGAGCGTCTTAGTCCTTAAATTGACAGTTTAAATAGGTCCTTGTGCAGCAGATTTGCCTCATGTAATATATAGTTTTTATTTCTTGATTGCTGCTTCCATGAGTGCTGATGGTTGATCTGAGCACAATTTCAGTCTTTTCTCCATTATCTTGATGTTGTTTATTGGTCCAGTGGTGAGCATTTTTGTTTTCTTTACATTGAGGTGTACGGCCCATACCAGGCTGTTGTCTTTGATCTTCATCAGTAAATATTTTAAGTCCTCTTCACTTTGAGCAAGCAAGGTTGTATTCATCTGCCTATTGCAGGCTCTTAATGAATTTCCCCCCAGTCCTGGTGCCATGTTCTTTTTCAGATAATCCAGATTCTTGGATTATTTGCTCAGCATATAGATTGAATAAGTACGGTGAAAGAATACACCGCTGTCACACAGCTTTCCTAATTTTAAACCATTCAGTGTTCTCTTGCTCTGTTTAAACAGCTGACTCTTGTCTGTGCACAGGTTTCTCATGAGCATAATGAAGTGTTCTGGAATACTCATTCTCTGCATTGTTGTCCACAGCTTGCCGTGACCTACACAATTGAAAACCTTTGCATAGTCAGTAAGACCAATAGGACATTGATCTTGTTAAATTCTATCATGTGATCTCCAGCATCATTTCTATCATCAAGGCCATATTTTCCAACTATTGACCCTTACTCTTTTGTTTCCAACCTTTGCATTCCAATAACCAGCAATTATCAATACATCTTGATTGTATATTTGATCAATTTCAGACTGAAGAAGTTGGTAGGATTCTTAAATTTCATTGTCACTGGTTTAGTTATTGTTGTGTAACTGTGAATAACATTGCTATTAATTGGTCTATGACAGACAGCATTGTACTTCAAGATGTATCTTGAAATGTTTGTTTGTTTTTATGATGATGAATGCGACATCCTTCCTTTTCAGTTGTCATTCCCGGCATGGTAAACCATATAATTTTCAGATTCAAAATGTCCAGTACCAGTTTATTTCAGCTCATAGGAAGTCAGTCTTTATGTGTTCTGATTCGTTTTTGACAGTTTTCCTAGCTTAATACTTTATACCTTCCATGTTCTGATTGATGTTAAAGTTGTTTGTCCTTAATTCATGCTTCATCAACAATTGAAAGTCCCCAAAGCTTTACTCCATTTGCATCATCACAGTCAACTCTTACTTTCAGGAAGCACCTCATCTCTAATCGTATTCTGAGTGCCTTCCACACCTGAGGGTCTCGTCTTCCAGCATTCTATCTTACAGTGTTCCACTGCTACTCATAAACTTTCAGAAGTCGTACACCTCTCCATCTTAGACTTAGTCTGGAAGTTCACTGAAACCTGTCCACCATGGGTGACCCTGTGCTGGTATTTAAAATACCGGGGGCATAGCTTCCAGCATCACAGTGACACACAAGCCATCACAGTATGACAAACTTACAGATGAGTGTTGGCTGAAAACAGTACAGATCATCAAATGGTGCTTCAGGCTGGAGTCCTGGTGTGGTGCTGTCGGATAAGCACTGGACTACTAACTGCAAGGTGGTGGGGAGTTCCAAGCACCAGCTTCTCCTCAGAAACCATACACAGGGTCATTGTAAGTCCAGACTGAGTGCCACACCACCAGCAGCAATGCTATAAGGCAGCTTTCCGAAGGCCTGCGCCTGCAGGGAGCAACAGCAGTTGCCTTGGCACTCCTCGCTGCCATCCAGTGAGGCCACTCTGGGTGTGTAGGCCTCACGGCAATTGTTGGTGGCGCTGGAGGAGAAGCACTTGACCACAAAGTCAATTTTGGGGTTCAAACTCACCGGCTGCTCCAGGGAAGCCCTATACAGGGTTTCTATAAATCAGAACTGACTCAATGGCACTTAACTACAACAACAAACATCACATAATTCCTTTTATTTGTTTATTGGTTTTTAGCTCCATTTTCTTTCTCATTACTTGGCTGCCTTCCAAGGTGAATTTGAGAACCTCAGTAATGAAGAAAAGTCCACTATAGAAGACGAAATGTTGGTTGAAGTCAACAGGTAATTGTTACCTTTTTTTATTTGTAAAGATCACTTACCTTTCCAATAGGCTATATTTGGCATTCCTGCGGCCAATTAGGGAGTCCTGATGTGCCACGGACCAGCACTGGGCTGTTAACCACAGGATCGGCAGTTCAAACCCACCAGCTGCTCTTTGGAAACCCTAGACAGGATCACCATTAGTCAGCACCGAGTCAGCAGCAGTTACGGGTGGCTTCGGTGCTGCTTCATAGCCGTAGGTTTCTAGGACCTGCACTTTGTCACAGTAGAACATTTGGTACTTTTGCGAGGTGGCTGAGATTGCCCAGAGCCTTCCAAATTGAGGGGATTTGGTGGACAAGGAAGTCATGCTGCTTGTCTTGGATTCCAAACTCTAAAATCAACAACCAAAAAGACTCCCATATACCAAAGCTCTGCCTCCCAGACCCTCAGACTTCAGACTCTCACGCTGTGTCCTAGGCAAATGTCTGTTGGCATGAGCACCATTCTGTATGTTCCTGTGCCTGGTCTCTCCTAGAAAATGATCAAACAGAGCCTGTGCTGCACTGGTTCTAATCTTGCCTCTCTTCTGTCTTCTCACCATTAGCACGATGCTTGGGTTTCCTAAAGCCTGGCCCCAGAAGCAACCAGGTTCTGCACAGGTGTCAAAAAGAGAGCTCCCTGTTGTGTCACACTCGTGGGATAGTCCTGGTCTTTAGGGCTCCGCCTCCTGTGGGGCTGTCCAGTAAATTGGCTGTTGAACTTGGACCCTCCTTGAGTGCTCTGTCTACCCCACTGCTGGCCACAATTGTCTGTTCATGGTCCCCTCCCTGAGCATGCTGTCATCTTTGCCCACTCCCTGACTCCCCTGCAGTGTGGGTCTTCCTATCTGTCTTGAGGGGGGTGCAGATAGAAGCATGGAGGTGGAAGAAAAGTCCGGCAGAAGGGGCAGCACCAGACAAGGGTTTGGTAAGGCTCACTGAGTGAACCCCCAAGGTCGTCTTTGGAGGAGAGCTTGGCCTCTCTGTGGGATAGAGAGTTAATTGTACAGTGAGCATGAAAGGGCTTCATCGTTCTCACGTGCAATTCTTGCTTTTGTAATTCCAGGTTTGCCCTTGCATCCCATTTCTTCTGGGGACTGTGGTCCATCGTACAGGCCAAGATTTCATCTATTGAATTTGGGTACATGGTATGTTTTGCGGTGGTTTTTCCTCTTCTACTCCAGAGCTACAGTGGACGGGACTGTTGTATACAGGGATTGTTGTGACCTGGTGACACTGGTGCCCAGAGCCAGGCCAGTGCGGCTCACCGCTGGGAAGCTACGTGGTGTTGAGCATCTCTCACCGATGCAGTCTCCTCAGCCCCGAGCCCACAGGACCCACCTGCCCTGCTTTCAACAACTGCTGTGTGGTCCTGAGGCTTCTGGGGGGGAGACCGGGGAAATCCTGACCTTAAAGGACCTCTTGTCCTTCTGGCACCAGAGACACTGAGTGGGGCTTGGGGTGGCTCCTACCTCTTGCTGCAAATGGTTTTCATCGTTGACTGCTCCGGTCTCATTCTCTAGCTGATCGGATGGTTGTTGATTTGATCTCCCGTTAGCTGTGGGCAAGTTTGTGACCGAGGCTGTGATCCCCCAGCCTGGAGACTGCCCTTCATGAAGACAAACACTTGCCTTGGCTCTGTCATGAGTGGTGGGTGATGGAGTGGGTAGATGGACACAGATTAACAGGTGCCGGGATACTCGTCCATTGTAGCCACCTTGGTTCCCTAGGAGGCTGGCTTCTGGTCCTCGTCAGAAGGCTGGGTAATACAAAGATGTTACTAGGCAAAGAAAGAAGAGTAAAAGTGGGTTTTTAGAGCAGGTTTGGAACATGGCCAGATGATACTGTACGACAAAGCAGATTTTAACAGCCTGGTACGGGTACAATGAAAGATACATTGATTAATGGAACAGAATCGAGAGTCCAGAAATGAACCCATCCACATATAGGCAACTGATTTTTTTTTTACAAAGTACCTAAATATATTGCATGGGATGGGGGGGGTAGTCTCTTCGACAGATGGTGCTGGCTGAATTGGAAAGTGATATGCAAAAGATTGAAACTAGACCATCACCTCACACCTTATACAAAAACCAACTCAGCATCAGCATTGATTAAAGACCTATCTGTGAATCCCAAAATTTTGAAGGCCATCAATGAAAAAGTAGGGACAAATGTGAGGGCACTAATTCAGGGAATACAGACTACCAAACATTTTGAAAACTACACAAACAAAAGTAGACAAAATCAATGGGTGGGATATCCTAAAAATCAGAAATTTATATGCATCAAAAGACTTCACCAGCAGAGTAAAAAGGGACCCACAGATGGGAAAACATCAGACAAGGGACTCAGTTCTAAAATATATATAGGAAACTACAACACCTCTACAAGAAAAAGACAAATAACCCAATTAAACATGTGCACGGTCACTAGCCATTGTTATTGTTGTTGTTAAGTGCCATTGAGTCTGTTCCAACCCATAGCGACCCTGTGTAGGGTTTCCGAGGAGTAGCTGGTGAGCTTGAACTGCCAACCTTGCAGTTTAAATGGCTTTGCAGTCTGGTGCACTAACCCACAGTGCCACTAGCCATTAGAGAGATGCAAATCAAAACAACAATGAGATATCATCTCACACCAGCAATAAGATTAAAGATAAAAGTAGAGGACAATAAATGCTGGCGAGAATGTGGAGAGACTGGGACCTCTCCTACATTGTTGGTGTGATTGCAAAAACGGTCCAGCCTCTCTGGAAAGCAATAGGGCACTTCCTCAGAAGGCTTGAAATAGAAATACCTTATGATCCAGCAATTCCTCTACTTGGTATTTACCCATAAGACAAAGCAGACTTCAGAGAGAAATTAGGTTATTTCATCATAATGCTGTTAAGTGCTGTTGAGTCACTTCCAACGTATAATAACCCTGTATAGGGTTTATAAGGAGCACTGCTGATAAGTGTGAACTACCAACCTTAAGTTGACCTTAAGGGGGAGTGCTTATCCTGTGGTGCCGGGATCAGTCATCAAGAAAACACAGGAAAGCCTAGATGTGCACGGACCTGCCTTCAAGAGACATGAAGCAGAACCTGAGACATAAAGATGACCACACTGCTGTATCTGTCATGGATAGAGACAGTAAACAAAACCAACAAGAAAATGGGATAACTGACTTGACCTAATGAAAATAAAACATCCTACCCGTCAGTTGTAGAATGTGCAGTATTTACAAACAAACAAACACAGACACTTCATCAAGATAGACCCCAGTACTGGGCCATCGTCCAGGTCTCGGTACATTTAAATAATTGAAATAATACAGAAGAGTTTTTCTGACTGTACTGGAATTAGAAATTGATCACAACAAAGTCATGACTCAAAGTTTATTTGGAAATTAAACAGTATACTTCTAAATGAACTTTTAGGTCAACTAAGAAATTTCATTTTAGGAACATTAGAAAACATTTTAGCCTGAATTACAATGAAAACAGTTGACTGCAGAATTTGTCGGATATAAGGAGCTCTGGTAGCGTAGTGGTTTCGAATCGGGCGTCGAACCTTAAGGTCAGCAGTTCAAAACTACCAGCCGCTCCTGTAAAGATTTACAGCCTCAGAAACGCTGTACAGGGTCTATGGGTCAGAACTGACTCAACGGCACTTAACAACAGCAGCAGTGTCGACGAAGAATATTGAAACTACCATGGACTTCCAGAAGACAAACTACCATGGACTTCCAGAAGAACAAACAAACTACCATGGACTTCCAGAACGCTCCTTAGAAACCAGGATGGCCAGACTTGGTCTCCTACTTTGGGTGTGGTCAGGAGAGAGCAGTCTCTGGTGATGGATACAGGACCTCACTGATGAAGAACATCAAACAGTAAAAAGGAAGAGGGTCAATCCTGCACATCCCCCACCCGTGTGATGAGCCAGCATTACACTGACACCAAAAAGCCATCTCAAGAAGGTTCTTCCTGAACATCACACACAAAATGCTTTATCAGAAGTTGGTCAGTATCTATAAAAGAATAAATACATTGTGAGCACGTGACACTTATGCCAGGATACAAAGTTAACTTATCATTTGAGGTAGCATATTAACAGAATAAAGGAGAAAAAAAAAGTGAAATGTTCAGGGATCTTTTTTAACGTGCAAGAGTTCACTGAAAACTACAAAACATTGCTAAGGGAAAAGCCTTAAATCCATGGAGCAATAGCCCGTGTTTGAGGATCCTTGGTGGTGCAGTGGTTAAGCACCGGGCTGCTTGTCACAAGGACAGTGGTTTGAAACCCTCCACTGACTGCAGGAGGAAGGCGAAGCAATCTGCTTCTGTAGGTTTTCAGCCTTGGGAACCCTTCTAGGGCACTGCTCTGTCCTTACAGGCTTGCTGTGTGTCAGAACCGACTTGATCTTCATAACACAGATTGAGAGACTCAGCATTCCAGTGTCCACTCCCCCCAAACTGGGCTCTAGAGTCTTCTCCACAGTCCCGCTCAGAAACCTCTCCCGTTTTTTCGGTAGAAATTGAAAACTGACTCTAAAGCCTATATGAAAATGCAAACATTTTAGTCATGGTGCTGCAGATGGTCCCAGGGAACAGGCTCCACCCTCTTCGTGGCCTTGCTAGTGGCCCAGGTGTCCATCGACTGATTTAAAAGAGGAGGAGCCTTTACTTCAGCCAGCTGCCCTCTGCAGTCAGGGCAGATGGGATGATGAGCAACAACAGACACCAAGTGTCTAGCCAGGAAGTCCTGTCTCCATTGGCAGGACTGGGTTGGCCAAGGTGACTGAGCTGGCTCTGGGTAGCATGGAGGTATGAAGGTGTGAGATGCTGAAGGCAAGATAGGGCTCCTGGGAGCACAGTGACACAGTGAACCCCTCCTGGGTCCTGCCCTGGGCCTTGGGGTGGATGCAGGTAGGGTCCGGGCAAGCAGGACCTTGCTGAACCTGCTTTCTGTTTGCTGTCTTGTAGGACTATGCCCAAGCAAGGTTTGATGCCTATTTTGACCAGAAGAGGAAGCTCGGGGTATGAGTGTGGGCAGCCACACTTCACCCTTCACCGCTGGCCCACTCTCCGGAAGCAGCTGGACAAGGCTCTCTCTCTGTTCTGACTACTTCCTGTACCTGCAGCCAGAAGGCTTTGACCTCGCTCCAGAGCCCAGATGTGTATGATACTAAAGACTGTATTAAAACTGAGTAACATTTCTTTCATGTTTACGATTTCACTAGGACTCACTCGGGAGACGAGCTTCGGAAGCAGAAACTTAGTGTAATAGTGCAATAGTGCAACATCTCACAATCCTCTTAATCTTGAGAAGGCCTGTCCTCTGGGGCCTCAAGCTTTCCTCAGACATAACGAAGAGTAAGCAGGGCTGTTGGAGCTGCTGTCTGGTTTTTGTCACTGTTGGTTTTCCACCTCTTGAATGAATGTGCTGCTGCTGACCACTGGGACCAGGCTCTCTGTGGTAAGTGTGCCGTAGACACTACTCCCTCCAAGGGGACCGGGCCTGCACACGACAGTGCATACATACTGTGAAGTCCGTCCCAGGCCTTAACCAGCACAGCATCCAGCTGTGGCCATCCCCTGCCAGTCCCCAGGAACCTGCTGGTTCACCCCCCACACAGGGAGGGGCAGCGAGCTGGAAAGCAGCTTTGCCAGGCCCTCCAATGGAATCTGCTTTGTTAACTCCAGCCACGGAGGCTGTGTGGAACCTGCTGGTGTGTACCCGTCCACCCTCCACCCCTATCCCCGGTCCCGGTCTTCCTGGACCTCCCTGCCTCTCCATTCATCCCAGGGCTCCCTGGGACTGGTATGCTGGGGGTGGGAGGCAGCCTGGCCCTGGCGCTCGCAGGTGGCCTGTTCCACAGTGCCCCTCCTGGTGACACCTGGGAGCTGGGTCCTGTATGTGCTGGGAGAGACAGATGTGAAGTCATGTGTAAAATAACCCCTTTAGGATGAACTTAGATTTTTTTTTCCAATCTGAACGTAATGCGTTTTTTTGTGCATACATTTCTGCTACTACAGAGACTGTACTATATGAATAATAAAAGACTTGAAAGCCAGACCTTACACTGTCTCTCTTGGATGTCTCCTGGTACTTCCTGTCTGCCTGCCTGCCCCCATCTCAAAGTCATTCTCCATCGTATGCCCACCAGGGCTGCTCCAAGTAGGGGTTCACTGGGCCCCCACTCCCCCCTCCCAGGGCCCCTCTCATGGAGTCCCAAAAAGCTACCCCCATGCAGGTTTCTCTAGGGAGGTGGAGGAGTGAAGGACAGTGACTGTGGCCTGGGGTAAACGGCTGGCCTTGCCCACCTTCCCAGCCCCTGTCCTTAAACACCCCAAGTTCATGGTACCCTTTTCTGAACCCCTCCTCCTTCCCCCAAGTCATTCTCTCGGGCTTGTCCATCTCCAGTGGCTCAGGCTCTTCCTCGGACACCGTTCATTCTTGTGTCTGCACACTCACCTGGCTCCTAAGCAGGGCTCAGTGGAGTTTGGTCACTGGCTGTGCCCAGTGGGTACCAGCTGTCTCCTCCCCAAAGCTGCCAGGCAGGTTACTCTTCCCTTTGCTGGATAAGCCCCAGGACCCTCCCTCCCAGGAAGCTGGACGGGATCCATCCAGACCACACACAGCCCAAGCTTCACTGCCACCTCAGATCCATGTAACTGTTGTGGGAAGCACCCAGGACCCAAGGGACAGGCACTGCTGCCCTGTGTCTTGGGCCTCCCTCTGGAAGAACCATTTGCAGCCTGTTGTGTGGGGTGCAGTTCAGGGGAGCAGGAAGATGGGCTGGGGCTGGTGCTCATGGTCTGCCCTCTCTCCACGCTGTAAGCCTTCCCTGGTGATGTCTCAGCTCCTGGGGACAGTGCTTGCCTTCAGAGTGACACCAGCTGTTCTCCATCCACCTCTGGGCACCTTGAGACCCTGGGGCCCAGTGCCAAGCAATGACCCCATTCATGACAGGCACCACCCTCTGCTCTGAGTGTCCATACAGACCCAGTTTGTATAAATCCACAGATGTGTTCACTCCCACACCCCTGCCCCCTACCTGGGAAGACATCTTGAGCTGAAAGTGCTGAAAACAGCCCGTCCACTTACTGATAATGGGGCTGCGGCCACCTCTGGGCCCAGATCCTAATGCAATGCCAAGGCACCATGGGGGACAGGCTCAGGTCTCCAGAACAGATAGAACCGAAACAGAATTCCTAGGTCATTTTCCCTCTTTATTCCTTGGCTGCAGTTAGGTACAAATGGGGAAGGAGGATAGGCCCACGATGTTTGGGGGGGACAGGGACACTATTCATCCTCCACGGTGAAGGTGAAGGGGTTCAGCTTGTAACCAGTGCCTGAGTAGAACTTGTTCTGGAACTCTACCCTGAGGGCAGGAGAGGAGCAGTGGTGAGGGGGCCTTACCTACCCCCCTCCACCGCCTCCTCCCCCGCCTGGCACTCACCAGTGCAGCCGCAAGGCATGCAGGAAGGCTGAGAGCCCCTCCATCACCAGGAGGATGGCCACAGTGAGGACAGCAAAGCCGGCGAAGACTGGCACCAACACGGCTGCCTTCACACTCGGCTCACGGTCCATGCCTAGGCCCACGCGCATCACCATGGCCCACAGCACTTCCGACAGCTCTGTGGGGGACATGATACCAGGGGAGGGCTGCCAAGGACCCCTCCTTGCTGCCC
>NW_006408558.1:17307205-17353514 GCF_000296735.1 Chrysochloris asiatica
GCCTGCCCTTAACCAAAGTGACTCACGGGCATGTGCTAGGCTCAGGGCCCAGAGGCGGAGGTAGGAGGCGGTATTGGAGATGCAGCCCAGGCAGAACTCAATGGTGTGGATGGCCTGATGCATGAAGACCTCAGAGAAGACAAACTACAGCAGCAGGTGGAAGTGAGGGGCCAGCAAGACCCCCAGCCACCCCGCTCCAGGAAGGCCTACACTCACCTCAGCATGCTCCTCATCTTTGGAGGACCCCACCTCCTCAACAGAGCCCCAGCCGTTCACGCTGCCACCATCCTGTGAGTCCAGGAGCTCAGCCCTTTCCTCGTCCTGGGGAAGGTAGCAGCATCAGCAGCCCCCAGCACCAGGAGGGTGCCCACCCGGTGCCAAGCACCTCCCAAAGTCTCTTCAGGGGCTCAGGATCCCACCTCCCTAACAGTGCCTTCTGCTCCCTGGGTGCCTACCTGCTGTGGGCCAGGATGTGGTCTGGGCAGGTGGTGGCGGCGGTGCTGCCAATGTAGGTACAAAGGTGTGCCTAGTAACAAGATGGGCACCATGGCCAAGGCCAGGACCACCAGTATGTATTGGACCACTTCCTGCAGGTGAGGAGGGCAAACCAGAGTGACCCCCATAACCATGGATGAAGCTGCCCGTGTATACAGAGGCCAAAGAGCACACCTCCCCCAGTGTCCCCCAGGGATGCTGAGTCACACCCCCACCTCTCAAACCCAGTGTTCCTAAGGAATCTGTCATGCAGAGAGGAGACCTCTCAATTCCTGTCAATTCCACCCAGCTCCACACCATCTCCTCTTTAGCTCCCTGTCTGCATGAAAGCAGCTTGTTCCTCAGAAAAGGAAACTAACATGCCAAGTAGTCCACTGATCACGGGCCCCAGGAGCTGGGGTGTTAAGCTGGCTCCCTGGCCCCAGCCCACCTGCCCCTGGTAGAGCATCCGGTTGGTGGGACTTTTGGAGAAGAGGAACATGTTGATGAAGTGGATGAGGATGCTGGGGGCCGAGGCAGCATTAGCCGCTGTGACATGCAGCCACTTGTAGGTGATCATGAAGACAAGGTAACCAAAGAGGCCCAGCAGGAAGATCAGCTGGGGTAGAAACTCTAACAGGAGCCGGTAGTGCTGGCGGAAGTGCCTGGGCCGGGAGGATGACAATTAGGCCACCTGGGTTCACCCAGCATAATCAGGCTGCCCTCATCCACCCACTGAAGCCCTGGCCCCTCACACGTGGTTGAAGACCCCCAGGACCACGCCAAAGGCCATATGGGTGACCCCCAGCACCACAGACATCTTCATCTTGAAGGAGTTGAGGAAGCTCAGATGGTTGACAGCCAGGCTCCAGATCTGGAAGAGGAGGGCAGGAATCACTCAGGTCACCCTGTTTGTGCCTTAGACGCCTTAGCACAATCGGGAACCACCCATTGTGGTGAGGGGCAGTTGACCAAGCCCCAGCTTTGCTGCTTTCCTGCAGAAAAGCCTTGGGCCTCAGTCTCCTAATCTGCAATGCATGTAACACTGTTCACCCTCTGGGCTTGCTGTAGGGATGAATAGAAATGAACCCACACAGGGCCTAGGATGGACCTGGCATAAAGCATGCTGCTACATTGAGTGATGGCTCCTGCCCATAGTGCGGACCCAGAAAGTCAGGGTCAGTCACTCTGCCTGTAGGGCTGGCAAGCACAGGTGCTCAACAGAAGGTAGGGGATGGGGGATGAGGAAGGTGGTGTCATGGGTTAGGCAACCACAGCAAGCGCCCCGGACTCACGGGATCGATGCCGAAGGGGTAGGGTCCCAGGAAGACGCCGGTGACATTGGGGTCCAAAGTGAGCATCGGGTGCTGGGCCAGGAACGCGTCACTGCAACAAGAATGGGAAGCGAGGGTGATAGGACTGGGCGAAGCTGGGAGATCTTAAGTGGGGAGAGCAGGTGGGCTATGGAAGGAGAGGCTCCGGGACTACCGGGAGGAACCATGGGATAGGGTGGAGCCGAGGGACAGCGGGAGGGAGTCGGTCCATAGGGTTGGGCCTCAGTACACAGAATCAGTGTAGGGAAGGCCATGGCGTGGGGCGGAGTTATAGGGTAGGGTCGCAGCCGAGGGGCGTGGCTATGGTTTGGGGGCGGAGTCACGGGATGTAAGGCGGGGCCGTGGAACACGGGGCGGGGCCCCGTTGGAGGGCAACGTGCGTAGGCTACCAAGAGGGGCCGCTAGGTGGGGCCTTGGCCTCACCTCCAGCCGGACTGGTTGGCCATGGTGGCCACACTCCAGCCTGAGGGGAAGATGGTGGTGGCGCGACTGAAGCATTCATTGTAGATGAAGCCAGTGTAGACCGAGAACAGGCCCATGAGCAGAAGCAAGTAGCGCCCCCCGAAGAAGGTCCGCCAGATCTGGGGGAATGACTCGTGAGGGACAGTCCATCCCTGACCCCTTCCCTCTGTCATCCCGTAGGATCCCATCCCGACGCTCACCTCATTCTGTGAGGCCTTGACAGAAGGCCTGTCCTCAGAGAGTACCATGGCCAGGGCGAAGAGGAACATGAGCAGCCCGTGGCCCACGTCGCCAAACATCACAGCGAAGAGGAAGGGGAAGGTGATGATGGTGTAGGGTGCTGGGGGGCAAAGCCAGCGGTCAGCTGTGCCCCCTTCCTGAGATGCCACAGTGACCCAAACCCAGGCCTTTGGGGCCCCAGGAAAGGCAAAGGTGGTCATCGCAAAGAGAATTTAATAACCCACCACTTATTGGTGGTGCTGTGGGCGAGGCATCGGGCGGCTAATCAAAAGATCAATGGTTCAAACCCATTAGCTGTTCTCAGGAGAAAGATGAGGCGGCTGTCTGCTCTTGTAAAGATTTATAGTCTCAGAAACTCTATACAGGGTCACCAAAAGTCAAAATGGACTTGATGGCAGTAGGCTTGTCAGTTTGATGTCTTTCAGGAGCCCTGGTGGCAAACTGGTTAAGCGCACGGCTGCTAACCAAGGGCGGTGGTTTGAACCCACCAGCCACGCCATGATAGAAAGATGTGGCAGGTTCCTTCTGTAAAGATTATGCCTTGGAAACCCTATGAGGCAGTTCTCCTCTGTCATGTAGCATCCCTATGAACTAGAAATGGGCTCAACAGCAAATGTATGTTATTGTTGTTGTTATGTGCCATCGAGTCGGTTCCGACCCATAGTGACTCTGCATAGGATTTCCAAGGAGTGGCTGGTGAGCTTGAACTGCTGACCTTGTGGTTCAAACTGACCTTGCAGTCCAGCGCATTAACCTGCAGAACCACGCCAGGACTCCAGAGGTATGTTGAGTGTTTTAAAATGGAGCTGCAGCCATAGTTCTCGGTTTATTGCACTTCACTTTATTATGCTTTGTAGGTACTGCGATTTTTAAAAATTCAAGGCTCAGGGAAACCCTCTGTGGAGCAAGTCTATGGGAGCGCCCTTTGTATCTGCCTCAGAGCCAGATAATTCCCCCAGTCTGTCAAACTTTTTCATAATGCTATGGCACAGACTAGAGTGTAAACGTAACTTTGATACGCTCTGAAAACCAAACCATTGTTGTGACTCACTGGATTGTGATCCTTACTCTACTGTGGTGGTTTGAATCTACACTATCTTGGAAGTATACCTATAAAAAAAAGTATATACAACAGTCTAAAGAATAGTACAAGGGGACTTCAAATAGCTCACAGAAAAATAGAATTAATAGACGATTCCATTTTTCCATGAACTTTTTGAAGCCCCCTGGTATATAATCCATCATGTTGTTGTTAAGCTTCTGTGGAGCCGGCCCCTGGCTCAGGGTGGTCCCTGTTCACAGCTAAATACAATGCTGCCCAGATCTGCACCTGTGATCAAATCTCTGTAAATCATATGGTTCTCACTGGCTGAGTTTTTGAAGCAGACAGCCAGGTCTTTCTTCCTAGTCTGTCTTAGGAAGTTCTACTGAAATCTGTTCCGCATCATAACCATATGCAAGCCTAGAATGACATGGGGTAGTAGCTGCACATGAGGCTCACTGACCAAGAATATGGGGGAATTGGCTGGGAAGAACACTGGGCTTCATAACCCAACAACCCCTTCTCCCCCCAAAACATGGTGGGGAGTGTGCCTCTGGCTCCGAGGGAGGGTCCAGTCCCAGGGTGCTCACCTGGGTTGACCTCCAGGTAGCGGCCCACGCCATAGGCGTCCACGATGCCCTGGAAGCTGGCTGTGAAGCGGTTGGTTCGGATGAGTGTTGGGGGCATGTCCCGGCAGGGGATGCAGTGAACCACAGCGTTTACGCCCACCTCACTCTGGAGGGCCAATGGGGGACCGAGGGGAGGCAGGATGGACAGAGACATAGAAGTTGGAGTCAGTCTCTAAGCTCAACTGGCAGTGAGGAGTGCTGAGGGCTCACTGGGCAGACACTAGGGATGGGGATCAGGGAGGCAGGCAGTCGGGGCCTTAGGCTTCCCATCTGTGAAATGGGATGATCCACCCAAAGTCAGGGAGCTTGGGGGCAGGTCCAAAAGATCTGGAAATTGTTGGGAGTAGTCCTGATGTGGCGCTGTACGATAAGCACTGGACTGCAAGATTGTTTGAATCACAAGGTCAGCGGTTCAAACTCATCAGCCGCTCCTCGGAAACCCTTCACAGGGTTGCTGTGAGTTGGAACTGACTGGATGGCACTTAACAACGAAACTGTGCTGCACATCATCCAGGTAGCCAGGAGAGGGCACCCCATCCTCACAGGTGAGCACCCATGACTTTCAGCATGGTGACCCTTGTTGTTGTTGTTAAGTGCTGTCGAGTCGGTTCCGACCCATAGCGACCCTGTACAGGGTTTCCGAGGGTGTAAGTCCTTACGGGAGTAAGCCTCATCTTTCTCCCGTGGAGCGGCTGGTAGTTTCGAACCGCTGACCTTAAGGTTCACAGCCCGATTCGTAACCACTATGCTACCAGAGCTCCTTATGGTGACCCTTAGGGGCAGGATTACCCTAATTGTTTCACAGGTAGGGAGTGGGTCAGGGTCAGGTGGTCAGAGCCTGGGGAAGGCTGGATTTAAACCCAGTTTCTGACTTTTTCAACAATTACATGCAGCTCCCAGGGTGCAACTAACTGCATCCCTGGGGCTCTTGAAAAGTCCGAGGTGGTAAAACTTGACCAACACTGACTCCCTGGAGGAAGAAGGATGGGGGGAGGCATGGGGGTCCCCCTCCCCTCATGGGCAAAGGCGTAGGGGAGGAGGCCATGCAGGTCTGCTTTGGTGGTGATAGACACCTGTCCAATGAGGCTGGGGCAGCGTCCCTGTCTGTGCTCACCGAGCTGTCCTGCAGCACTCGCTGCAGGGTGGCCAGGTCCCGTGTTGGGCACCAGGCCTCTGCGATGAGACACTTGTGGGTGGCACTCATGCTGCACTGGTTGAGGACCAGGTACACGGCTTTCATCTTGCGGATCTGAATTTGCCAGGGCGGCAGCAGCCGCTGTACCCGGCTCAACACCTGGTTCAGGAACTGTTCCGTCTCCCCCAGGACCTGGGGGCCAGAGTGGGTGGTCAGGAGGAAGACCTGGGATGGGGAATGGCAGGGGGTCCCGCCTGATGGGGTGGGGAGGAGACCCACCTCCTGAATCTCCTGTTTCTGTTGCTGCAGCTGCTGCCAGACCCCATGGCGGGCTGTCTCCTGCTCCTCAAATGGGAAGACGTGGCAATGGAAACTGGAGGGGATGTGGGCTGCTGTAAGTGGTGCTGGGGTTCTTGGTGGTGTGGGCAGCTTGGACTTGGGGCTATGTGGAGGATGTTGGAAGACTGGGAGGGAGAGCCCCCACCCACAAGGCAGTGTCCGGACAGGCCAGCTCCGCTAGGGCCAGGTAGAGGCCAGGCCTCCGAGGGGCAGTGTGAGGCTCACCAGTCGGTGATCTTGCGGATCTTCTGCCCGATCTGCTGGCCACAGTAGGAGATCAGAAAGGTCATCCAAGTGACAGGCTCGCCCTGCCGGAGCCAGAATCAGGTTATCCTGGAGCCCTGGGCACCTCACTGGGGTCCCCACCTGTTCACCCCAGCCAGACCACCCACCACTTACCGTCACGGGGTCCTCCAATGGCTGCTCCATCTCCTGGAAGCTGGCAATGAGGAAGCCTCGGCAGGCCCTCCAGAGCAGGCGCTCCAGGGCGGGAGCCTTATGCGGCTCCACAGCCCCAGCCACAAAACTATAGAGAGGAGGGGGCTGAGTGGGGGCTGCTCCAAGCTAAGGCAGGACCCCCTACTCCTGGGCAGGGTCAGAGAGGAGAAACCCATGTGTGAGGGAGCCACAGAGACCCAGGCTGAGGAGGAATGGGGCAGCCTGAGTAGGAATTCACGAATGCGCAGGATCTACACTCACTTGACCTTCAGGCTCTGGTGTGGTCCCCCGGAAGACTGGAGCAGGGGCATTCTCTCAGACAGCCCATCTGGGTAGGTGGCTTCCACCTAGGAGGAGGGAGGCACAATGAGTGGGATCCCAGGGACCTGCCCACTGCCCGCTGCCCCCCTGCCTGGGCAGGTGCTGACCGGGGGGCCGTGGGCCTGGCTCAGCACAGCGGCATGGAGCTGCAGCTGGTGTAACTGGGCACGTAGGGTCTGCTGGTTGCCCCGCACTTCACGTAGCTCCTGGGCCAGCCGCTCACTGTCTTCCTGGATGCGAAGCAGGTCTCGGGGTGGGGGCGCTGGCAGCCTCCCCTCGGGTGCAGGTAGCACCAGGCCAGCCCGCCGCACCTCCTCCTGTAGGTACACTGGGCAGAGAGGCAGGGTCAGGAAGCCTTGCCATCCCGAAACCCCAGTCAGCTTGGAGCTAATGACAGGCCCAGACCAAAAACCTCTCAGGCAAACTTCCAGCCCTCCTCCCTCTGAGCTCCAGTGGGGGCTGCTCTAGGGGTCCAGACCACGGCAGAATCAGCTCTCCTGAGCAAGGGGGCCTGGACTGAGTGTGTATCCCACACCGATTGAACATCAGCTTGGAGCGGGATACCATCTAGTCATTTCTGATTCATGGTGACCCCATGGAACACAGCAGACCTGGCCCACAGGCCTTCCTAAACTGTAATCTTCACAGGGGTTGGACAGTGGCTCTGTAGGATAAGCACTGGACTGCGAACCACAGGTGGATTGTTTGAGCCCACCAATCTTCTGTGGGAGAAAGATGAGGCTTTCTGTCCCTGCTAAGATTTACAAGCTCAGAAACCTCACACCTCTACGAATTGGAACTGACTCCACGGCCCTTAACAACAATCTTTATGGGAACAAAGGATCAGCCTTTCTTCCCTTGGAGCACTGGGTGAATTCAAACCTCTCAGCTGCCAGCACTCCCATCTCATCATTGGTGTTGTCTTTGACTTAATTGTGACTCATAAGGCCTCTCTATGACAGGGAGAACTGCTTCAAAAGGTTTTCTAGATTGCAACCTTTACAGGAACAGTTTGCCAGGACTTACTCTCTCAGAATCGCTGGGTGGACTCAAACCCTTGACCTTTGACCTTTCGGTACTTACCTGTCACACCACTAGAAAAACAACAACAACAACTAACCCCAAACAAACATTGCCAGGGAGTCAATTCCAGCTCCTAGTGATCCTCTATAGGGTTTCCGAGACTGTCGGTCTTTGTAGGAGCAGACACCCTTGCTTTCTCTCATAGAGAGGTTGGTGGATTTGAACCACTGACCTTGCAGTTAGCAGCCCAATGCCTACCCCACAGCACCACCAGGGATCTTTGTTGAACCAGCAGAACTTCTCCAATAAAGCTGATGACGGTCAGCTACTCTGTGTTCTCTCTGTCTACCCTGGAGGGGGCAGGGGGCTCCATCTCTTCCTGCTGCAGTCTCCTTCTGGGAGGGGTCCAGGACAGGGGTCCCTCTTGCCCTGGTAGAAAGCTCTGCCCCAGCCTCTCCCCTGTTTAGTAAACGGTGGTAGCTCCCAGTGCCCACAAGGTGAAGTCTGGACTCTCTTTCAATATTCAAGGCCTTTTCCAGACACCCACAGTATTTCCAAGGACACCTTACAGTTGCCCTGTCCTGATTTGGCTCTGCATGGCTGATCTGCATCTGTCTTCCCTGCCTTCCACTTTTCTCAGACCAAGCTCAGACAGTGCCTCCTCCTGGAAGCCTGCCTGGGATGCAGGCCTGGGGCCAACTCACTGAAGGTCTTCTCCAGCTCCTCGCAGCGCCGGACATCCACCACGAAGCGTCTCTGGAAGGCACTCACTGATGCATTGAGCTGTGGTTACCACAGGGAGGGGTCAGTGTGCCCAAGAGGGGGCCAGGGAGGTCCCACCCCAGGGCATGACTCTGCTTAGGCCTTCCAGCCTCATCCAGAAATGCTCTGAGTGTCCAGATGGCCACGTGCTGACCCCAGGCTGACCCAGGCCAGGTCAGTTTGGCCTCAGCCTGGGGCAGCTCTGTTCTTGCTAAATGTCATCAAATTTGTTTCAACTCAGAGCAATCCTGTAGAGGGTTTCCAAGGAGCACCTGGATTTGAACCGCTGACCTTAAAGTTAGCACTCCGTGCTTATAGCTCCGGACTTCCTAAAAACCTAGCATCTATGGCTGCCTGGTTCAAGCAGGGCTGGGGGGCCGTGTGGGGTAATCGATGTAATCTGCAGTCATGACAGCTCTGACTCAGGAGACACCCCCTCCTGCAGAGCAGAGTCACCCCGTAAGTTTTCATGGATGTGACCTTAGCCCAGCCACTGGGGACTCTGATATGGGAGAGATGGCAACTTACCATCTAGAACTAGATACTAGGTTGGTGTCAGTAGTGATGCCCCAGGACAAGGTACCCCCATGCCCAGCCCAGCCCCCACTCACATCTCTGAACTCCACGAGGCCCAGCTCGCCTAGCTGGCTCACACAGGTGTAGGCAGCAGCTGTGGGCAGGAAGAGTTGGGCCAGTACCACCTCCTCGCCCCGGAACATCGCACCCATGGTCCTGTCAGGTGGGCAGGGTGGGGGTCAGTCAAGGGATCTGCTATAGACAGTTCGGGGGTATAGGCATTCCATACACCTCAGCTCATTCAATCCTAGGAGGTTCTGTACCCCATCTGATGAGAGGGCAGGCAGGAGGTGGGGGTGACTGGAGCCTAGTCTAAGTGACGATAGGGTGCTAAACCAACCAGAAAGCAAGCAGTGCAGCTAAGAGGTGGGCCTGGGCTGACTGACCCTAGCCCAGCCTGATGGTCTCCATCAGCTCCCTGTGCCCAGTCCCAGACACCCATACCTCTGTTCATACTGGCCTTTGCACCCACAGCCTCCTCTGTGGCTGATCTCACCCTGGTCCTACTAATCCTTGGAGCCTGCAGTGCTTTAATTGCTTTAATATGGTTCTTTTAACCGGGGCCTTGTAACACCTATGAAATGACAAGGTTGTTATTGTTAAGAGCCATCAAGTTGGTTCCCACTCACAGTGACCCTTTATAAGGTTTCCAAGCGTGTAAATCTTTGAGAGAGCAGAAAGCTTCATCTTTACCCTGTGAAGCAGCTGGTGGGCTCAAACTGCCAACCTTGTGGTTTGCAGTCCAGTACTTATCCTACAGAACCACCATGCTCCCAAATGTTGTTATGTGCCGTGGAGTCGGTTCCGACTCATAGCGGCCATGTACAGGGTTTCCGAGGTTGTAAATCTTTATGGGAGCAAAAAGCCTCATCTTTCTCCCATGGAGCAGCTGGTAGTTTTGAACTGCTGACCTTGTGGCTCACAGCCCAATTTGTAACCACTATGCTACCAGAGCTCCTTATGTTCCCACATAACAAGGTGCAAATAAGGTACTTGTGACGCACCAAGAGGATTGGACAATTTTGCTAATGCAAATTAGGTGCATGGGACCCTTGGAGTGGATTGGTCAGTTTTGCCATCCTCTAAGCTTAAAGGGAACCAATCGCAGAGGCTGGAGGGGGACTTCACTACCATCAAGAAGCAGAACTGGGAGTGGAGCGAATCCAAATCCTTTGGACCCTCTGCTCTGTGCTCAAAACCTTCAAGACCCAAAACAGACAGACAGCTGAAAAGATGGCAGGGCACAGGACCTGTAGGCCAACACATGGAGCCAGGGAACTGGGTGCTTTGGGGCAGAAGGCTTGCTGGCACAGTGGGGTGCCTCCCAGCACTTGTCTGCAGAACTCAAGAGCTTTGTAACACTTGCCAGAGCAGGGCAGGGGCCAAACAGAGGGCTTGTGGGCATGACTGAGAAAAACAATGCTGCTCAAAGAACTGTACCCTGAGTTGTTCCTGTTACATCCAAGTTGACCCTGGGCCTGAACTGTAAACCTGTGAGTACACTTTGTGAGTTGCATGTGGTCACTGCTACGAGTTTGGAACCCAGTCTAGTAGTAGTAGTGAGTGCGCTGGGAAGGGTGGTTTTGGTAAAGAGGAGGGAAGGTGGAGATATATCTGGTCTCCCTAAGGTTAAAGGAGGTCAGATGCCAAGCCATTTTTATAGGCTCCCACACCAGGGGACCCCTCCAGACCTCTCTAATCCCTTATCTCTAGTCCAGTGAAGGTCTTTAACCCTTCATGGGGAGGAGGAAAATGTACCGCATTCCCATGTTATAGATGTCATCTGAAACTTGGAGAGGTCACATGATCAGCCCAGAGACTCCAGGACTATGGGATGGGGCCTGTCCCAGGGCAGCTATCTCTTATCCCCAGCCCACTGTCTAGGAGCACTAAGGGGATGGGATCTCTCCTGGGTCAGGCCCTAGGCCATGAGGGGGGTGAGGAGGAGGGTGAAGAGGGTCCTTCCCTCCCTGCTGGCAGCTGCTGCTCTTGCTTGAGGTGGAAGCAGCTCCCAGGTGTCGAAATCATGAAAGTGAAACTAGAAAGGGCGGGAAGGCCTTGCTCAAATCAAATACAGGCAGGGGTGGGGGCTGTTGGTTGGCCTCCACTGCGGCTGGTGTCCTGTGTGCTCTAGGACCAGCTACTCCTAGTCTCTTAAAAGGACAGTCCCCTAAGAAGGTGAACGTTTGGAGCCAGAGTGTCCCGCTTGTGGTCTGGGCCAGCTGGGGCCTGCCCAGCTGGTCACTTCCTTCCCTGGCTCTGGGTGCCTTAACTCTAAACACGGAACTGCTGCCCCGACCCCAGCCTGGGAGAAGAGAATGCTGGGAGGGTGACCAGAGGCAGGGGCCACACTAAGGTCACAAGGCAGAGTGTCACGGACCCCACCTCTGGACAAGCAAGATCACTATGACCTTGGGCATGTCTCTTGCCTTCTCTGGTGCTTCACTTCCTCTTTGGGTGAATGGGGATGGCCACCCAGAGCCCCATGTAACCCCTTCACAGGCCCTGCCTCAGTTAACCCTTCATGGGGAGGAGGGGAATGTATTGCAGTCCCATTTTATAGATGTCATCAGAAACTTGGAGAGGTCACATGATCAGCCCAGAGCTGCAGGGGAAGGCATGCCTTGCTGGGTTGTCTTGCAAGGCTGAATCCACAAAGGGAGGGGATGGAGGGAGTGGGACTTGAGGGTCCAGCAGCCTCGGCAACTTAAGCCATGTGTCCTGACACACAGAGACATTGGGCTGGCTCCCCTTGGTCTTGGGTATTCCCCCCAGTGGTGGACACCTATGGTGGATATGGGGTGTGTAGGGACCAGGTCATTCCACAGACCCCTGGCATATGAGGCCTTCGCTGCTGTCCCCTGCCCACCCCTCCCCCTGTCTCTTTGCCTCCTCTTATCCCCTGCCTGAGCCAGGGGCCCATCTCAGCTGTTTACTGAACAAATGGAGGTACCTTGTCCCTGTGTTTTGAAAACGGTTTGCACTTGACTACTAACCTAAAGGCTGGCAGCTAGAATCCACTCCTCAGCAACTCAGAAGAAAGGCCTGGTGATCTACTTCTGGAAAGATGACAGTCCCATAAAACTGATGCTGCACTTTTTTCTGTAACACAGGAGTCGCCATGAGTAGGGATGGTGAAGGTGCCTGCGTCCTGGGGCCCTCTCTAGGTCCTGAAAGAATCCACCCCAAGCCTCCCCTCCCACGTCCATCCCTAGGATGGAGGCGAGTGTCCCGGCTTGCCTCTGGTTCTGCTACTTCCTAGTTGCACAAGCCTCACTTTCCGCATCTGTAAAATGGGCCCCTCCTTGAGGGGAATCTGTGACAAGGAAAGATGAGTGCCCCAGGCTCCCAGAACTGGACTGTTTGTCCAGCTGTTAAGACCCCATCGTCCTCCTCTCATCGCCTCCGTAGCCCCCACAAAACCTGACACCCTGTAGGTGGCAGCTGAGGCGGGATGTGCTGTACCCCTAACCCAGCTGGGTGGGGGCACCAGGATCCGCTTCCTGGGGTTGGTGGGGGAGGTTTGCAAGAGTGGCATGCAGAGGAGCGGCTCTGTAGATCCCAGTCGGGGCACTCACCCCGGGTAGGCTGCACGCGGCGCCGCTCCGCTCCAGGATGTCCAGCGGAGTTGACCCGGCCAAACGCAGTTTAGTGTTCCCCGCGGCAGCGCCCACGCAACTAACTCCTGCTAAAGCAGGCGCGGCCGGGCGGGGCGGGGCGGAGCCAGGATTGCCCCACCAGGACCACGCCCCCTCGTGGCCCTGCCCCTCCGGGAAGTCCCGGGACTCAGCGGAGGAAGCAGCGGCAGTGACCCGAGTGGCCCCGAGGTTTGTTGCCTGAGGCTGGGCCGAGCCCCTTGAGGGGGACTGGAAGCACGTTCCTGCGCCAGCCTGCACCAGCCGCGTGCATCTGTGGGCTCGGATGGGGTTGGGCGCCCCAGCTCCTGGCTAGGGGAAGGGCCCCTACCACCCACTTAGAGAGGCCTGTTGTTTTTAAGTGCCTCTGAGTTGGTTCCACCCATAGCGATCCTGTATAGGGTTTCCAAGGAATGACTGGGGAGCTTGAACCACCAACCTTGCAGTTCAAACCGACTTTGCAATCCAGTGCATTAATCCACAGCACCTCACTCCAACAGCCTCGGGCTCTGGGCTGGGTTCAGCACTTGCGTTTAGGACCTGCCTCTAGGACCCCCTCTCTAACCACCAGGGATAGGAGCCGGCCTGGACGCAGGGCGTCTGAATCTGGACTCTACCTTCTTCAGTGGCAGTCAGCAGTTACTCGTCAGTGACCTGGCTTTGGTCAGTCCCACACAGGACACTCGATCCTAGTATCGAAAGTGAGGGGTTCAGGAAGGCCCAGCTGCCTGCACTTTGTACCCACTGGGGAACAGAGGAGCAAGGGTGCACCCAACACTGATGATCCTCGAATCCACAAGGCCAACAAGGCCAACGGAATCACCTAACAGGGCCAGTGTTCTCAGCAAACGACCCTGTACTGGGACTACACAGGGCTGATTGATTCTAGGGGGGAACCCTTAGTTCAATACATGGTGGGCAGGTGGAAGTTGGAAATCTATTGTGGTTACAAAATAGTGTTAGAGCTTGTGGTGAGCAGCTTGGAGAACCACCTTAAGTGCCCAGTTTGACCAGCTTTTTCATTGAGGTGAAATTCATATAGTATAAAATGAACCATTTCAAAGTGATTTTCTTGGTCACATCTGGTACATTCTCAATGTTGTGCAACAACCACCTCTACTTCTGGAATGCTGTCATCCCTCCAAGAATTAAATGAGTGTCCATTAAGGAGTTGTTCCAGGTTCTCTGTGGCTACTGTCTCTATGCACTTAACCTCTTCCACATATTTTCTATAAATGGAATCATACATTATGCTGTGACTGGCTTCTTTCAGCATTGTTTCCAAGATTCACTGACATTGTAGCACATGTATTTCATGCCTTCTTTATAGGCAAATAATATTCCCTTGCATGGATGGGCTACACTAGGTTTATCCATCTGTTGATGGACAGTTGGGTTGTTTCCATCTTTGGACAATTGTGAACAATGCTATAAACATTGGACTACCGGTTTCTGAGGCTCTATTTTTAGTTCTTGTGGAAATGCTGGGTCTTAGGGTTAAGTGGTTCCAACTTATGGCGACCCGGTCCAGTGCTGATCCTACCAAGCCACACCAAGAGTCTGGGTCATATGTTAATTGCTTAAGTTTCTGATTTGTTTCAACCACCCATCTTGGGTCCATTTTTAATAAACATTTTGTTTATCCGTGTACAAATCTAGGAGCTATGCTTACTTATTCAATGCTGGTTGTCTGGGGAATGGGAACTGGAAAGTGATTGAGGAGTTTTAAGGCAGCCTCATTTTGGGAAAATGTCCATTCCTGTGTCCAGTGGAGGGCACTCATCTGCACCCTGGCTTCTGTAGCAGTTAAGAGGACATTTGGATATTCCTTCCTGTGGTTCCTGCTCACCCTGCATGCCCTCTTCTGCAGATTGTAGCCATCAAATCTTGGCTGGCAGTGGGCCCATGAACACTTTTGGGAAAACAACCAGACATCAGTGGATGTCCTGAGGGGCTCGAGAGTCTGGGGCAGGTCTCCTCAGAGTCTTGACCTACTAGCATACTTGAGCCATTCCCACTCCCTGCTCCACAGAACACTCTCCCATTTCCTTCTAAGGAGCACCTTGGGAGATTCACTTTTGGAAATGATGGAGAAGGGGGCTCAAATTCTCAGACCTGAGTGGTCCTGGGCAAGTCAGTTCATCTCTCTGAGCCAGCTTCCTCACTGCACAGATGGAAGCGTACCAAATTCAAGGGGGCTCATTCAGGGTTTGACCAGGGATCCCTCAGTCCTCGGCTTACGTGTGACTCCAAGGACCCAGGAGTTTCTGGTTTAGAATGGCAGAAGGGGAAGTCCTGGTGTGGGGAAGTTGAGGAGGAAAGGGGATGTGGCCAGGGGATGTGGCCAGCTCAGGGCCAGCAGGGCCTGTGTCATCCCCTCATGACAGTCACCCTCAGAGCAGGCATCCACCTGCCCCCCAGCAAGAATGGCCTGGTCTTTCTGAGATTCTCACTGTATGTAGTTGGGAGGCCTAGATTCTGGGGGCTCATGTATGGTGGCCCTCAGTGGGCCTATATGACCTCCAGCATTGTTGAGCCTTTGGGAATATGCCCAGGAAGCTGTGTGGGGGACAGGGATGCTCTGGGCTATGACCTAGCCTGGGGGAAAAGGTCTGAGGGGTCCCACTGAGTCACACAGGCAGGCCAGGCCTAGCCCAGCGAGCAGACTCCATGAGGACTCGGGTGGGCTGGCGGGGCCTGCGCTGGTGAGGGCCTTCATGACAGGAGGCGGTGGGGATTAGAGTGCTTTTATTGGGCAGCAGGGCTGCAGCCGGCGGCCAGGTCACCGGTATAGGTAGTCGGCCTGGATGTTGGCGGCGATCTCGGCCTCCCACTTGTCCCCATTGTTGAGTAGTTTCTCCTTGTTGTACAGCAGCTCCTCGTGCGTCTCCGTGGAGAACTCGAAGTTGGGGCCCTGGAGGGAGACACCGGTGCCGGCCAGTCAGGCTCCACCCCCCCCCCCACCCAATGGTATGCCAGACTGCACCCAGGAGCCTCCGTCCGGTCCCCCGGCCCCTCACCTCCACGATGGCATCCACTGGACAGGCCTCCTGGCAGAAACCGCAGTAGATGCACTTGGTCATGTCGATGTCGTAGCGAGTGGTCCGGCGGCTGCCGTCCGCCCGGGGCTCGGCCTCAATGGTGATGGCCTGGGGGGACAGGGGTAGCCATCAGCATTGCCACACTGCCCAGACCCCAGGACAGAGCTCTGTCTCTCATGGCCTCTCATGAGGGGCTCAACCCCAGCTCCAGGCGTTCCTGGGGTCCTGCCCTGGGGCTCTCTTGTCACTCTCTCAACCTGATGCCACCTCCTCAGACACCTCGCCTGATTCCCGTCCCCAGAGACCACTGTCCCATCTATGGTAGCAGCCTCTTTCGGTTTTCTTCTTAGCCCGCCCCGTGAGAACTTTGTGTTTGTTTATAAACTGCCTCAGAGGGCAGGCTGGGACCTCCTTGTTGTTGGCAGTGCCCTCTGCTAGCCCTGGAATAAGAGACCACTGGTGAATGTTGAATAACCCTCAGACTTGGACCAAACTGCCCCCATTTGATGGAGGAGAAAACTGAGGCACAGAGAGGTTGAGGGGCTAAACCAGATTTGGAAGCAGGTCCGTAACTTCCCATTCCTGGGTATATCCTTGTGCCAGCTGCAGAAGGGTTTGTCTGGGGTCTCTCACCACTGGGACCACCTTCAGAGATGCTTGGCAATGACCCTCACCCCTCAGGAAGTGGAGGCCCACGTCAGACAGGCCTGCCCCCTCCATATGTCCAGGTGGGGAAGGGGCTCAGTGCAGGGAGGGGCTCCTCTGGGGACACAGCCATAGTGTGGGCCCCTCTGCCTCTGCGCAGGCTGGGGCTCACCTGGGCGGGGCAGACGGCCTCACACAGCTTGCAGGCGATGCAGCGCTCCTCCCCGGATGGGTAGCGGCGTAGGGCGTGCTCCCCACGGAAGCGTGGGCTCAGCGGGCCCTTCTCAAACGGGTAGTTGATGGTGGCCGGCTCCCGGAACAGGTAGCTCAGGGTCATGCCCAGACCTGTGGGCAGCATGAAAGTGATGTGGGAGACCTCCCTCCTGCAGGGTCCACTGCTGCCCACGCCAGGCCTGCTCCTCCCACCCCCCCACCCCCAGGGCCTACCTCGGACCAGCTCCGTCCACAGTAGGGTCTGAGCTGCCCGGTCAGTCACTGACTTCATGTCCATCTTGGGTTCCTGCATGTTTACATACTCTGTGGGGGAAGGGTGGAGAGGTTGTGACGTGGGGGGTGCCTGCCCTGCCCTGGACCACCAGGGACTTGCTCATGACCTGCCCCAGGCTCCGTGGGAGCTGGCCTGAAGTGGACCCCGGGCAGCCCTGCTGTCCTCTCCCCAGGGCTCAGCAGGAGGAGTTGAGGGGTGGGCACTAAGAAGGAGGCATGGACGCCCACCACCCTCGCCTTGGCAACTCCCTCCCGAAATGTCTAGGAACTCTGAGATCAGACTGTCGCCTCGAGGACGCTGCCCTCCATAGGCCCACCCCCACCACCCTGCGCTGCTTTACAGAACACACTAAGGCTGCTGAGCAAGAGCCACTGGCCACAACTGGGCCACTCCCGGGACACTCACTGTAGGTGGCTGCCGCTGAGCTGCCGTGGAGACTCCGGCCACCAAGACGTCCTGCAAGGACAGGGGTTATGTAACCTCAGCTGTAACCTCGCACTGGGAAAGTGGCTTCCACCCCAGAAAAAGCTTCCTCGCACCTACCTGTGTGTGAGGCTTGGACCAGGGCCCGCAGCAGGGTCGGTGTGCCCAGGCAGCGCATCTGCAGGCATGAAAAGCGACAAGGAATGTAGAACAAAGCTCAGCTTCCAAGAGAGGCCAGAGTGCCTGGACCGAGAGACTAGAGGAAACCCGGACACTGCTTCCCTGAAATACCCTCTGACCCTGGAACTGACACCATTCCCAGAGGTCACCTCTCATCCAAGTGACAGACTGACATCTAAAATACACAGGATCACCTTTGGGTACTGTGTGCCCGTAAATCAACTGCAGGAGACCAAATGGTCACCATTCACCCTACCGCAAAGAGACGAAGGTAAGGGGACGGGGCAGGGAAGCCAGAGTAGTGCAAACTACTGGACTATAGAGGCCGATGGCACACTATTGTGGGAAATGTAACCAATGCCCTGCAGCAGCCTGCATATAAATTCTTAAACGGGTAAACTTTTACCTAAGGACAATAAAATATTAACACAAAGACAGTAGTCACCCCTCACCAGTGAGGGATATGCTCCAAGAGCCCCTGACCCCGAGAGCACTGAACCACATATACACTGTTTCTTCCTTTAGTACAGAGGACAGGCACCCAGCAGCCCACCCGGTGCTTGTAACTGGGTGCTTGTGACCTGGGTGCTTGTAACTGAGATCATGAAAAACAAAGCCGTGGATAAGGGCACTGACTACTGAGTGCTGGTGTGGGCTGTAGGATAATGCACTGGACTGAAAGGTTACTTTAAATCTCAAAGTCGGTGGTTCAAATCCACCACAGGGTTGCTATGAGTCAGAACAGACTCTTCAGCACTGAGTGACAACAAGCAGGAGTTCTAGTGTGGCACTGTAGGATAAGCACTGTACTGCTAACTGTAAGGTCGTGGTTCAAATCCACCAGCTGCTCCTCAGAAACCCTATACAGGGTTGCCAAGAGTTGGAACCCACTCGACAGCACTCAATAACTATACAAGGGGGCTGTACAAAGTTTGTAAAAAAAAAAAAAAAAAAAGGAAGGAAAACATAATGGACTCTTTCCACGAACTTTCTGAAGCTCCCTCGTATGTTAAACTGTCCTCAGGGGCCTGGGTCACATCTGACAATAAAAAAGGGACATGGAGAATAAAAAAAGTGAGGGAGGCAAAGGTGGGTCTCAGAACCAGCCCTGGATTTCTGTCTGGAACCCGCATTCCTCCCTCCCTGCTCCCAGGGCACATCTCCGGTCCCTCCCACCTAGCCAACATCAGCTGGGTTAGGATTTAGGGGGCAGGGTGGACCCCAAGTTCTCTCTGTCTCACTTCCTGAGAAATCCTTTAAATCCGCCCCCTGCAGTGCTCCTGGCTTCCACTTCTCCCCTGTCCCACTTGTACCCCCCCCCCGCCCCCAAATCTGACAAATAAAATATTAAGGAATCTCTACTAACCATAAACATTTGCTCACAGGAAGCTTTGTGCCAGGTGCTAGGCTTTGTGCCATGCCTAGGACCTGAACATGTGACCAGGAGCGAGAGTCCCTGGAGAAGGACATCATGCTTTTAAAGCGGGGGTCAGTGACAAAGAGGAGAGCTCCCAATGGGATAGATTAACCCAATGGCAGCAAGATGGGTTCAAAATTAACGACTGTGCGGATTGCGCAGGAAGGACACATAAGGTCGCTGAGAGGCAGACCGACTCGATGGCACCTAATAATCACCCAGTAACCTAATGATGCGCAGTCGGTTAGACGCACAGAGACCCTCTAGGGCAGAGAAATGCCCCATATGATTTCCGACACCGCCAAGCTTTAAATCTTCGCTGGAGCAGACAGCCTCGTCTTTCTCCTGAGGGGCGGCTGGTGGGTTTGAACTGCTGACCTGCACGCCTCTATTACAGACGAAAGAGACCTGCTCACTTGCTCAGTAACCTGCTGAGGTTGGCGGGGTGACAGGAGACACCCCCCCCCACACACACACACCTGCTGGAACACTTAAAGGCTCCAATAATCCTCAAGATCAGATCCCTGTCCCCAAATTCAAGCCCCTTCTGGACTTGTCGCATGACGTCGGACAGATGACGTCACCAGGCTCACTTTTCCTCCTTGTAAAATGGGGGGCCGTGGGGAACACAGGAGCGCACACATGCCCGGGATTATTAGCCCTGCGACCGTGACTTTGGACTCCAGCCCAGGGCACCCGAGCCGACACCTGGCTTGACCTTCTACGTGACCTCTGACCTTAGGGATGCAGGAGCCAGCCGGCTGGTACCGCGCATGCGCCCTGTGGTGCCGGCCTCCCAGTCTGCCCGCTACACGCTGAAGGGCACAGAGGTCGCATGTCCTGAGAGGGTCGAGGAGCAGTCCAAGCGTGGAACCTGCAGGGCTACTGGGGACACCACGCGTGCCTCGGCGCCGCGCTGCCCAGGCCCGGCCTAATGGCTGTGCACCAAACACCCACCTTGAAGCGCTCCAGCTCCTTCCTGTGGCAAGTGGGCCTGTCAGCCGAAAGGAGGAGCCTTAACTCTGGGACGCTGCTATTGGACCAGCTGTTTTCACCTTTTCGGAACGGACCCTCTTTAGTGTGATCTGATTGGCCAGTGGAGGAACTGAAAGAGGCGGGACTCAGAGCTATCTTTCTTTTGATAGGCCAGGACAGAGCGAACTCTTGAAGTCCTGCAGGGCGTCGCCATGTTGGTTTGGAGAGGCTGGTAAACGCGGAGTCGCGAGCTACGTGAGGCGGGACATCCGGGGCGTGGTTTAGGAGGTGGCGCTGGTTTGCAATGGGCGGGTCTGGAGTGCTGGACGTGATGAGGGACCTTGACTGCCGTTGGAGCGGGGGCGTTTGAGGCCAGGCCCGAGAAACTTCCTCCGTGTCCCTCACTCTCCAGAACTCCGGTCGCACGAGCCAGGCGGGGCCGACTGGGGAGTGTATGAAGAGGCTCGGTGCTGGCGGGGTTACGTTAAGTTGCGAGGTCCGCTGAACAGATGCGGAAACTGAGGCACAGAAAGCCCTATTGCCCTGGATCTATGACTGGGGGCCAGCAAGCAAGTGGATTCTGTATAGAGGGATCGACAAGGCTGAGCAGTGGGGACCCCTAGGCAGTCTGGGTGGGTTCTCCTGGAGGAGGCGTCGCCAAGCTGACTGGGCTGGCGTTGGGCAGGCCAAGAAGGGCAGGGAAGTCTGAAATCCTTAGGAGAGGAGGACACGGATAGGCTGGGGTGTGGAGTGAGGGGCGGTGGCTGGGTAGGGACCACTGGAGTCATAGAAGGGGTTGGGATCGGAGAAGCTCTGAGTGTCTGGGAGGACACTGTTGATCCCATAGTGACCCTATATAGGGTTTCCGAGGAGTGTTGGGCGAGCTCGAACAGCTGACTTTGAGTTTCAAGCCAACTTTGCATTCCATTGCATTAACCCACAGCGCCATACCAGGTCTGGGAAGAAGCGGGATGAAAATAAGGTGATGGGTGGTGAATGTGAGGGCTGGAAATCCTGTGACGATTTGGAAGTATCAGGATGTGGGAGGCAGCTAGGGGGTTTTCTTCTTGGGCATGGATGGCTGTGGAGTGCTGGTGGTACCGTGGGTTAAGCGTTTGGGCTGGGAACTGGACCCACCAGTGGCTCCTCAGGAGAAAGATGTGCAGTTTGCTTCCATAAAGATTTACGATTGAAAATCGTCCGGGGTACTTCTACCCTGTTCTGTGGGGCTGCAATGAGTGTGCAGGGGAGTGGCCGAGTGACCAGGGGAACATTTCATGGTTGGGGGGCCCCAGGAACAAGGGTCCAGTGTGGGTCATGGTGGCAGTAAGGTGGCAAGGGCCACATGGGGAGGCAGTGAGAGAGGAAAGAGGTGGGCTGGGGGAGAGGGGACTTTGGTGGGAGTGGTATCAGGTGACCTGACCAGGGAGGAGGAAGCACCCTTGCCCACCTAGGTGAGACAAGACACCTGGAGCACCAGTCAGCATTTGTCTATATTAAAGCCTGATGCTGCCTCTTGAGGCGCTCAGCTACTAACCAAAAGGTCAGCAGTTCAAACCCACCAAGGGCTCCAAGGAAGAAAGATGTGGAAATCTGCGTCTATAAAAATGGCAGCCTGGGAAAAGATTAGATGACAGTGAGTTTGAGTTTTTATTTGGTTTTGGTTTTATGATGTCCTCAAATTTAATCCTTGAAACAGTCTCAGGGGATGATGGTGCTGTTAAATCACCTCCACTTACAGATGGAGAAACTGAGGCTCAGAGGTTGCAACAGTTCCTCCAGGGTGCAGCCTGAACCAGACAGATTCTAGGACCTCTCTGCTGCCCCCACCAGGAAAGTGGGTGCCTGTCTGTGTCCATCTGCCCTGTTCTCACAGGAGGGCAGCTGAGGGAGGAGGCTGGGGTGGGGAGGAAGGAAGCAGTTATAATCTTAGCAGAGCCTGATTTCCTCGTCCGGGCACCCCGGGCTCGCCCAGCTCCATATATGCCAGGGCCTCGTGCTGGGGTGGGATCAGAGCAGGGTGCAGCTGCAGCTCCGGGTCTCCATAGCCATCAGCAGTAATCTCAGGTTGCGGGGTGAGTAGGGAGGGTATCGAAGGGAGTAGATTTTCTCCAGGCCAGGTGGGCGCAGCAGGCAGGCGCGGTGGTGGGAGAAGGTGTCAAAGGAGAACTTGCCGTGGTACCTGCCCATCCCACTGGCACCTGCATGGAGTCAGGTCCATCTTGGGCAGCTAAGCCCACGCTCAGACCCCACCATATTCAAGTGACACTATTGCAAATAAGGGACAAGATGGATGACACTTACCCACTCCTCCAAAGGGCAGGCTAGAGAGCGCCATGTGCATAAAGCCGTCGTTCCCACAGAAGCCACCACTGCTAGTCCCCGCCAGCACCTGTTTTACCACCTGGTGAGAAGAAGCAAGGAGACTGAGGCGCTCTGTTCCCCAGGGAACTCACTTCTGGAGATCTTGTCTCCCAGAGTTGTTGTTAAGTGCCGTGGAATTGATTCCGACTCGTAGCTACCCTGTACAAGGTTTCCAAGGACTGGCTGGTGGGCTTGAACCGCTGACTTTGAAGTTCACACCGACTTTGCAGTCCAGCACATTAACCCACAGCACCACAACAGGACTACCAGCGTTGAGGCTCCCCTAAATCTCTACTCCTGTGTGGTCCAACCTCCAGCCCAGGAGATGGCACGAGCCCAGCAGAGCAGTGATAGGGAGGGGCCCCATGGGAGGGATCAATCTGCCAAGTCTCCAGGGAGGGGCCGGAGTTATTCAGGCAAAGACAGGAGAGCAAGCATCCCAGGCAGGGGTGGGGGTCTGGCCGAGGGGAGGCACTCTAGAAACCTGGAAGAGCCTCAGATCCAAGTCTAGAGAAATCGGGGGCCTGGTGGGATGCACTATTGGCAGTGGGTGCCAGGGACAACATTCAGGCATGGTAATGTCGCCAGTCTTTAGGAACATGTACTTGGCCCTTGCTTGACTTAATAGAAGACCTTCCTCTTAGATCTCTAGGTTAATCTGAAGGATGAAAGGGACAACAAGATCAGTAGATGATCAATGGAGTCTCTGGGCAATGAAAACGGTTAAAATGCTCCACTGCTCACTGAAAGGTTTGGGGACACCTTGGAAGAAATGCCAGGCAATCTACCTCTGAAAAACCAGCATGTCACACAGGAATTGCTTTGAGTTGGAATCAGCTGGTTTAGATGATAAACACTACTGAACCGCTGTGAGACTCAACAGCTGTAAAAGGTGGATTAGAAAACACACATACCAAGGGCAGGAGACACAGGCTCGTGTTTTAGGTGTGTGTGTGTGTGTGTGCATGTGTGTGTATGGGGACCAGGGAAGATGGTCAGAAAAATTCAAAGATTTCTATGCCAGATGACCTTGCTTCTAAAAAACACCTGTGTAGAGTTTTCTCAAACCACAACTATCCAGAACAATGTCTGATTCTGGGACCAGGGCAGAAAAATGCAAGATGAGCCTGCAGCACCTTATAAAACAAAAACCAAGGAAGTGGCTGGAAAACAAAAGGACAGGTGTGTCTGATGACAGGAGCCAAGTTGGAAGAGCTCCCGGTGGCCAGAGCTGAAGCAATTAGAGCCACAAAATCAGTGTCGTCAGATTAGAAGCTGTAGACTTAAATAAACACACAGGCACACCTTGGAGTTCAGTTCCAGGCCACCACAGTAAAGCAAGTCACACGCATTTTTTGGTTTCCCAAATAAAAGTGATGTTGACCCTCGACTGTAGTCTAACCAATGTGCAGTTAAGTACCATAGAGTCAGTTCCGACTCATAGTGACCTTGTACAGGGTTTCCGAGGAGCAGCTGGTAAGTTTGAACCACAGTCCTTGCAGTTCAAGCTGACTTGTGGTCCAGTGTTTGTCCTACCGTACCATACCAGGACTCCAGTAAATGTGCGGTTGTTGTTGTTGTTAAGTGCCGTTGAGTCGATTCCTACCCATAGTGACCCTGTATACAATTTCCAAGGAGCAGTTGGTGAGCTTGACCCACCGACCTTGCAGTGCAAACGACTTTGCAGTCTGACGCATTAGCCCACAGCGCCACACCAGGACTCTCTAAGTGTACGGTTGTTGTTGTTGTTTATGTGCCGTGGAGTCGGTTCCGACTCATAGCGACCCTGTACAGGGTTTCCGAGGCCGTACATCTTTACGGAAGCAGAAAGTAGCAGGATACAAAAAGGTTGAAACCATATGAGAATGACCAAAAGATGATGCAGAGACCTGAAGTGAGCACAGCGCCGACACACTTGGTCGACTCGGGGTTGCCACAAACCTTCAGTTGGTAAAAAACACTATCTGTGAAGTACAATAAAACGAGATCTGCCCGTACCTGAGTCCATGTTAACATAAATAAAACAAGATCCTCCCGTACCTGAGTCCACACTAATATAAATAAAACGAGGTCCTCCCGTACCTGAGTCCACGTTAATATAAATAAAATGAGATCCTCCCGTACCTGAGTCCACACTAATATAAATGAATGAGAAGACAAAGTTTTCTTACAGAATTCCAAATAATAGCTGCAGACATTCTTCTCTCTAGGAGGTGGAGCCTAACCACTCATCCTCCCATTGAGGGTGGGCTAGACTTACAGAGCAGAACCTGCCCCTTAGGGCTTCCCGGACTAGCAGCTCAACACCTAACCCACAGCACAACCAGGTCTCCTTTCGAGAAGAGAGGAAGGGAAGAGAAAAACAGGCACCTGCAGACAACCCCCTAACCACATGACTAAGGTGAGCGGCACCGTTGTGTGTGGATGTCATAGACAAGCCACGTAGTGAAAAGGCGGACCTTACAACTCTGCTATTCTCTCAAGCCTATGAAAACAAAGACAGAAAAGTCAAGAGGGGACACTGTAGGCTGCCACAGATCTGAGGGAACACAGAGGGGATGTTAACAGAAAAACAGGTGAAACCCCAATAAAACAGAGTTTTGTCAGTGAACACATGCCACGGTGGGCTTCTCAGTTTCACAAATGCTCCAAGGTTATGTCCTCTTCCCATTTTTGTCCAACTCATAGTGACCCTAGAGGACAGATTAGGACTGTCCCTAGGGTTTCCAAGGTCAGACTCTTCACTGTGGCAGACTGCCACATCTTTCGCACTCAGTACCAGGCTGTGCCCCAACCCATGCAGGGACGCTGCTCCCCAGGTTGAATCCTTATACGGTGCAGGAAAAGGCCTCTCTGGGCAGGCCTGTTAGGAGGGGGCACCACCTCTTCTCCCATCCAAGGCAGACAGCTGGTAGGCTGCTCCTGGGCGGACCCCTCAGTCAGGTGCTCTGTGCTGGGCACGCTGGTCCCTGTGGTCAGCACTATAGTCATGACTCCCAGGGTGGTTCCTGTCCTCACCCCTCTTGGCCCCTGTCGCCCCCGCCCTGGCCACACCTGGCTGCTGTTGGAGAAGGCATAAAGTGCCAGGGGCTTCTCGCGCCGGGTGATGAAGTCCACAGCCTCGTCCAGGCCCCTCACGGTCACGATGGGCAGGATGGGCCCGAAGATTTCCTCCTGCATCACTGGCTCTGTCTCCTGTACGTCCACCAGCACTGTGGGGGCTGTGGCACAACACACTCAGCCCGGGCCCCAGACCCTCCTGCTGTGAGCTAGGGCCAGTGGGGGCTCGGGCACCCAGGAAGCCGAGGGATGCTCCAAGGAGGAGCAGGGGGTGGGCTCCCAGCCTGGCTGGGCCCAGGGCAGCCTCAGTCTCCTGGGAGACAGACTTGGTGACAGTGTCAGAGTTGGGGGCAGAGGGCCCTGTCACCCAGAGCAGCAGGTGCTCAGGGTGGTGTTGGGTCAGAACTGGGAGTGGGGTTGGCCCAGTGCAGAAGGGCACCCAGAGCTTGTACCCATCCCTGCATCCTTCTAGACCCCTGCGCCCCTGGATTCTCTGAGCCAGTCTGTGACCTTCCGTCCATCTGCACCCATGTCTCCCCCTGCCTCCCAGACCGCCATGGCGGACTCACCGATATATCGCTCACTCTCGTCGCTCTGGCCACCGATGGCCACGCGCCCACAGCTCAGCAGGCCCTGCAGCCGGTGGAATTGCTTCTCCCCAATGATGCGGCCCAGGCTGGGGGAGCCTTTGGGGTCATCCCCATAGAAGCGGGTAATGGCGCTCTGAATAGCGGGCAGTAGTCGCTCCTGCGTCTCGCGGCTGCACAGGACGTAGTCAGGGGCCACACAGGTCTGACCGGCGTTGAAGTATCGGAACCAGACCACGCGGTTGGCCACGGTCTGAGGGTCGCAGTTGTCGTCCACATAGCAAGGGTTCTTGCCCCCCAGCTCCAGCGTGATGGGAGTCAGGTGCTTGGCCGCGGCGGTCATGACAATCTTGCCCACGCGAGGGCTCCCTGAACGAAATGAAACCAGAGTGGCCCTTCACCACAACCTGGGGATCTGATGGTGAAGGTCAGACTAGGGTCCCCTCTAGGAATCTCCAACCCCCGCCCCCATGTTGTCTCTCATCAGCCAGGGATATTGCATTTTTTGGGGTTCTCATCTGGGAAGAGGAAGGCAAAGACAGCGTTTGTCCTGCTGCAAAGGGAGGAGGAGCCTCTGCTTTCTCTCCTGGAGACCTCCTGCCTCCTTGGCCTTATCTGTCACCTCCTCTAGAATATCCATGCTGGCTGGCTGCCTGAGGCCTGGGCAGGACCATTCTTCCCTCTGTCCCCTTAAGGGAGGACTGGGGGCAGTGGGGTGCAGCAAGAGTCAAGAGGATTTTAGAACTGTGGTGGGTGGGCCTAGACCAGTGGCCCAAGAAAGGACTCACTCAGCCTTTCTCGGAGGCCTCCCCGGGGCACCGGCCAGCCTGCCTGGGTACCCACCCTGTCCTCTTTCTGCCTTGTTCTCTCTCTGACCTATCTCAGATCTGGGTGCTCCTAGGGTTCTCTCTGGACAGCCATCTCCTGCTGACTGGCAGGGTGGTGCGGAACTCACCTGTGAAGAAGATGTAGTCAAACTTGTTCTCCAGCACCTTCCCCATATCCTCGGGTCCGCCCAGTACCACGGAGAAGCAGCTCTGCAAGGAAGTAGCAGTGACCCCATAGGACCCCACACTGGCGACCCCCAAAGCTGCTCGCCACAGCCTGGCCTCTACTCTCCTTGCCTGCTCTGACCCAGAGCTGCCAGGGTTCTAAGTGGCCAGGCATGGAGGGGGTGGGCAGTGGGAACTCCCAAGGCTGCTGGGCAGGGACAACCCTTGAGTCCCCACCCAGCAGGTGTGTGGCTGTGGTTGGCTGGAGGACTGAGGCCAGGGTCAGCAGGGTCAACTCAGTGTAAGGAGCCCAGGGGGGCAGGGGACCTTGGGGACTCCTTAGAGTACACCTGTGATGACCAGCTGTGATTTACTCACAGGGAAACTCAGGCTTTGGCCAGGGCTGTCCAGTTTGGGAGACCATGAAATTGATGTTGAAATTGGGTCTGACTAACAGGTTCTGTCCTTCCCCTACCTGACCCCAGTAGAGTGGGGGCCACCCAGGACTGCTCTAGTCTGCCAGACCCTGCTCACCTGGTCCAGGTATTGGGGCAACACCTCAGCCAGGACCTTTTCAACACTCTTGCTAACCTCTGAGGGCTTCAGCACCACACAATTCCCTGCAGGGGCAGACAGGGTGGGAGGAGGGGTGAGAGAAGAGGGTCTAGACCTTCTGGGACCCTTGAGCCACTTCATTTAGTCTCCCACCTGCAGGGCAGGTGCCAGCCTCATCGTAGGCTCAGATGAGGAAACTGGTTCAGAGGGCAAAGGAGCAGGCCCAAGGCCACACAGCCTGGGAGTGGGCTCCAGTCTTCTCTGTCACCTGGTGCCAGCTCCCGCTTTCTCGTTGGCCCTGTCTGGGAAGGGAGGTCCACTGCTCACCTGCGGCCAGGGCACCCACCAGGGGCACCAGCGTCAGGTTCACGGGGTAGTTCCAAGGGGCGATGATGAGGACCAGGCCGAAGGGCTCCTTACGGATGAAGGCCGAATCCAGCTGGGTGGCCTGGGCCGGGGGTGGTGGGCGGAGACAGTGATGAGTGGGGAGGAGCAGCCCCCTTCCCTGAGGGAGGCCCAGGAAGGAGTGAACAGAATCCTGAAGCCTCTTCCTCACTCACCAGGTTTTTGGGCACTTTCTCATCCTTCATCCAGGCCCGAAGGTTCCTGAGAGCCAGCTTAATCTCGTCCTGACTGATTCGGATCTCAGACAGCTCCGACTCAAAGGCCGACTGTAGGAAGGGGCAGGGTATTGAGGGGAGGGCCTGGGGAGCGTGCAATTCCTCCAACCCAGCTCTGGGCACTGGTTCATTCACATGGTGTTCGCTGAGGACCTACTGTGAACAGGTGCTGGGCTTGAGACCCACACAGATGGAAACGCCTGCCCCAGGGGGTGGTGTTGTGGGGAAACAGGCACAATGGTTAGAAAGCTTAGTGCCGTGTGTGTGTGTGTGTGTGTGTGTGTGTGTGTGTGTGTGTGTGTGTGTCGATGTCTGGATGGTGGGTGTGAGTGTGTGCAGGAGGACTCATGTGTGAGCACACAGGTATGTGTGAGTGTACATATGTGTGCAAGTGTGTGTGTGCAGGAGTGTCAGTGTGTATGTGTGTGCACACGTGTGCATGTGTCATGAGTGGATTGTGTGAGTGAATGCTTGAGTATGGGAGCATGTGTGTGTATGCTGTGTGCATACGTGTGTGATGGAGTGTACCTGTGTGTGTACTTGCTCTATTTTGTACAAGGTGGTCGATGTGGGCCTCTGGCTGAGGTAACATTTGAGCAGAGATCTGGAGGAAGCATGTGTGTGTATGCTGTGTGCATACGTGTGTGACAGAGTGTACATGTGTTTGTACTTGCTCTATTTTGTACAAGGTGGTCGATGTGGGCCTCTGGCTGAGGTAACATTTGAGCAGAGATCTGGAGGAAGGAAGCAGGGGAGCTCATGGGTGGACACGTGGAGACCGAGCATTCCTGGCAGAAGGTCTGGCTGGTGCAAAGGCCCTGGGGTGGCCATGAGTTTGCTGTGCTCCCGATTAGCAAGGAGCTAAGAGTGAGAGGTGATGGGACCAGGCAGGTCAGGCGGAGCAGGGACAGGATGGGACTCAGGCTATGTGCTGGGTGGTCTGCTGAGGGCAGCCACACGGGCAAGCATCATGGCTGCAGTCAGGGGTCAGGGATCACTGTCAGGCTTCTAGAGCAGGTGTGAGAAGGAGGCAAAGTCAACAGGGACATTGTTCTGCTCTCTGTGAGAGCCCTGCCTGGCCCCACCTCAACCAGGGAGAAGTGGCCACCAGTGGGCCACAGGCAGCTGGAGACCACAGACAGGGTAGCTATCTTCCTGCTTCAGATATCGCTGTCACAGTGCAAGCTCCCCTTGCCCCACCCTAGGAGTGCTGGAATAGGGGAGGAAGAAACCACACTTACCCAGTACTTCTTGGAGTTAAGCCGAGTTTACCTGGTAAATTACCCCTAATCTGGCTGAGGTTTGGGCAGCGTGTATGGAAAGGTCTGGGCCCGGTTGAAGGCTGTGGTTGTGGAAATGTGGGTTATTTTCAGCCAGACTCAAATGCTGGCTCTGCTCTTACTGGCTGTGTGCCCTTGGGCAGGAGCCTTCCCTCTCTGAGCCTCACTGGGGGATTGCTGGGGATGGTGGCTGTCCCCTGTTGGAAGAACTGTTGGGGTGAAATGAGATACTACATGATGGTACTGGGCAGATTCTGTCTGCTGCCAGAGGGAGGGACGGGATGGAATTTTCTGGGCTACTGCTCCCTTTGTGGGGCCCCCAGTTTCTTGGGTTGGCAGGATACTTATATCCCAGTTGGGTGGACAGGAGGTGAAATCTGAGCTGACGGGAGTAAAAAGACCAGATAAACTGTCCAGTCTGGTCCTGCAGTGGAGGAGGGGCCGGTAGGTGGGAAGTGGCAAGAACACTAGGATAGGGGTACAGTGAGTGCCCGATAACTTGGGGCATTTGTGGGGAGACAGAAGGAGGACCCCAGGCATGGATTTCCTGGTCAACAAAAGGCCCGTGGCATGGTGAGAGGGATCAAGCAGTACCAGGAAGCTCGCAACCCCATCCCCAAGGAGCGGGGTGTCTCTGATACACGGCCCCCGATACCACCAGCCTCATGTCACAGGCTTCGGATGGTCAGGATGTCTATAGGTGGACAGTTTGGCTCCTGTAGCCATAGGGTGTACACTACCAACCAAGTACCAAATTCACTTCTTAGGGTTGGCAAAGAGCCACAGGCCTGGTTCTTGAAGGTTCCAGGTAGTGAGGTATCTTTGAGGTAGCGCTGGACACTGTGGTCTTGAGACATGGGCAGAGGACATCTTGTCCAAGAAGAGGAGTTAGGGATTGCCAAGTGGTTGGACCCTGTTGGCTGAGGCGATGGGGGTCTGGCTATATAGGGAAGTAGTTCTCTTGCGGGTCCACTATGGGTACTGCTAGAGTTGGGGGTGGCTGAGTCTCTAAGTCCTAAGGGTCTGGCAGAGACCACAATATCCACCAAGTGAAGCCCACCTCCCCAGTCTCCTCTGTTGCATCTTTCTGCCTCCCTCTCTGTGCTCCAGCCCAGCTGGTCTCCATGCGGCTCCTGGATCAAATGCTCCAGACGAGTCCTGCCTCAGGACCTTGGCTGTTTCCTCCAGTGTCCCACAACTCCCTTCACTTCCCTGCCTCATGTCTCTGCTCAGGTGCCACCTTCTCAGGGAGCCCTGCCCTGAGCTGCTCGTATAAAGCAGCATCTCCAGTCTGGCCCATCTCCCTGCTTCCCTGGGAAACCATCCATGGCACTTGCTACTGCCCAACGTAGCATGTCAAGATTTAGTAACTGCCTCAGAAAGTCTACTCCATAGACTGCAGGCCTGTGAGCTATTTGGAGCCAAACTCAAAGCCTGGCTCTGTTCTTCCTGGGAACTTGATTCTATTCTCTGCTGTGTCCCCAGAGCCTAGACAGTGCCTGGCACACAATGTTGTTGTTGTTAAGTGCTGTTGAGTCACTTCCAACTGAGACTCTGTATAGGGTTTCCGAAGAGCCAATGATGAATTTGAACCACCGACCTTACGGTTCAAACCGACTTTATAGTTCAGCGCTTGTTCTACTCCACACGCCCCAACCCTCCAAGCTGCCCCGGTCCCAACTGCCTTTGCTCAGCATGGCCCAACAATAAATAGTTTGTTCAGTGAATAGATGGATGGATGCTGGCGAGAGGGTTCTGGCGTAGGAAGGAAGGGGGATGGAAGGGCTTCTACTTCCCTTCACAGAGAACGCAGCGGCCCTAGTCTATCTCTCCACCCCACCTCTGGGCCTGTGCACCCATTCCCCATGCGTCCAGGCCCAGCCTCACCGAGGCCCCGCCCCCAGGTCCGGCCCCCTCACCTTGTGCAGGTCTTGGGCCAGCGCGTCCTGTAGAAGCTGTTTGTTGTCCCGCAGGAAGCGGCCCAGGCCCTCGAGCTGTGCGGCTCGGAACTCGGCAGCTCGAGTCCGTCCAGACCGGAAGGTTTCCCGCAGCCGTCGCAGCGTGTCCGCGAAGGGGTCCATTCTGCCGAGTGGGGACAGTATTAGGCCTCCACCTGCCTGCATGCATAGAGATCACTTGGGGGCGGGGCCCGCGAGGTCCAGGGGTTGCCTGTGCTCCCCCACAGACATCACCATCACCACACACACATGGAAACTTGGACACACAATGACAGACCCCTTGACCAGTGGGCAGAAGGGCCCTGCGGGAGTGGGTGTGGGCTTGGGTTACACTCACTGAGGCTGGCTTGTAGACGTGAACCCAAGCCATGGGCTAGCAAGTACCCCAAAGACACCCCCATGTCCTTCTTGGAGTTGGGTGGCTGTCAGACCTGAGCCCTAAGTAAACAGGGGGCATCTGACCAGCAGAGGGAAAGGAAGAGGATGATGCCACCAACCACCACCGCAGCCATCACCTTGGAACTTTCCAGATCAGAATGGCTAAGAGAGTTTTGCAGCTGCCTCCCCTGGTGGTTCAGATGTCCCAGCAGGCAGGGACAGGATCACTTGCCTCCCAGCGACAGTGCAGGGGCGGGGAAGTCAAGCCTCCAAGCTGTCAGGAGCCAGGCCTGGCAGAGGGCAGGGGCCACGACGGTCCCTAGGGCCCCTATGTTTACCTGAAGAATCCCGAGAAGCGCTCTGACGCACTTGCTCCCCAGCCTGGTGTCAAGGGCTTTCAGGCCTTTCTCCTCCCCTTCTGGCCCTCTTCCCTTTGGGTCTCAACTTGGTTGTTGCCTCCTCCAGGATGCCCACCCTGATTACCTTCCCCCTACATAGATACATACACACACCCATACACATGTACTCACATAGTGGGATAAATGTCTGGTTACCTCTGTCTGCCTCCCCTCACCCCTCCACTGCCCTTCCACTCTACTGGGTGGTCGCCCCACTTTGCCAACTTGGCTCCACCCCACTTTCCTCATTGGTAGTGGGTAGTTTGTCAACGATGAGACCACATCTGCCACTCTGAGCCTAGTGCTCAGTATCAAGGTGCCCAAAGCTGCCAGCTACCCTTAAGTCTCCTTACTCTCTGGGGCCTCAGTTTTCCCAGGGGCTGGGGCAGAGCTTACCCAACATCGTGGCTTTAGAGAGAGCAGAGGGGGCTACATTCTCAGAACTCCTAGAGAAAGAGGGGCTAGTTTCTCTGGAATCTCCATCCTAAGCTCATCTCCTGCCTCTGCCTCTTACCAGCTGTGTGACCCTGGACAAGTGGCTCACCCTCTGTGTCTCAGTTTCCTTGCCTGTTACATGGGGATGTTAATAACACCTGCTGTGGTTGTGAGGATTCAATGATGCCTCAGGAAGCATGTGGCATTGAGCCTGGTATACAGTAAGTGCTCAATAATAAGGTCAGCTGGAGGCTGCAGTGGTTTAGTGGTAGACTTCTCGCCTTCCATGCTGGAGACCCAGGTTCAATTCCTGGCCACTGCACTGAATGTGTAGCCACCACCCATGCTGAACAGATTTCAGCGGAGTTTCCAGACTAGGAAGAAAAATCTCTTTCCCAGTATCACCCAGTGGAAACCCTGTGGATCACAGCAGTCTGATACAACGCTCAAGACCAGCCAATGTTTCGTTCTGTTGTGTATGACGTCACTCAAGAGTCAGGGGCTACACCATGGCAGCTAATAACAACAAAAGTCAGCTGTGTACTCACTAAATTCCAAGTACTGAACAAATATTTATTCCCCCTCCTTTCTGTATGCTGCTCTTATCCCCCCCTACACACACACACACACACACACACACACACACACACACAAACTTCTACAGATGGATCTGACCACAGACCACACCCACCCAGGACTCTAAACTTCACAAAAGTCTCCAAAGAAGCCACAAAAATGCAAGGCACATAACTCAACCCGTGGGCTTGGTGGTGGGCAGGGGAGCACTGCAGGGTGTGGGGGTTCTGGACTGAACATCTCATCAGTCCCTCCTTATTGCCTTGAGGCCAGACGGCCTCTGCCCCCAGGGCATCAGGACCCATATCTTCTGTGGACTGTGGATGGAGGTCCCAGGGGTTGCTTGTTTGGGGTGGGGAGAGCTGGGCTTGGCCCAGGCCAGCAGAGCAGCTAAGGCGGCCTTCTTTCGAGACCAGTGACCCTGGATCTTTGTTCTCACAAGGGAGTTGAGCAGCCTTTGCAGACCTCCAGATGGGGACTGGACCAGGGACCCACTAGGATCTGCCTGATGCTGTGTGAATTTGTGAGGATCTTGGTTGATGTTAATCAAATGCCCATGCTGTGCCCGTTCCCCTGCACCGATTCATTTAGCTGCACAACAACCAGTGAGGGGACAATTGCTGTCCCCACTGAAGGAGACAGAGAGGTCAGGGCTGCAGCTTCTTCCCAGGGAAAACCAGCTCCCACCACAGCACAGTCAGTCTTCCTTGGAGGGGGCAGCTAGAGCCCGTCTGGACGCATCACCCTGGTCTCCAAGATAAGGAGCCCTGGTAACAGTGTGTTAGGCACTGGGCTGTGAATCTAGAGGTTGGCGGTTCAAATCCACCAGCCACTTTGAGGAAGAGCGATACAGTAGTTTACTTCCCTAAGAGAACCCTGTGAGCAGTTTCCCATCCTACAGGGTTGCTATGAGTCAGAAACTATCTCTTATCATTCTGGTCACCCCCCAGGGGTCTCCAGAGTGCAGCCCCCACAGTGGACTGAGGTGGCCCAGCTTCAATCCCCTGTTCAGCTGTGTCTGCTTGGACCTGCGGCTTGTGGGTGAGGGTGGGTGGGGTGGGAGCAGCTAAACCATTTAACGGTAAAAGGAGAGTCTGGGGGTCGAGGAGGACCAGCCATTTCCCTTCCAACGTAATAATCAGGTAACTGATTAAAGGCTGTATGCCGATATGGGGTGCAGCATGGGTCCCAGCCCCCACCCCTATACGTAACCAAGGAAGCTGAGGTTAGGGAGCAATGTGTAACCAAGGAAGGGAGAACAGACTGGCGGTCAGGTCTACTGGCTCCAAAGCATCAGGTAAACTAACTGCCACCCAATCCCCTTCCTCCCCCAAGGCGGGACCTGCTGATGGGCGCTCCCACCTACTCACCAGAGGGAAAGGTCTACCCACTCGGCTGCTTGCTGCCTCAGTTTCCTTGTCTACACCTTCTAAGTGCATCCTCTCAGTATAGTGTGGTTTGGAGCACAGTCTCTGTACTAGCTCGGAGACCTTGGGCAGGTTGCTTGGCCTCTTTGTGACCCACTTTCTTGTTATTACAGTACTGTGGAGGAGGCTCTGACTCATAGAGACCCTACGTACGACAAAACAAAACGCCCCTCGATTCTGCCCCATAATCACATCCCTTGCTGTGTTTGAGTCCATGGTGGCACCCACTGTGGCAGCCCATTTCGTTGAGGGTCTTCCATTGACTCTCTACGTTATTAAGCCTGATGTCCTCCAGAGACTGACCCTTCCTGATCTCATGTTCAGAGTCTAAAGTCTAGGATCATTCTGGCTGCACTTCTAAGACAGATTCGTTCATTCTTCTGCTGGTTGTTAATTACAGTGGAGTCATTTCCGACTCATAGTGACCCTGACCCTGCACAGCATTTCCGGAGGCTGTACAGTTTTACAGGAGCAGAAAGCCTCATCTTTCTCCCGCAGAATGGCTGGTAGTTTCGAACTGCCAACCCTGAGGTTAGCAGACAGATTCGTAACCACTACACTACCAGAGCTCCTGTTCTTCTGGGAGTCCACGGTATATTTAATATTCTTTGCCAGCACCATCATTCAAAGCCATCATTTCTTCTTTGCTTTTCCTTATTCATAGTTTTTGCATCCCTTTGAGACAACTTTTGCATCCCTTTGAGACAACAGAGAATACCATGATTTGGGTCTGGTGCATCTTTTGCTTCTGAATTCTTTAGAGGTCTTTTGCCCAATGGTGGTGATGGTGGTGGTGTTGGTGTGCCGTGGAGTCGGTTCTGACTCATAGTAACCCTGAACAGGGTTTCTGAGGCTGTAGATCCTCACAGGAGCAGAAAACCTCCTCTTTAATACAATGCATAGTTTTTCTGGACTGTCATTTTCATGGGCGTTGATTATGGATTCAAGTAAATTAAGTCTGAGGCAACATCAGTCTTTTCTCTGTCGATCATAATGTTGCTTATTCGTTCAGTTGTAAGGGATTTTTGGTTTCTTTATATGGAGAACGTTAGTCATATTGAAGTCTGTTAGTCTTTGATCTTTAGCAGTAAGTGCTTCAAGTCCTTGCTTCGGCAAGCAAGGTTGTTAATGTTCCTTCAATCCTGATGCCATGTTCTTCTTCATAGAATCCAGTTTATTAGATTATTTGTTCAGCGTACAGATTGAAGAAGTATGGTGAAGGATACAACTCTGACAGCCACCTTTTCTGATTTTATCCCCTTGTTGTATTTGAATGAGTGCCTCTTGGTCTATGTACAGCTTCCACATGAATACAATTAGATGTTCTGGAAAACCCATTCTTCCCAGTGTTAGCCTTAGTTCCTTATGACCCACACAGTCAAATGCCTCTGCATAGTCAACAAAGCACAAGTAAACAAACATCTTTTTGGCATTCTCTGCTTACATCCAAGATCCATTTGACATCAGCAATGATGTCCCTCATTCTGTGACCTCTTCGGATTCATTTTGCCCATCTGTCAAATTAGATGACACCTGCAGCTGCAGAGCCCTGGTAGCACAGTGATTAAGTGCTCAGCTGCTATCCAAAAGACCAGCAGTTCGAACCCACTAGCTGCTTCATGAGAGAAAGACAAGACGGTCTCTTTCAGTAAAGATTTACAGCCTTGGAAACTCCACAGAGCAGCTCTACTCTGTCTTAGAGTGTTGCTATGAGTCAGAACTGACTAACAACAACAACCAACTTCCCCATGGTACTGTTGGCAGAATTCCAGCATAAAGCTACCTAAAGTGTTGGGCACAGGGCCTGAGGCAGCGATAGTGCTCAGGATTGAAGTCTCTAAAGGTGGGAGTCCAGGTGGGGAAAGCTGGGAGCCAGCCTAGGAGCCAGGAGAGGTGAGCCCCCTGAGACCCAGAAAGGGAGCAAGAGATGGAGGCAGCCAAGGTGGCAGAGGTGAACAGGTGTTCTGAGGGTTTGGGGACCCCGTCAAGGCTGCCTGAAAGTGGCTATATCACCAGGCCAGCGTCGGATCCTGCAAGGATCTCCTAATCTCTCAACATTGAGCCTTGGTTTGCATAAGTCCCCCAAAGCTCAGAGCAGTAGGGGCATGGGGTGGGCTGAGCCAAACCCCAGCCCCACCCCGAGGGAGGTCAGGTACAGGCTGTAATGCATGCCTCCCGGTCCCAGCAAGTTCCTCTGATGATAATGACCCATGGAGTGACTCAGGGCAGGGCTGCCGGTCCCTCTTTCCCTGGACCATGACAAAGTCCATCGCCAGGAGCAGTGATCTCCAAGCCCTAGTGCCCAGACCGAGAGCCCCCTGCTGCCTGAGCAGGGGGCTTGATTAGTTAGGCTCCAAGCTGGGCCCCTCAGCTCCTGAAAAGACGCCTTAATGATGCCCGCAAGAGGAGGGCACAGCAGCTGGCCAGGGCAAAGCGAGGGAACCCACTGTCCGCTGGGCCCCAGGAACCCCATGCCTCTCCCTGGCCCTCCCTCTCCAGCTCTCTTCGCTCAGACACAAGGAAGCCTCTCCCTTCCTTCCCCTTTCTCTGGAGCAGGCAGATGGGCTCTGAGAGGACAAGGCGGGTCTGTGTGTGGCTGTCACTGTCCCGGCCTGCCAGGATGGCCCTGCAACCAGAGTTGCTGAGCCTGTCCGTGTCCATGGCCCTGACCCTTTACCCACCATGGCACTGAAAGCCCTAGGATCCCATGCTAGTGTCCCAGGATGCCATACCTGAGCCCTGCCAGACTGCCCTTCCTCTTGGCCGCCCTGCTCTGCCCAGTGGCCCAGATGTTATGAAACAGCCAGTATGGGCTGGCCCCTGGGGCGGGGCTGGGCCAGGTGCCTGACCACAGCTCTGGGCTGGCTGGAGTCTGCAGGCTGACATTTCGTCGCCGCCTCCTTCTGGGGGTGGCAGAGCCTCTTTTACCACCAGCATTCACGGGAAGGACTTGGTGGCCCAGGACGGCTGGCACTAAGCCAGGCCACACAGCGGGTCCAGGGAGCACAGCTTATGGAGAAAAGTCCAGGACAGTGACCCTGGGGGTCCCAGTGTGGAATGGGGCTTGCTCCCCCACCCTGACTCCTTGGGCTCTCAGCACCCACACCGTCATCAATCAAATCTACCACTCTGCTGATGGAGCCATAATCATCCCTGTCTGCAAAAAAGAAGAGGAGGATCCCAAAGATGGATGCAGTCTGAAATTCCACCTCAGGGACCTGTGTGCTGCTTACCTGTTTCCCAGCACCCCCCCCCCCATTTGCATCGTCTCCCGCCCTGCCCTGCTCTACTCAGAGTCCAACATCCACTGTCCCATCTACCAGTCCCCTCATGGACCCACCCTCACACCCTGCACAGACCCACCCCCCACACTATGGTCCCACCCACCATTCATGGAGCCTGTCACCCAGAGACCTGGCATTTTATACTCAAGGGGCGGGACTTGGCCTCACCAGGAATGAGTATCAGAGCAGAAGCCGCACCATATAAGTCTCACTCCCCAGGTGTTCACCTGACAGGGCCGAGTGCTGCCCCATGCTCTGTGACAGCATTCAGGATGACAAATGTCACCACCCTGCGGTCTTCGTCCTTGGCACCCTCAAGGTACCTTCTCCTGCCCCCACCTGGGATGCACCTGTCAGAGTCAGCACAAAGCAGGGTGGTTCCTGAGCGGCTGCTGGTGACAGGCATTCGGTTACAGGTATAGGGGTGGGACATCTTGCAGGACACCCTGCCTGCCATGCTGGCCCATCTGAGATCCTGGATCGGGGCCTCTGGGCAGACCCAGCACCCGGAGACGGTCATCACCTAACGCACCCTACGGGTTCCCTCTGCCTACCTGGAGGGCACAAGAGGGTTCCTGGTCTGTACCTGCCCTCGTGGACCCTGGAGACTGCAGCCAGATGGGGCTGGGAGAGGGGCCTTTGGAGGGCTCCGTCCTCTTTGTGGAAGGGAGCCCCCAGCCGCTGCCTGTCACGTGGATCAGCATGTGACAGCCCTGCCCTGCTGTCTGGAACTGAGCCAGGCAGCACAGAGATAGAGCAGGTGTTGGCTGGAAACAAGACCCAGAGAGGGGCAGACACTAGCCTAAAGCTACACAGCAAACCAGGAAACCACTTGAGGTTGTATTACAGGTAAGAGAAATATTTTAGGATCCTGGGGCCCCTTCCTTCGACAGGGGGTCTGTCAGGGGATTTCCTGCAGGAGCTACCCCTGGGCTTACAATATATTCAGAAACCCCCTAGGATGAGTCCCCCCATAGATCCATCTTTTGGGGGCAGGGATCCCAACCTCCCTGGGTAGTGAGCTTCTTGGGGAGGAATAGATACCATCCCCCCGGGTGTATTTGTTTCTCAAAGCCCTGGGGTCTCCATGGACCTGGAACTGACATTCCTGCCTAGGAGACCCCCAGGAGAAGTGACTACTAGGAGTCATGCTTAGAGTGGGTGGTGGGTGGGCTTGACCAAGGACCTGAGTCACCTGGTCCAGCCTACTGGGGTGGGTGGTGGTGGGGTCTGAGGCTAGGAGGAACACAGAGGTTCAGAGGAGCCTGAGGTGGTCAAGTTCATGGTTTCTGGGTCAGTCAGACTGGTTTTTTGCTCTCCCTGGTCTTCTTTCTTGCTGGGTGACCCTGGGCAATTCGCTTCACTTCTTTGGGACTTGGTGTTCTCATATAAGAAATGGGGAGAGTAATATTACCCAGGGTTGCTGTGGAGAGCAGGTGACACCGCGCAGTAGTGCAGGTGGTTAAGTGTGTGGCCTGGGCTTGAATCCTGGCCCTGACCCTTAACTGTTTGACTTCAGGCTAGACTTCATCTTTTTGTGCCTCTGTTTTCCAATCTATGAAACGGGATAATAGTGACACATATCCAAGTGACGTGAGGATGAAATAAATGCATCATCTCATGAAATAGATTATCATCACTCTGAATACCTTCTGCCCCTTATCAAGAAAGCTGAGAGGTACCCCCAGGGCACCAGGAGAAGGCAGGGACCCCTGTAAGTTTATCTAGAACCCCGACAGCTCCGACTACCATCTGTTGGAGCCCCAAATGGTGTTGCCCTTCCTTTGTCTTCTCTGGTTCTCATGCCACCCTATTCTACAGGGAAGGGGGCTGAGGCCCAGGGAGGGGCAGGGATTTCTGCCAATTCAGGTTTGTTTTTATGAGTGTGCATGTTGATTTTTTGTTTTGCAGTGAAATATATTTAACAATTTGCCATTTTAAGTGTGCAATTCAGTATCATTTATTACAATTCGGTATCATTTATTACAATCACCGTATTGGGTAACCACCACCATTATCCATTCCATATCCAGAATTTTTCATCTCCCCAAACAGAAACTCAGAAAGCAGTAACTGCACTCCCCTCCCGACTTGGGCCCTCTGTTCGACTTTGTCTATTCTAGATATTCCATATATGTAGAATCGTACATGATTTGTTCTTCTGTATCGGGCTTATTTCACCGAGTTTAGTATTTCTTTTTTTGTTGTTGTTGCTGTGAGATGATATCTCATTGTTGTTTTGATTTGCATCTCTCTAATGGCTAGTGATCGTGAACATTTCTTCATATGTTTGTTGGCTGCCCGGGATATCTTCCTTGGTGAAGTGTCTGTTCATGTCCTGTGCCCACTTTTTAATTAGGTTATTTGTCTTTTTCTTGTAGAGGTGTTGTAATTTCCTATATATTTTAGAAATGAGTCCCTTGTCTGATATATCTTTGAAAAAGACTTTTTCCCATTCTGTGGGTTCCCTTTTTACTCTTCTGGTGAAGTCTTTTGATGCATATAAGTTTTTAATTTTTAGTATGTCCCACTCATCTATTTTGCGAGTTTAGTATTTCCATGCGAGCTCATCCATGTTGTAGCATGCTTCCTTCTCCTTTCTCCTTTTCCTCCTTTCTTCCTTTCTCCTCCTGGCTGAGTAACATTTCATTGTGTGTATGGACCACATCCTTTTGGGCCATCATCTGTTGATGGACAACTGGGCTGTTTCTACCTTTTGCGTACTCTGAATGGAGCTGTAGTCTACACTGGTGGACAAGTCTCTGTTTGAGTCCCTATATTTTACTTATATGGGGTGTAGACCTAGGAGAGGAATTGCTGGAGTCCCGGTAGTGTTGTGGTGGGTTAGTTGTTGAGCTGCTAGCCACAAAGTTGGTGGTTCAAACCCACCAACCACTCTTCAGGAGAAAGATGAGACAGTCTGCTTCCATAAAGATTTGCAGTTATGGGGTTGCTGCGAGTTAAAATTCACTAGATGGCAGTGGTTTGGGTATGGTTTGTTGTTGTGAAGTGCCATCGAGTCGGTTCCGACCCACAGCGACCCTGTATAGGGTTTCCGAAGAGCAGCTGGTGAGCTTGAACCGCTGACCTTGCAGTTCAATCGGCTTTGCAATCTGGCGCATGAACCCACGGTGCCACCCCAGGATGTTAATTTTTTTTAAGAAGCACAACTACAAGAGGTCCAACCTCTCCCACTCACGTAAGTTAAAAAACTTTTTATTGTGGGAAAACATAAGCGTGTAAAGTAAAATTGTTCACTTCAGCCATTTAAAAACATACAAATCAGTGGCATTAATTACAATCCCCTTCAACCTTCACCACTGCTTCAAAACTTTTCATCTCCCCAAACAGAAACTAAGGAGCTCTGGTAGCGTAGCGGTTATGAATCGGGCTGTGAACCACAAGGTCAGCAGTTCAAAACTACCAGCTGTCCTGCGGGAGAAAGATGAGGCTTTCTGCTCCCGTAAAGATTTACAGCCTAAGAAACCCTGTACAGGGTCGCTATGAGTCGGAACTGACTCCATGGCACATAACCGTCACAAAACAGAAACTAGACTCCTGGTGTGGCGCTGTAGGATGAGCACTGGACTGTGAAACAAGAAGTCGGTGGTTCAAGCCCTATAGAGGGTGGCTATGTTGCTGTTGTTAGGTGTCATGGAGTCGGTACCAACTCATAGCAACACTACGCACAGCAGAACAAAACATTGCCCAGTTCTGTGCCAACCTCATAATCTTTGCTACATTTGAGCCGATTGCTGCTGCCACTGTGCCAATCCATCTCTTTAGGGGTCTTCCACTTTTTCTCTGACCCTCCACTTTACCAAACATGACGTCCTTCTCCAGGGACTGGTCCCTCCTGATAATATGTGCAAAGTATGAGAGATGAAGTCTGGCCATCCTGGCTTCCAGGAAACATTCTGACTGTACTTCTTCCAACACAGATTTGTTTGTTCTTTTGGCAGACCCTGGTACTCTCAATATTGTCCTTCAACACCTTAACTCAAATACATCAATTCTTCTACCAACTTCCTTATTCACTGTCCAACTCTCACATGTGAGATTACCATGGCTTGGGTCAGGCACACCTTAGTCCTCAAACTGCCATCTTTGCTTTTGAACACTTTAAAGAGGTCTTGTGCAGCAGAATTGCCTAATGCAACATGTTGTTTGATTTCTTCACTGCTCTTCCTTAAGAGTTGATAGTTGATCTAAGCAAAATGAAGTCTTTGACAACTTCAATCTTTTCTCCATTTATATGGATGTTGTTTATTGGTCCAGCTGTGAGGATTTTTGTTTTCTTAACTTCATACTGAAGGCTGTGGTCTTTGATCTTCATCAGTAAGAATTTTAAGTCCTCATCACTTTCAGCAAGCAAGTTGTTAATGAGTCTTCCTCCAATCCTGATGTCACGTTTTTTCTTCATATAATGCAGCTTCTCTGATTATTTGCTCAGAATACAAATTGAATAAATATGGCGAAACAATACAACCCTTTGCACGCCTTTCCTAATTCTAAACCATTTGGTGTTCCATTGTTCTGTTTGAACAACTGCCTCTTGGTCTATGTACAAGTTCCTCATGAGCACAATTAAGTGTTCCAGAATACTCATACTGCACAATGTTGTCCATAGCTTATCACGATTCACTCAATTCAGTGACTTTGCATAGTCAATAAAGTACAGGCAAACATCTTGTTGATATTCTTTGCTTTCAGCCAAGATCCATCTGATATCAGAAGAGGATTCACCTCTTCTGAATCCAGTGTATGGTTGCCTTGCTCCTTCCAAAACTCAGTCAGTGAACACCCGATGGGTCACACTGGTCTGCTACAACAATGATCATGGGCTTGCCTCAGGACCAGGTAGCACTGCGTTCTGTTTGGAGTCACCATGACTTGGGGGCCAACCCCACTGTAACCAACAACATCAGTCAGGGTTTTGTCTGAAGCCCAAATCAGCTCTAGATCTTTTGAGAAGAGGACAGTTAGTACTGGGCATTGGTGCCACAGGTGATTGAAAGCTGGGAAGTGACTTGGGATGGCTGCCATCCTTACAGAAGCAGATCACCCAGGAGCAGCTGCTGGGTTTGAACTGTGGACCTTCTGATTAGCCACAGAGCCATGTCGCCCCCAGGGCTTCTGAGAAACACTAATAAGACCAGAATTCTTCATCATTGGGCTTGGAACCTACGCATTTATAGTCTTTGTGTCATGTTTTAAAAGGTGAGATGAATCCAATTTAAAAGAACCATTTAAAATCAAAACCTTCTAACAGATTACAGGGAGTCCTGGTGTGGCGTTGTAGGATAAGCACTAGACTGCAAGGTCAGTTTGAGTTACAAGGTAAAGTTGCTCCTTGGAAACCCTGTACAGGGTTGCTATGAGTCGGAAGCTACAAGACAGCACATAACAAAAACAGTAACAGATTATAGAAGGAATCCATGTGTAACAATGAATTTTAGGACCCCAAACGTGTCCATCTCTTCTGCTAAATGCCAATACGGACTTCCATGGGAGGGGTCATGTGGCCAATGCCTGGAGGGAACCAGGAAACCAGAAGGGAAATGGGAGGGGGTACCCTTGTCGTCTTGTCAAGGAGCTCTTGCACCATAGTGGTTACGAATCGGGCTGTGAACCTCAAGGTCAGCAGTTCAAAACCACGGGAGAAAGATGAGGCTTTCTGCTCCCGTAAAGATTTACCGCCTCGGAAACCCCATACAGGGTCACTATGAGTCGGAACCGACTCGACCGCACTTAACAACAACAACATTCTTGTCATCAGTTGTTGTTGAGTCGGTTCCGACTCATTGCGACCCTGAACGGAGTTTCCGAGGCTGTTAGGGGGGCAGAAAACCTCATCTTTCTCCCAATGAACAGCTGGTAGTTGCGAACTGCTGACTTTGCTGTTCGCAGCCCGATTGGTAACCACTACGCTCTAAGAGCTCCTTAATGAGTAGAGCCTCTTATTCTGAGACTTGAAGGTGGGGAGAGGGGCCAGTGTAAACATCGTCCTGGTAGCTCTAACTTGGGTGATGAGCCCTGAGCTCTGGAACAAGGCAGGAACAGAGGATTCACACCAGTGGCAGGGGGTGATGGGTCCCTCCTTTGGAGTCACATGGCCACTATTTTGCTGACTCCCTGTAGCCCCGCCCATTTGCAGATGCCCAAACTGAACGGGTGTGTGTTGGGGGTGGTGGGGGTGGCCTCCTAGCCTGTTCTTGCTGCTGTAACTGGAGGTGGGGCTTGGAGGACAGGCCTGAGGTGACTTACAGAGTTTATTAGGGGTATTAATTCAGCAAACACCGCAATGGACCGGAGAAGTTGTATGATGCGTGCACACACTGTAAGGGTGCGCAAGTGGAGGCTCAGAAAATTGGAGTGAATTCCTAAAGTTATTCTGCGGGGTGATAGCTGGGGGAGGGGTGGGGCTTGAACTCCTAGACCGGCGGCCAGAGAATGAACACCCACACCCTCTGTCCCAAGGCCGGCCCGCCCACAGCACGGAGGGGTGGCCGGGATGACGGGGCGGGGCAGACCAGGCCTGGAGGAAGTCCCCGAGCCGCCGCGGGTTCAGCCAGCAGCTGCTGCCCGTCGGCCTCGAGGTCGGGCCATGGAGGCGGAGCCGTCGATCTATCCCATGGCTGGTGCCGCAGCACCACAGGGCGACAAGGGGCCTCTAGGGATTCCCGATGGGTCCGAAGCCCCGGTGAGCGGGGACGTGGACGCGGAGAGTGAGGGTGCCCCAAATCAGAGGACGGGGTCTCGAGGTGGGAGGGACAAGGTGCCCTGAGATGTGGAGTCCTGCCTGGGGAGCCAGGTCAGGGTGCGGTCCCGGGTTGTGGGGTCCTGGTGGACTGGAGTGAGGTTCCCGGGATGCGGATTCCCGGGAGAGGGGGGCTCGGTCCTGGTGGGGGAGGAACGCGGAGGACCGGGTCTCCCGGAGGGAGGGCGGTCGGGACGCGGGGACACTTGTGCGAGCGCCGTGCCCTGCAGCTGGACGAGCTGGTGGGCGCGTACCCCAACTACAATGAGGAGGAGGAAGAGCGCCGCTACTATCGCCGCAAGCGCCTGGGCGTGATCAAGAACGTGCTGGCGGCCAGCGCTGGTGGCGCGCTCACCTACGGTGTCTACCTGGGTACGGAGCCCGGCGGGAGGGTCCCCGCGACGGCTGTGTGTGTGTGTGTACGGGTAGGGGGTGAAGAACCCAGGCATCCCTCTCACATCTGGGGAAAACAGAAACCTTGGGGCCGGCCACCCCACCTTCCTCTTTCACTTCCCTCTCTGCGACTCAAGGAGCTGAAGCTGCCGCCCCAGGTTGGGGCGAGGACACAAGACTGTGCTCCCCAGGTCCCAACCTTTCTGTGAGTGGGCGAGGGTCCTGTGTTCAAGTGCTGGACATTACAGACACTTGACCCAGCCTGGACTTCCCCCTCTGTCCTCACGGGCGGGTGAGAAGCCTTTTGGTGTGAGGCTTGCATTCTGGCCTCTCCTTGGTTGCTCCCAGAGCCAGGCAGTCCCCTCTCTGCCCGCAGGCCTCCTGCAGATGCAACTGATTCTGCACTATGACGAGACCTACCGCGAGGTCAAGTATGGGAACATGGGGCTGCCCGATATCGACAGCAAGATGCTCATGGGTATCAACGTGACGCCCATCGCTGCCCTGCTTTACACACCGGTGCTCATCAGGTGGGCTTGGACCTGGGCTGTCGGAGGGAGGCCTACAGCCTCGTGCTCCTGGGAGAAGGGGAGCTGGAGTGGGCCTTGCCTACCTGGAAAGGGCTGGGGCCTCGGTTTGGAGAAGGAAACTAGAGCTTTGTCCCAGAGCACGTTTGGTTTCAAAAACTGCAAACCAAACTTGCTGCCGTGGGATTTATTTTGACTCTCAGCGACCCTTTGTGTTACAGCACAGAACTGCTCCATCGAGTTTTCTTGACTGTAATCTTGAAATTGTAACCTTTCTTCCTCGATGCCGCTAGGTGGGCACCAACAGCCACCATTTAGGTTAGCAGTAAGCACAAACCGTTAGCTCCACCCAGGAACCTGTATCTGGTTTTGCAGAACAGAAATTCACTCAGATTCCTTCCCTTCCCTTGCCAGTGCCCTATGTGATATCTCGCTCACGGTCCCCTCTAAGACCACTGAGACCTTTTTGGGGTCAGGGCTGTGGAGAGAAACCAATCAGTCAGCAAGACTCAGGTACCCACCCCAGCCCAGCCATCTGTGCTGGCGGATGACCGGTGTCTACTCTAGTCTCTGGTCATGGAACCATGTGGTCCTATGTCCAAGCCAATGCAAATCCCCAACATACCCCCTCCCCACCAGACAGTCAGCTGTGGGCAAACCAACGACTGTTGGGCAACTTGGATGGGTTTTAATTCCTCCCATTAAAAAAAAGAGAAGGAAACGAAATCTCTTTTATCACCATTGCATTTGCAGCGTTAGAAACATCATACTGAAATCAGAAAGAGTTCCACTGATAGAGCTGGTTCTGTTTTCCCATGTGCATGAATGAATAATGTTCACATTCTCGCCATTACGTGTGTGTGTGTGTGTGTGTGTGTGCACTTTTCTTTTTTCTTTGCTATTTCAAGTTCACCAGCCGCTCCTCAAAAACCCTACACAGGCTTGCTGTAAGTCAGAACCGACTTGATGATACTTAACAACGAAATCAATCTTTATGGAAGCAGATTATCAGGCTGCTCTACCCTAGTGCCGCTTATGGGTTCAGATTACCAACCTTTAGGTTAGTGGTCCAAAGCAAACTGTTTGTGCCACCCAGGGACCTTAGTGATGATTGTT
>NW_006408558.1:17354074-17367025 GCF_000296735.1 Chrysochloris asiatica
CATGAGTGTTGATAGTTGATCCAAGAAGAATGAAGTCCTTGACAACTTCAATCTTTTCTTCGTTGATAAGAATGTTGTTTATTGGTCCAGTGGTGTGGATTAATGATTATAGTTAAACCTTATTTTGTTTCTTATGCGTTATGTTATCCCCAACAATTTGAGGTAGGTGCTATACATGAAGAAAACAAGAGGCTAAATAAATTGTTCAAGACCCACCAGTAATAATGGCCTCAGGGACAGTGACTTTAAAACCTATATACACAACGTCTGCCTAAACAACAGGGTTATGCCAGTTTGCATGGGCCCTGGCAGTGTGTGTGTGTGTGTCATTTTAAAAATTGCATTGTCAGCAATGAGCATTGGTATTTTCACTTTGTGCTGCATTAATACATCAAAATGTACAGCGCAATTATTTGTGAACTCTTGCCCCCTCTCAAAGTCTAGGAGGGGACTGCTGCTCTGCATATTATATGGGAAAATACAGGAGAAAAGAACCAGGATTCTGTAATAGAAGAGATTGTTGTAATAGAAAGCAAGAGTCATTGCACTTTGAGCTTCCTGGAAGCCAAGGCAGAGAAAGGAAGACGTACACGTGCTCTAGTTATATTGGTTTCCATCCACGGATTGAGTCCATATCCCATTCACTCATTATCCCCGAGGAGCCAGTGAGGAGGAGAATCCTGGTTGACTTAGACTACAGGAGTACTGGACAGAGAGGCAGAGGGGCCAGGGGCCTAATGCTGCTGCTCACTGGCAGTGGGGCCTCTGTGTTGAATCTCCATGACCTAGCCTGTTTCAAGTCCCTTAGGGACATGTCTCTGGACCCTCAGCCGCAGAACATGAGCTTGGATAGGGAAGGGGGATCAGAGAAGCCAGAACAGAAATGAGGCTGGATTTGCCCATAGATCTCTGACTTGTGAAACCCACAATCCTTATCTCCTTCCATTCTTGGAATGGTCATTGGAGGCCCCTGTGGCTATAGGTATGTGGCACAGAATGGTTTACCTGAGGCCCTACTAAGAAAACAAATGAAGCTCAATGCTATTGAGTCTGTTGTAATTCAATGTCCCTATAAGACGGAATAGAGCTGGCCCCTAGCTTTTCCAAGGCTGCCATCTTGATGAAAGAAGATGACCACAGCCGTTTCCTCTGAGTCCCTGTGGGGTTTGGACCACTGACCTTTGGGTTAGCAGCCGAGTACTGAACCATTGAAATACCAGGGTTCCTGTCTGAGGCCGCATAGCAAGCCCATACCTGCTGAGAGAGCCCTTGACTCTGAGGTTCTGTGGCCTAGTGACCTATACCCTGAAGTGGTTATGTCTGGTTAGAGCCCAGAACTGCCCAGGTGTCCCACAGTGCCAGCATCTCTCCTGCTGCCCACAGGTTTTTTGGCACCAAGTGGATGATGTTCCTGGCGGTGGGCATCTATGCCCTTTTTGTCTCCACCAACTACTGGGAGCGCTACTACACACTCGTACCCTCGGCTGTCACCTTGGGCATGGCCATTGTGCCACTTTGGACATCCATGGGCAACTACATCACTAGGTGAGAAGGAAGGATGGAAACCATCCCGGGAGCCTTGGGCAAGCCTCTTTTATCCTTTGGGTCTCAGTTTCTCTACGTGTGAGGTATGGGACAGCAGCTCTGGGTGCAGACATGGAAGGGCTCTGGCAGCGGTGGGGCTGGGGACAGCCTTCTCTGCTTTATGGCCCAGGATGGCACAGAAGTATTACGAGTACTCCCATTACAAGGAGCAGGAAGAGCAGGAGCCTCAGAAGCGTCCACCACGAGGCTCCCACGCGCCCTATCTCCTGGTCTTCCAAGTCATTTTCTACGGCTTCTTCCATGTAAGTGCCCCACAGGGTCGTTGGGGGTAGAGTGGAATACTAGGCCCAGGACCCAAAAAGTGGAACCCATTCCATAGGCTTCTCAGCCCTCTGGCCCCATCTTCCTTTCTCAAGCCAACCCCTGCTTGCTGTCCCCTGGCAACAGAGACCTCATCACCTACCTGGACACAATGCTGACCAGGAGGAAGTTCTCCAGCTTTGGGGACCCCACTGCCACTGGGCGCCTCCCCAGAGGTGGATGGGTCCCTTTCTCCTCCCAGGCTGTGTCCAATCCCCACCCCAGACCATATTTCTGTCCAGCGTGACTCTGTGTCCTTGAGTCTGACCCCAGTGATCCTCTTGCTCACAGCTAAGTTTCGCTTGTGCCCAGCTGCCCATGGTCTACTTCCTGAACCACTACCTGTATGACCTGAACCACACGCTGTACAACGTGCGAAGCTGTGGTTAGTCTTTGTGGGATGCTCACTTTCCCCATTCCATTGTCAGCAGGCATGGAGGGCCCAGAGAGATGCCCTAGCTGACAGGGTCCAGGGCTGGGGATTCAGGGTTCCACCTGTATGATAGGTGAGGCTCAGGGCCCTTTGAAAGTACGTTGTTGGGACATCTGACCCAACCTGGGTGGTCAGGGAAGGCTGCCTGGAGGTGGTGCCGTCTGTACTGAGGCCGCCTGTGGGAAGGTATACAGTTGGTGCGCATTCTATGCTGGACGAATATATGGAGGTCAGAGGTGGTCTTGGTGGGCTGAACTTCTGGGCAGTTGGGTGAGAAAGGGACGGTGCAGAAGGCAGGATACATCAGTCACTCCTTCTTGGGGTGCCTCCAGCCTTGGCTGCTGGAACCATCAAACTGCTTCCCAGCCTCCACCTGCCTTGCTCTACTTTGTGACGGGAGTGATAATATGCTCTGCACCCCGCCTCACGTTGTCCTCCTCCACCCCCTCCTCAGGCACTGACAGCCTCGGCATCCTCAGAGGCTTCAACAAGACGGTTCTGAGGACGCTGCCGCGGAGCCGGAACCTCATCATAGTGGAGAGTGTGCTCATGGCGGTGGCCTTCTTGGCCATGCTGCTGGTGAGGCCGGGCTGGGGGCGGAGTTTGGGCGTGACCAGCGTTGTGGAGGCGTGGTTACATCAGGGACGTGGCTGGGAGTGTGGTTTGAAATGGGGAGACTGAGTGAGGTTGGACCGAGACTGGAGGTAGAATCCCAGAGGCTGGGCAAAGGGGTTGTAGGTCAGTCAGGGATCCAGCTGGAGACCGGGTCCCAGAGGATTGGAGGAGACCTAGGAGACCTGGGGACCGAGGCTAGAATTGTGTCTCAAACAGGGGGCGGCTCTGGGAGGCAGAACTAAGGCTCTGAGGGCGAGGCGTAGACTCAGGGGCGGGGCTGGGAGTCAAGGATGGGGTCTTAGGAGGTGGGGTCTTAGGCCGAGAGGCGGGGCTAAGAGGCAAGGATATGGTGCATCGTGAGGCCTGTCTCAAAGGGCGGGGCTGAGACCCGGGGGCGGGGCTGAAGATAAAGCCGAGGTCCATCATGGGGGTGTGTCTTAGTCGCAGAACCTTGGGCTGAGAGGCGGGGTTAGGTGCAAGGCTGAAATCCATTGGAGCGTGTGCTTGAGGGGGCGGGGCCTAGGGTTCAGAGGCGGACTCGAGTCCCGGGCCTGGGGTCTGGGCGTCTGTCCTTTCACCGAGTGGATCTGCAGGTGCTCGGCCTGTGCGGCGCTGCTTACCGCCCCACGGAGGAGATCGACTTGCGCAGCGTGGGTTGGGGTAACATCTTCCAGCTGCCCTTCAAGCACATGCGTGACTTCCGTCTGCGCCACCTGGTACCATTCTTCATCTATAGCGGCTTCGAGGTGCTCTTCGTCTGCACTGGTCTCGCCCTGGTAAGGACACCCGCACGTGCTGCCAGATACAATACTACAGGACGCCCAGATAAACTATAATACAAGTATGTCCAAATCGTCTCCTCCCTCTTCACAAGTTATTTTAACCTCTCTGAGCAGAGGGCTTGTGAGGTTGAAATGAGCTAGTGCCAGAAAGCCTTTGGTCCCATGGGAACCCAAATGGAGGAGGGGGTTAGCATCAGAGGGATAGGGTGCAGTCTTAGGTCACACCTCGTGTACGGAGGGGACCCCAATACTCACCCCCTGCCCCTGTCCTCCAGGGCTATGGTGTGTGCTCCATGGGACTGGAACGTCTAGCGTATCTCCTGGTGGCATACAGCTTTGGCGCCTCAGCCTCCTCGGTCCTGGGCCTACTGGGGCTGTGTCTGCCTCGCTCCGTGCCCCTGGTGGCTGGGGCTGGCTTGCACCTGCTGCTCACTCTTGGCCTCTTCTTCTGGGCCCCTGTGCCTCGGGTCCTACAGCACAGCTGGATTCTCTACATGGCAGCTGCCCTGTGGGGTGTGGGCAGTGTCCTCAACAAGACCGGGCTCAGCAGTGAGTATAGCATGGGCACGTGGAATTCTGTGGACACGGTGGAGGTAGATGAAGATGTCTGTGGGCACTCTGGGGGTGGATGGATGTTCTGTGGACACTTTGGAGGTAGGCATGGACACTCTAGTGTGGACAGAGAGCCTGTGGACACTGGGGGTCATGTGAGGTCTTGTGGATACATGAGGTGATTGTGAGGTTCTGTGACCACCCTGTGGGGACAATGTGTAAAGAAAACTTGGAGTTTCTGCCCCATCTCTGCCTAGCAGCGGGGGTTCATGCAGAGATGGGCCTTGTAAATAAAGAGCCAGGAGCGGACATGAAGTCCCAATGGCAGTCTTTGGGCTGGTGGAGTCCAGTCAGAGTCTGGGCTGCTGGGGTAGAAGCACTGGGGAAGGGCAGCATCAGAGTTCACCTGCCTGATGCTCTCTGCCCAGTATCCACAGGCTCAGTCTCGTGGGTGGCCAACATCGGTGTCTGTTCAGATGGACTGGTGCCAGGCTGTACCAGGTGGGGGAAAGTCAGACTTGCTGTGGCACATGTTCTTCCTGTCCCTTGCGGACACTGGGGGTTCCGTGTCCCTTCATAGCAGCCCTGTGTAGTAGTATAGTCACCCTGAAGCACCACAGGATGAGTGTTGATGCTCTGAGTGCGTGGTGAGGGGGTTAGCAGCCGTTCACATAGTCTGTGGAGGCTGTGTGGGCTGTCTCCCATGAAGAACTCACTATACAACATGTGAGATGGAAACACTGGCTCGGGGAACCAGAATTGGATTCACATCTCTGGATCTCTAGACTCCCAGCTCTCTGTACCTTACAGTTCTGACCACTAGAATTGGAGTTTCCTGACCCTGTACGGTGCTGTCTGCAAAGGATTCTTTGAGAAACAAACTCACCGCTCCCACACATCACCTCTGATTTGATTTGCATAAAGTCTGTTGCTGCCAGCAGCCTGCTCTGCCTGAGAAGGCTTCCCTGGAGAGGAGAGGAAAGAGCTCTTGTCCTCACCTGGGGTCAGGACGGGACAAGACTTCACATACATCTTTATGCTTTTGAAGCCACAGTTGGACCAAAAGAGGCCAGCTGCTTTGGGCAACCTCAATAACGAAGGTCTCCACTAGGGGGCAGGCCAGGACCAACTTACAATAAGGACTTTCTTGATCTGGGCTCTTGGCTGGGACCCGCGCAGGGCCCAGAAGGGTTACAGGCTCCTGGACGCCTCTTCCTCACCTGCCCTGCCCCCCACTCCCTTGCAGCGCTCCTGGGAATCCTGTACGAGGACAAGGAGAGGCAGGACTTCATCTTCACCATCTACCACTGGTGGCAGGCTGTGGCTATCTTCGCGGTGTACCTAGGCTCTAGCCTACCCATGAAGGTGAGGGGGTGGAAGGACACTAAGTATCAGGCACCCCAAATTCTACCACCAGGTAGCACCTGCCCTGGCTGCTTTTGTCTCCCCAAGGCCTCACAAAGGACATCTCTGCCTAAGAGTCAGGTCCCATTCTCCTACTCCACTGAGCTACCCCCAACCCAGGAGTTCACTTGTTGCCTAAAATCCTGCTGGCCTCAGTTTACCCATCCCTGAAGGGGTTCTGGGTTTCCTCTCTCCTTGTGGGTTGTTTGGTAGCCTGTTCAGACATTATGCTCTGAACTGGATCACATCACGGTCCCTGGTGTGTGTGTATGTGTGTGTATAGCAAAGTGCTCTCAGTAATAGGTCAGTCTCTCACCCCTATCCTCCACTGGAAACAGTGAGGCCAGTTTAGCAAGCCCCAAACAACATTTTTTTTTAAATGAAAGTGACAGGAAAGAAAATGATGTAGCTAGACTGCTAACCACAAGCTCAGTGGTTCAAACTCACCAGCCGCTCCTTGGAAACCCTATACAGGGTCTCTGTCAGCCAGAACAGACTTGACAGCAGTTAATAACAACAAGAAAAGCTTACAAAAAGGAGCCCTGGTGGTGCACGAGTTAAGCACTTAGCTGCTAACTGAAAGGTTCATAGTTCAAACCCACCTAGTGGCTCTTCAGAAGACCTAGCAATCTGCTTCTGTAATGATTATGTCCTAGAAAACCCTGTGGGTAGCTCTACTCTGTCACATGACTGGGTTGGAATTGACCCCATGACACCCAACAGTAATAACAGAATCAACATGCACACATGTATGTGTGTGCTGAGTTGTGATGTAGCTCTTTCTGCCTGTGTAAGGTGCACTGGTGTCATCTTTTCCCGTCCTTGGTAAGTCAGGTCTGATTCATGGTGACCCCATGTGACCCCAGTTCTCTGCCCTACAAGGTCACTTTGTGAGTTGGAGTAGACTGGATGCCAATGGTCTGAGTTTTTATTTTTCTAACTTTGTGAAGCAGATCACCAGATCTTTCTTTCGCGGCATTATTAGGTGGGTTTGAACCTTCCACCTTTTGATTATTTGTTGTTAAGTATCGAGTCAGTTCTGACTTATAGCAACCCTATATAGGCCTTTCAAGGAGCAACTGGCGGGTTCGAACTACCAACCTTGTGGTTCGCAGTCCAGTGTTGACCCTACAGCACCCCACCAGAGTCCTTGTTCAAACCCTTTTGACCACTCAAGGATCTTTTAGAGTAATCTTAGCCCCAGGTAAGGAGGGCTAGTCCTTTTGCCCACTTTTGTTGTTGTTGTTAAGTGCCATCGAGTCGGTTCCGACCCATAGCGACCCTGTGCAGGGTTTCCGAGGCTGTAAATCTTTACGGGAGTAGAAAGCCTCATCTTTCTCCCGCGGAGCGGCTGGTAGTTTCGAACCGCTGACCTTACGGTTCGCAGCCCGATTCGTAACCACTACGCTACCAGAGCTCCTTTTAGCAGCGTTTTATGGGATCCTGAGAGGCCAAAGCACTATCAGTCCCCTCTAACAGAAACTGAGGGTCTGTCTGTATGATGGAGTTGGCAGGCGGAGTCTAGGAGGACCGGGTTGGGGGAGGCTTCTGGAGAAAGGCGGGACTGCAGGGGAGGTGCTGCTGTGCATGGAAGCGCTGCCACCAGCCTCCCTGCCCACCAGGCCAAGCTGGTAGTGCTGCTGGTGACTCTGGTACTGGCTGTGGCCTCTTACCTGTGGATGGAGCAGAAGCTGCAGCGAGGGGTGGTCCCGCGCCAGCCGCGCATCCCTCGGCCCCAGCACAAAGTACAGGGCTACCGCTACCTAGAGGAAGACAACTCGGATGAGAGCGACGCGGAAGGAGAACGCCTGGGGGACCGCGTGGAGGAGGAGGTGCCGCCCGCGGGGCCCGGATCTGGCCCCGAGACAGTGGGCCTTTGCCGCAGGCCTTGTCCCTACGAACAGGCGCTGGGAGGAGACGGGCCCGAGGAGCTGTAAGCGACCCCCAAGAACCCTCGGATTCTGGCTCCATCTTCAGTACCCCCTCCAGGTTCAGAGACGCCCCTCCAGGGGTCCCCTGGAATTTGAAGTCCTTGCTGCCCTCCCTCCCTCGCTTTAAGGCGGATGAGACCCTGGGACACTAGGCCAGTCCAGGGTTCGAAAGACAGCACAGCGGAAACACAGATGACCGCTCCCTACGCCCCCCAGGTCCTTCCACAAAGTCGGCTTGGCCGAGTGTGGTCGCCTGGACGCGGGACCTGCCAGCCTCCCTTGCCGTCCCCTCGTGGGGGGCCCATCGCCGTACACACGCTCAGCCCTCGCTTGTCCCCAAGCTAGGTGGGACTTGCAGACCTGTTCTGGCTCCGTGACTCTGAGACCACGCAAGACCTGCCCCCGCGCGCCCTGTCCCCAGAAACCGCCAAGACGCGTGACGTTTTATAGACACCAATAAAGAGATTTTGTGTTGTCTCAATGAGTCCCGAGCCACGGAGGGGGCTTGTGAAGGGTGTTTCCAGCTGCTCGGCCGCGCTGTCGTGGGAGTCCTGGACCCCTGGAAGGGTTGGGTGCTGAAGGACCAGTAGGGTAGGGTGGGAAACAGTTCCCAGGCCCCTGCTCACTGGGCGTCCCAGCTTAGAGGACCCGCCCATCTCCAAGGACCCGCCTTCTTTTTCCTGAGCCCGCCCAGGGAAGCTGGTCTCATTGGATCTGTGGAGAAAAGAGTGGGTGGGGCGCCTTAGTAGATCTCCGGGACCGACAAACTCCAAAGGCCCCAGTCAGCTGCCCTTTTGGGCGGTCTCGGCCGTTTCCCCCGACAATCTGCCCACAACCCAGCAGGGACTGTCTTTGACGCGCTGTCAGCCCGTGCCCAGTACGGACTTGGGGTATCCTTGGTGACTGCTCTTCCTGCTGCAGCCTGAAGTTAGCATGGCCACCCGGAACTGAGGCTGATGGGAGCGAGAAGACTCCTGGAGTTCTCCTTTCCCTGTCCTTAGGGAAGAGAGCTGAGAGCTGGGGGAAGCCAGGGAGGGTGTCATGGGAAGATAACGGGGTCTCCAGTGCACCCTGCTCACGGCTGACTGGAGGTCGGACTCCTGGCCCACTCTGAGGACTCACACCCCAAGTCCACCGCAAACCAACTCCAACTGCCCCAACCCCATACAGTTCCAGCAAGGGGGGAAGGTGCTTCATTGAGGTGCATCTTCCTGGCACTTACTATACCTGGTAGTACAGTTAGGGAGCAAATGTACAGGCCCCTTAGCACTGTGGTCCAGGGACCTCCCCACACCCTGCAGGAAACCCAAAGGCATAACTGGGTAGCTTAAATTTTCTAAATTTGGTAGGAAACACAATACTTCCCACCTGTGCACCTGAGCAAACAAAGATGCCAACATTAGACCCCCTACTTTCCTTTCCTTTCACCACCTACCTTTGAGACCCTGAGTTTCCTGTGGTTGCAGAGATAGAAGATGAAAATGAACGCAGGACAGGAAATGAGACCGTGGTACCCACCTGGGCCTCTGCTGCTAAAGCTGCTCATTCAGTACCTGCCAGGTACACAGAGTGGAGGAGTAATGAGCGGTGCTTATCTGAGAAAGAAATGAGAGCATTACTAAGTCATTATACCTTATATACTTATGAAGTAGTTTGGACCTAAAATATTTCATGCAAAGCACTGTGGGGTATTTCTTTAAGTGTAAGGGGCAGTATGAGACAACGAGGAATTGGGGGACCTTTGTGTTAGCACTCACCATTTGTCCATCAGTTGGTTATACTTTGGTGGCTTGTGTGTTTCTGCAATGCTGGAAGCTTTGCTACTGGTATTGTAAATACCAGCAGGGTCACGCACTGTGGTGGATAAGTTTCAGTGAAGCGTCCAGATAAAGGTAGACTAGGAAGAAGGAGAGGTGGGTCGCTTCTGAAAGGTTAGTCATTGAAAACCTTGTGAATAGCAACAGAATGTTGTCTGATAGAGTTTTAGCATAGGTTTGCAGAGCCAGTCTTCCATAAGAATCAGCTGGTGTGGTGCTGCAGGATAAGAACTGGACTGTTAACTGCAAGGTCAGCAGTTCAAACCCACCAGCTACTCCTTGGAAACCCTATTTAGGGTTGCTATGAGTCAGAACTGACCCAACGACACTTAAGAACAACATTAATGTTACCAAGCCAGTTTTTCTCGACTCAATTCTGACTCATGACCACCCCGTGTGCGTCAGAGCAGAACTGTATGACATATGGGTTTCAATAAAGTTGATTACCAGGTCTTTCTTCCAAGGTACTTCTGAGTGAACCTGAATCTCTAGCATTTCAGTGCATAGTATAACTCATTAACACTTTGCAACACCCAGAGATGAATTCCCTCACGGCTCTCCCTACATCTTCTTTGCCCAGTAGACTGGTTGCATCCTTTCTGGGGCCAGTTCTAGGGAGGGTGACTCAATCTATGGCTTATGACTCCTAAGAGGTCAGTTACCAGCTATATTTGGCAGGTTTCGGGCTCCATGCAGACCGGAAGCAGACTCTCATGGGCAAGCAGACCCAAAATGATCACGTGGCCTGCCTGGGGCTTGCGGCTCTAGTTCCCAATTAGCATTTGGAGAAGGCTAGCTCAAGGCAGATACGGTGATATCCTTGTGGCTGGAGTCCAGTAGGAACTGGGCAACCAGACACTCAGATAATGTGCAACTGAGCACGGGGCAGGGGTCATGTGTGAGGGTCTGGTTGCAGCCTCAGCAGGCAAGGATGAGGAAGGCACCTGGACAATCACACTCGTGTCCTGGAGGTTGCAACTGGTCCCCCTCCTTGTCCTTCAAAGCAACTCTGATTTCGTCAGTCTACTCTTGGGAGATTTATAAATTATGTGATTCCAAGCATGTACAGTCAGAGATTTTAAGCATTGTTGAATTCCCATCAGCAGATTTCTGCTGCTACTACTGTGTGCCGAGTTGGTTCTAACTCATAATCACCCTGTATAAGTCTTTACGGTATATCTTTACAAGAGCAGAAAGCCTCATCTTTCTCCCTCAGAGCTACGGGTGGATTCAAACTACTGATCTTGGATTAGCAGCCCAATGAGTACCCCACTATGTTTCCAGGAGTCCTTAATAGGAGATTGTTGTTAAGTACTGTCAAGTCAGTTCCGACTCATAGTGACCATGTATAGGGTTTCAGAGGAGCAGCTGGTAAACTTGATCCACTGACCTTTCAGTTCAAACCAACTTTGCAGTCTAGCACATTAACCCACAGCACCACACCAGGACTCCTAATAACAGATTGGTGGTGGTGATGGTTGTGTGCCACCGAGTCGGTTTCAACTCTTAGCTACCCTGTGTAGGGTTCCCGAGGCTGTAAATCTTTACAGGAGCAGAAAGCCTCATCTTTCACTCATTGCATGGCTGGTAGTTTCAAACTGCTAACCTTGAGGTTATCAGCCCAACTCATAACAACTACACTACCAGAGCTCCTTAATAACAGATTAGGTAACCTAGAAAAATCTCCTTCTTGAAAAACATCTAGAAATGCTGGATGAAATACAACAAACTGCCTTTTAAATATATAGCTAAACAAACTTCCTTTTTAAATATATAGCTGAGCTCTCAAGAAAATGACCAAGTTTCCCCAGGGCCAAAAATGAAGAAGGAACTGAAAATTAGAGTAGCCAGAAGAGGCACAGCTGCGTGGGATGTGGGGTGGCCTGGGGGAGGAGGCGTCTGGGTCTCTGAAACCAATGACTTGAGTTTTCATTAAATATATTACACTTCGTTGCATTTTCATTAAACTTGTTCTACTACACAGGGGCCAGGCTGGAGGCTGTGAGCCTTCACAAAGCAGGAAGTTGGTATTAAAACCTACATAAAGTTGGGACCATAGATAAGCAACACATTTAAGGGAAAGTATAGATTAGGAAAAAATTCTCCAGAAGAAATTTGAACTCGAGGTGGAAGAAAAATTCCTCTTGAGATGTTTGTTTGCATTTTCAGCCCTGTTGGAATTTGTCCACCCAACTGATACCATCTGTGTTGTCTAGGAACCCCGAAGTGGGGAAACTAGCATGGAAAATGAATTTGGCTCAGAGATACCTCCAAGACTTATGGCAAAAAGCAATGAGAAAACCTCCTGAGATGGATCTCTTAAGCCCTCTGATGCTGAACTCAGAATCCAAAATTACAGAACAAATCATCAGGAATGACAGATGTTGTTGTTGTTAAGTGCCGTCGAGTCAGTTCTGACCCATAACGACCCTGTATAGGATTTCCGAGGCGCCACTGGTGAGCTTGAACTGCTGACCTTGCAGTATCAAACAGCTTTGCATTCTGGCGTGTTAACCCACAGCACCACACCAGGGCTCCGGGAATGACAGCTAGGACTAGACATCTCTCTCCAGACGGTTCTCAACAAGCAAAGCCTGTAAGACAGGTATGTGTAGTATATAGCTTTATCCTGGGGTGTGGCGCTGTGGGTTAATGCATTGGACTATAAGGTCCGTTTGAATCTCAAGGTTGGCAGTTCAAGCTCACCAGCTGCTCCTTGGAAACCCCATATAGAGTCACCAGAACCACCTTGATGGCACTTAACAACAACAACACATCTCCTACCCCTAGTGTTCATATTGTTGTAATCTCTCCTTGACTGTGGGTGAAACCTAAGTGATTGTATTTCGACAGTTAGAATACCACTGACCATTTCTAAGAGAGATCCTTAAAAAAAAAAAAAAAGTGAGATTCTTGATCCCAGGTGTATACACCCTGTATTACTTGCTCCTTGTGTAGAGGATGGAGCCCTGAGGCCCAGTGAGTTAAGTGTTGGGCTGCTAACTGCAAGGTCGACAGTTCAAATCCACCTGCTGCGCTATGGGGCAACGATGTAGCAATGTGCTCCTGTAATGATTTACAGTCTCAGAAACACTATGGAGCAGTTCTGCTCTGTCCTGGAGGGTTACTAGGAGTCGGAATGGAATTGATGCCACTGAGAAAGGTTTGCATGGGCTAAAAGGGACAGAGATAAACATTGATGCATACTCAACCTTGGAACAACAGTGAGGTTGGCCCAGGATCAGGCAGTGTTTCGTTCTGCTATGCGTATTGTTGCTATGAGTTGGCAATGAGTAGGGGCAGGACCACAGACTATGTATCTAAGTGATACCTATGCATCACTTAGATGATTAGGTTACTTATCCGTTGGCACCGAGTTCATCAAAATGTCCTCTCCATGTCCCCATCTCTGCCTACATCTCTGGTGTTGCTGCTTCTCTGGATAAGGTCCCACATTCCACTTGTGCTCTTCTCCCTTGATGATCCTAGGGTCCTCTGTTTCTGGACTGTAA
>NW_006408558.1:17377741-17428374 GCF_000296735.1 Chrysochloris asiatica
TGGGTGGAGCTGCAGAGAGTATGGTTGTAGCTGGGCTGTATGGGCAAGGCCACTGTCTCCTGTTGAGTGGGAAAGAGGAGAAACATCACACACACACAAGAAAGAAAAAACAGAACAAACAAACAAGCAACCAACAATGAAGTGAGAAAACAAGAAAGGAGAAAAAATAAATAAAAACAGTCATCAACCAGAGAAAGGAATGCAATAAGTAAATAGAGAAAAGAGGGACAGGAAAATGGAGCCATAGAAGAGAAAAGCAAAGGAAGAAATAAAAAATACAGTTAGAAAAACCAGGGAGAGGGAAGATGAATGATAGAATAGAATAGCAAAGAAAGATCAGGTCTGGAAAGGACCCTCGTGGCCCGATTTTCCACCAAACGGTAGGTAGGTTTATAGTGGGGGGACAACAATCCTAGTAAGGGCTGCTCACCATTCAACTGTCAGTCATTCAAAATCCAAAGGGCTTTGTTTTCCTAAGGACAAAGTTGAGAAGTGATAGGAAGGAGGGTGGAGTGCAAACAGGAACCCTAGGGAGGAAGCAGGGTCACTGTTGTTACATGGAGAGGATTATAATCATTGAGATGAAACTAAGTGTGGGATTTGTTGAATGTAAAGCTGATGATCTGGTCTGTGAACCTTCACTCAATTCACAATAAAAGTTAAAAAAATATTTTTTTTTTCTACATTGAATTGCAACATTATCAGTAACCAAGCTGAAGATGTTGTACCCAAAGAACTGGCACCACTACACGGAAGTCAGATCAAAGCAGAGAGCTTTATTCCTGCAGCAGGGGCTGTGACACTTGGAAGGTGACAGCAGCCCCGAGGTCTTGTAGCAAGGGGTTTATATACTGAATTTTTGGGTGGCAGAGCAAGCAAGCAAGCTACAGAAGCCGAATATTTGCAGTTATCCCATCTTTGCACTGGTAGCTCCTCAGGGGTGGGGTGTAGTAACAGACACTGAGGTATAACGGAGGCAGGGTGCTTTCAGGACCTTTCAGAGTGGGGTGCAAGGAGCCTGACACTTATGTGCTTCTATATGTAAGTTTAAAATTTTTTTCCTTTGAGACTTTTTTTTTGTTTAGGGTCTCACAGAAGACATTGTACGATTAATTAAATCATCCTTTAATTAATACTTCCTTCTCAAAAAACTTATTGATATAAGTTCACATGTACTACTTACCACAATCTTATAACTAAAACACCAGAAAATCTGACAAAATCAGAGATTATGAAAACAACAGTATGAGCTAATGCAATAATCCGGAGCATCATTGTAATTAGGTATTAATGGCAACTTTGACCAGAGATTATTGTTGTTGTTAATGGACGTTGAGTTGGTTCCAACTCATAGCGACCCTCTATAGGGTTTCCAAGGAGCGGCTGGTGAGTTTGAACTGCTAGCCTTGCAATTCAAACCACCCTTGCAGTCCAGTGCTTATCCTACAGTGCCACACCAGGACTCTACCAGAGAGCATCAGAAGGTTCAGAATGTGATTTAGCATAGAGGTTTAGTCTTGTAAGTATGTTGGTATGTCTGTTTGACTTACAAAATTATTTTGTTATTATAATTAATGACAAGGTTATTTTTATTAAAAAAAAAAAAATCTTGATGAAACCCCATGTCATTCAGTGAGGTCTGCCCCACCCCCACCCACCCCCACCCCCCTGGAAGTGAGGACAACATGCCAATTACTCCCAGCAAACACTAGAAGCGGCCAAGGACAGTCTGAGTCACTGAACCTGTTTCCAGGCCAGCTCTGTCAGGGAGGGTGCGGGGCCTGGAGGGCAGATGTGAATGTTCAGGCATCAGGAGGTGGGTCCTCACTCCACTGCGAGGGTGTGGTCACAGAAGCCTGGGGGGGCCGGGCCAGGCCCTTCATGTTCTGGGCAGGTGTGGATCCTGGGAAGACAGAGTGGAGTCAGATACCTGGAGTCAGGATGGCGGGGAATGAGGGCCAAGTCTTGCTACAGGATCCAGGGCTGGAGCCCACACTGGGGTAAGTGGGGCCACGGAGTGTGAGATGGGATCAAGGGGCCACGCTGGGCTGCTCTACCTGATAAGGCCGGCACAGGCTTACTTGTATTTACTTACTGATTGGTGGTGAACTAGAAAGTAAGTACAAGTAAGCTCATGCTTACCTGTCCCTGTGGGAAGATAGGCCTGGGGGCTCTGGGGGTAACTATTGGGTTCTGACCACAAGATTGGTGGCTGAAATCCATCAGCTACGCTGAGAAAGATCAGGCCGTCTGACTGCGCAAAGATTTGGTCTTGGCAACCTTATGGGACAGTCCTACCCTGTCCTGTATAGGAACCCTAGGAGTCAGAATGGACTCAAAGAGGGTGGCTCCCTGTCAGGATTGCTACTGTTGTTAAGTGGAATCAAGTTGCTTCTGACTAATAGAGACCCTGTGCAGGGTTTCCAAGGAGCAGCTGGTGAGTTTGAACTGCTGACCTTGTGGTCTAGCACTTTATCCCACAGTGCTACACCAAGACTCCCTGCCAGTGATGGTTGTTGTTAAGTGCCGTTGAGTTGGTTCCAATCCATAGCGACCCTAAATAGGGTTTCCAAGGAGTAGCTGGTGAGCTTGAACCATCGAACTTGCAGTTCAAACGACTTTGCAATCCAATGCATTAACCCACAGCGCCACATCAGGATCCTACCAGTAATGTTGTTGTTGTTAAGTGCCGTCGAGTCGGTTCCGACCCTAATAGTAGCTGTGAAAAGAGGCTTTGGTTCTTTAGGAAGGTTTTGTGGGGTTGGGAGAGAGACAGATGCCAGCCATTACTAGAAGCGGCATCTTTGGTGTGTTGAAACCATCTGAAACTGTTCACTACAGATTAGCAAATAAGCACAGTGTGCCTATGCTTACCTTGTTATTGGGTAATCAGATACTGAGACTTTGAGAAGGGAGACCACAGGCCTTGGATGAGGGGCCAGGGGTGCAGGACATGGCATGTAGGGCCCTAGCTGTAGAGAGTTGGGGTCAGGGGTCATGGCCTGTGGGTCGGGGACAGATGATCATGCGGAGTGTAGGGCAGGGGGAGGCTCAAGGCTAGGAAGCAGGTGCTTGGATCCAGTTTGGACAGTGACCCTTGGCCTCAGGTCAGATCCCCTCTGGATCTCACTATCCTAACCATCAACAGACCAGCTCTGGAGCATTCTGGGACATGAGATGGGAACAGATTTTAAGAGGAACATTCACTATTTCTGACTTGGGATTCTTATTGTAAAAAATTTGGAAACTACAGTACGAGGTAAAAAAGAATATCAAAAGCAGAAGATAGAAATCAGTACACAGTGTTGGGTAGAGACAAAGAGAACTTTGTGGTCACACCTACAACTTTTTCATTCTTTGTTTTGTTGTGACTGCTGATCTTAAAAATAATCACCCCTCCTTGTCTTTATCTCCACCTCTGGTTTTCATTCTGTGGTTCGGTTCCCCTCTAGAGCCAACTTCTCCTGTAGGGAGCTGTCTCCACAGGCTGTCTGCATGTCCTGCCTTCCCATTCCTTCCCATTCCCCCAAACTGCCTTGGCCACAGTGACCCAATCTGATGTCCTGATCTGCAAAGAGAGAACAAAGCATTTGCCATTTCAACATTTTGACACGCACAGTATTGGTGGTGGTGTGCCACGGAGTCAGTTCTGACTCATAGAAACCCTGTATAGGGTTTCCTAGGCTGTAAATCTTTACAGGAACAGAAAGCCTCATCTTTCCCCTCAGAGCAGCTGGTGGATTCGAACTACTGACTTGGGTTCACCATGTTGTGCAACCTTCATCATTATCTACTTCCAAAAATTTCCATCATTCCAAATAGACACTCTTTACCCACTAAACTTGAACTACTTACTCCATTCCCTGGTAACCATGATTCCTCTTTCTGTCTCAATGGATCTGCCTATTCTAAATAGTTCATGGGTTCTGGGAGTATGCTTGTCGGTTAAAGACTGAAGTTTCGAGTCCACCTAAAAGGTGCATTGGAAGAAAGTTCTGGTGATCTGCTTCTGAAAACTCAGCTAGTGAGAACCCTGAGGAGCACAGTTTGATTCTGATGCACATGAGGCAAATGGTTTTGATTTGATTTAGATCTCTCGTATAATTGGGATCTTACAACACTTGTCCTTTTGTGACTGACTTATTTCTCTTAGCATCATGTTTTCGAGATTCACCCATGTTGTAACATGTATCCGGACTTCACTATTTTTCATGGCTGGATAATATTTCACTGTGTATATATACAGAGATAGACCACATTTTATTTAGCCTTTTATCTCTTGAGGGCCTCTTGCATTGTTTCCACCTTTTGGCTACTGTGAATAGCAATTTTATGAACATTGGTGGACAAGCATCTTCTTGAGTCCTTGCTTTAGGTATAGACTCAGGAGTGGAATCACTGGGTCATGTGGCAATTCTATGTTTAACTTTTGAAGGAACTCCCAAACTGTTTGAAGTGCACTATTTTCCATTCCCACCTGTAATGGATGAGGTGAGGGTTCCAATTTCTCCACACCCTCACCAACATCTTGTGTTTTCCTTTAAAAAAAAAAAAAAAGTTACTCTATATGTTGTTAGGTGCCTAACTCATAGGGACCCCATGGACAACAGAAGGAAATACTGCTCAGTCCTGTCCCAGCCTCCCAATCGTTGCAATGTTTGACTCCACTGTTGCGGCCACCGTGTCGGTCTATCTTGTTGAGGGTCTTTCTCTTTTTCATTGGCCCTTGGCTTTTTCAGGCATGATGTCCTTCTCCAGGGACTGGTCCCTCCTGATAACATGCCAAAGTACTTCTATGGACCTTCTAAGGAGCACTCTAACACTCTGAGTGTACTTTTTCCAACACAAGTGTGTTCAGTCTTTTGGAAGTCTATGAGATATTCAATACAAGGGCATCAATTCTTCTTTGGTCTTCCTTATTCATTGTTCAGCTTTTGAGGCTACTGAAAATGCTGGGGATTGGGTCAGGTGCACCTTAGTCTTCAAAGAGAACTCTTTACTTTTTAACATTTAAATAAGTCTTGTAGAGAAGATTTGCCCAATGCAATATGTTAGTTTGATTTATTGACTATGGCTTCAGTGGGCATTGTGGATTCCAGTAAAATGAAATCCTTGACAAGTTCAATATTTTCTTTACTTATTATGATGTTTCTTATTGGTCCATTGTGAGAGGATTTTGTGTTCAAGTGTAATCCACCCAACAGGCTGTCTGTCGTCTTTGATCTTCATCGGTAAGTGCTTCAGGCCCTCTTCTCTTCCAGCAAGCAAGATTGTGTCATCTTCATATTGTAGGTCCTGATGCAATGTTTTTCTTCATGTAGTTCAGCTTCTCATGCTATTTGCTCAGGATACAGATTGAATAAGTGTGGTAAAAATATACAACCCTGATATGCATACATCTTTCTTGGTTTTAAACCAAGCAGTAGACCCTTGTTCTGTTCAAACAACTACCTCTTGGTCTATGTACAGGTTCTACATGAGCACACTGATGTGTTCTGGAATACCTATTCTTCACAATATTGCTGTTTTGAGTGTCGTTAAGTCAATTCCAACTCATAGCTACCCTACATACACTAGGGCGAATTATTGCCTTGTCCTGTGCCATCCTCACAATTGCTGCTACACTTGAGCCCACTGCTGCTGCCACTGTGCCAATCCATCTCGTAGGGGGTCTTCCTCTTTTTCTCTGTCCCTCCACTTTACCAACCATGATGTTCTTCTCCAGGGACTGGTCCCTCCTGATAATATGTCCAAAATATGAGAGATGAAGTCTGGCTGTCTTGGCTTCTAAGGAGCATTCTGGTTGTACTTCTTCCAACACAGATTGGTTTGTTCTTCTGGCAGTCCATGATAGCTTTTATATTCTTTTCTAAAACCATAACTCAAATGCATCAATTCTCCTATGGTCTTTCTTATTCATTGTCTAACTTTCACATGCATATGAGGCAATTAAAAATACCATGGCTTGGGTCAGGTGCACATTAGGTCTTGTGCAGCAGATTTGCCTAATGCGATACGTCATTTGATTTCTTGACTGTTGTTTCCATGAGTGTTGGTGGTGGATCCAAGCAAAATTAAGTCTTTGACAATTTCAGTCTTTTAATTAATTTCTCCATGATTTTTTAATGATCCGCACAGTCAAATGTCTCTGCATAGTCAATAAAACACAGGTGAACATCTTTCTGGTAAATTCTGCTTTCACCCAAGATCCATGTGACCTCAGCAATGATGTCCCCTCATTCCACGCTCTCTTCTGAATTTGTACTACTGTAATAATTTTTCAATTATCTGCAGCAAAATTTCCCTTGCATGTGATATTTATGATATAGTTCGATAATTTTGGTACCTTGTTTGATCACCTTTCTTTTGACTTGATACAAATATGGATCTCTTCCAGTCAGTTGGCCAAATAGCTGTCTTCCAAATTTCTTGGCAGAGATGAGTGAGTCCCTCTACTGCTGCCTGTGTTTGTTGGGTGTGGAGTAGTACCTCATTGCTGTTTTGATTGAAATTCCCCCCCAAAACAAATGAAACTAAGAATCTTTCTCCTGTGCTAGCTGGCCATTGTGTATTTCCTTTAGAGAAATATTTATTCAAGCCCTTTGCCCAATATTTTAATTGTTTTTTCCTTTGTTGTGGTTGAGCTGTAACAGTTATATATGTAATTGGTTATTAAACTCCTATCAGACCTTTTTTCTCCCATAACCCCCTTTGATGCACAACACTTAATTTTGATGAAGTTCAATTTATCTATTTTTTCTTTTATTACTTGTACTTTTGAAGTCATATCTGACAATCCATTGCCAAATTCAAGAACATGGAGATTTAACTCCTATGCTTTTTACCTAAGAGCTTTTATGGTTTTAACTCTTATATAGAGGTTATGAATCCATTTTGAGCTACTGTTTGTATATGGTGTGAGGCAGGGGACCAACTTCATCTGTTCACATGTGGTTGTCCAGTTATCCCAACACCATCTGATGAAGAGACAGACTATGCTTTCCCCATTCAATGGTCTTGGAATGATTGTCAAAATTTGATTGGTCATAGATGTATAGGTTTATTTTTGGATCCTCAGTTCTATTCCACTGGTCTGTACACCTTAGGAGTCCTGGTGTGGCGCTGTGGGTTAATGCGCCAGACTGCAAAGCCATTTGAACTGCAAGGTCGGCGGTTCAAGCTCACCAGTCACTCCTCAGAAGCCCTATACAGGGTCGCTATGGGTCAGAACCAACTCGACGACACTTGACAACAACAACAAATACACCTTATGTCAGTACTACAGTGTTTTGATTACTGTAGCTTTACAGTAAGTTGGAAATTGGGAAATGTGAGTCTTCAAACTTTGTTTTTCATTTCCAGTATTACTTTGGCTATTCAGGACCTCTTTACAATTCTGTATGAACTTGAGGTTCAACTCCATTCCTGCAATTAAAGACAAAATGAAACAACAAAAAGGCTTTTGGAGTTAAGATAAGGAATGGAATTGGGTGTGTAGATTTCTTTGGCAATTAACATTATTAAATATTCTAATCCATGAATACGGAATGTGTGTCTATTTGTTTAGATCTTACTTAATTTTTTTTTTTAGCGATGTTTTCTAGTTTTCAGTGAATATTTGTTTCATCTCAAACACTTATCCTTAGGTATTTTAATCTTTTTTAATTTCCTTTTTTTTTTTTTTTAGTGTTCATTGCTGGTATGTAGAAGCACAACTGATTTTGGTGCTGATCTTGTATCCCGCGACTTTGATGAATTTGTTTATTAGCTCTAGTAACTTACATGTGGATTCTTAGGGATTTTCTATAGATTCAAGTCATCTGCAAAGAGATAGTTTTGTTTCTTCATTTTTAGCTTGAATGCCTCTTATTTTTGTTTTCTTGTCTAATTGCTGTGACTAAGATTTCCAGTAAACTGTTGCATAGCAGTGATGAAGACAGGAATCCCTACCCTATTCTTTTTTTTTTTTTTTTTTAGAGCACACGATCAGTCTCACTTTTATTTGGAAAATGGGCTTGAAATCTTTTTTATAAAGAAAGTATGCAGGACAGCTAATGAGGCCAAGTTCCCCTGATTTGAATCACATGAGCTACTTTCTATAAAATCATTGTTTTTGTGGAAAATTTTATCAAATGACCTAACAACTTAGTTGTAGAATTAATGGTGGTGTTTTGTTTTTATTTATTCAACTCTATTCTATTTTTCTGTTTCATTACTTTTTTCCTACTTATTACTACATTCTGCTTACATCACCATTGTCTCTTTAGCTGTTCTTGTCTCTTTCTATAATGGGTTTGTACTTTAATTGAGTTGGCGGAGGACTGATAGAAGGTGAAAGTGAATCTTTGAACGCAAACACAGTCTGAGAGTGCGTAAGTCAACATTCTTAGACAAAATTGACCATTATTCTATATATTTATGCCACAAAGGCATAGGTACACATTTATTTTACAAAAGGGAAAAGATTTTAAAAATAATAAAAATCAACCTTACAGAGATTGAAGCCTTGCACCTTTCAGATCCCTTTCTGAGTAATTTTTACGCATGTATACATATTCTTATTGTTAGGTGCCTTGGAGTCAGTATCGAGTCTTAGCGACCTCAGACACAACAGAACACAACACTGCCTGGTCCTGCGCCAACCTCAGGATCATTGCTACACTTGAGCCCATTGTTGCTGCCACTGTGCCAATCCATATTCTTGGGGGTCTTCTTCTTTTTCTCTGACCCTCCACTTTATCAAACATGAGGTCCTCTAGGGACATTACTAAAGGTAATACAGAAACGGCTACCAATCATACATTGATAGAGAACTTCCAGAGGTTCAAGCTGGATTCTGGGGTCGAACTGCCAACTTTGCTGTTCAAAATGACCTTGCAGCCCAGTTTATCCTACAGCGCCACACCAGGACTTGCCCCTTGCTCTAGGGTTCGACATATTCCCTCCTGGCAGCTACTCCTTCCCTTCTCCCCCCCTCCCCCACACCCACACACACTGGGACCTTTCTCACCCTCTCACTGTGGCTCCCAGGCTATATATTCCAAATCGATTCAAGGCCCCTCAGCAGCCTCAGCACTGCCCAGCGCTCTTCTCCCGCCTTTGCACACGAAGACCACCCCCCTTCCGGGACCCTCTCCTCTGCTTTGCAGTCATTGTTGAGGGACCAGCCGAGTGCTGTCACCATCCCAGAGCAGACACCCCCTCGGACAGCGTCTGTGCATGTGTGGTGGTGGGAACCATGTGTGTATATGCGGGTGTGTTTGTGGGGACGCAGATTACTCCTAGCCCTCGCGGGGTCCCCCAAGTGAAAACTGTGAGCGCAGGTGGGCAAGGTACCGCAGACCCAGGTGGAGGCCCGTGGAGGGTGAGCAGCCCCGGAGTCCATACTGTCCCCACCCGGCAGAATGGACCCCTTCGCGGACACTCTGCGGCGGCTGCGGGAAACCTTCCGGTCTGGACGGACTCGAGCTGCCGAGTTCCGAGCCGCACAGCTCGAGGGCCTGGGCCGCTTCCTGCGGGACAACAAGCAGCTTCTACAGGACGCGCTGGCCAAAGACCTGCGTAAGGTGGGCGGAACCTGAGGAGGATCCAGGGACGGGACTAGGGAGGGGCGGGGCTTGGAAGGACTTGTGGGTGGGGCTTGGGGCGGGGCTCGTGCTCCCTGGGCCAGGCCCTGTCCTTCCCACTAGTGGCTGCATCTTCTACAACTTTCTTGTTCCTCTCTGGGGGGCATCTGCATCCCTCTCCTCCCCTGGTCACGGGCTGTATCCTCAGTTGATTCCACTCTACTAAACAGACGCTTCTTTACCTAGCACGATTGTTCATTAATACAGTCACAACTGTGGCCTACATGTCACAGATGGAGAAACTGAGGCCTGCGGGGTTCAGTCACTTGTCCACAGTCATACAGCCAGTAAGTGGCAGAGCCAGATGGCCACTCACTAGGTAATGCCCAAAGACTGCTGTGGGGCCTACACTGTCCCCTCCTCTCGGCTGTACTCACCTCCTCTCTTCCTTGTCCCCCACCACAGTCCCCTCTGGAGTCAGACATGTCGGAGCTAATCATTTGCCAGAATGAGGTCAGCCTGGCCATCAAGAACCTGCACAGCTGGATGAAGGACGAACCGGTGTCCACCAACATGGTGAGCCCTGGGGCCCTGGGAAAGTGCTCCATTGTTCGTCAAAAGGTTGTTCAAACCCACCGTTGTTCCTTGCGGGGAAGATGTAGCAATCTTAGAAACCCTATGAGGTAGCTCTCCTCTGTCCTACAGGGTTACTATGGCAGCGGGTACATGGGGTGTGGGCGAGGATGGAACTAGGAGACCCAGTGTGTTTGGGAAGGTTGGATGTTCTTCATGGCCTCACTGCCCTTCCTGCACCCCAGCTCACAAAGCTGAGCTCGGCCTTCATCCGGAAAGAGCCCTTCGGCCTGATCCTCATCATTGCCCCTTGGAACTACCCCGTGAACTTGACGCTTGTGCCCCTGGTGGGTGCCCTGGCCGCAGGTGAGCAGTGAGCCTTGTAGTCCCAAAGAGGCCCCAGACTTCTGTTCCTGGCCTCCCTGCTGTCCAGTCCAGCCCTGGACTCCCTGCTCCTGCCCTTCTACCCCTGCAGGGAACTGTGTGATACTGAAGCCGTCAGAAATAAGTAAGAGCACAGAGAAGGTCCTGGCTGAGGTGCTGCCCCAATACCTGGACCAGGTGAGGGTGGCCTGCCCCATCAGCACCGGTACCCCCATGCCCAGCCCTCTGGGACTGCTCCGTCTGAGCCCGGCCCCTTTCCTCTCACAGAGCTGCTTTGCCGTGGTGCTGGGTGGGCCCCAGGAGACTCAGCAGCTACTGGAGAACAGGTTCGACCACATCTTCTTCACAGGTGACCAAGGACCCAGGAAGGGGTGTATGGTGCAGGGAAGTGGAGGAGGGAGGATCAGCAGGGAAGGCAGGTGTGGTAGGCCTAGAAGGAACGAGAGCAAGGACAGGTGCTGGACCACATGGTTCCCCTTCTGTGTCCCCAGGGACCCCCCACGTGGGCAAGATTGTCATGGCCGCTGCGACCAAGCACCTGACTCCTGTCACACTGGAGTTGGGGGGCAAGAGCCCCTGCTATGTGGATGATGACTGTGACCCTCAGACAGTGGCCAACCGCGTGGTCTGGTTCCGATACTTCAATGCCGGTCAGACCTGTGTGGCCCCTGACTATGTCCTGTGCAGCCGCGAGACGCAGGAGCGGCTACTGCCCGCTATTCAGAGCGCCATCACCCGCTTCTACGGGGACGACCCCAAGAGCTCCCCCAACCTGAGCCGCATTGTCAACCAGAAACACTTCAAGAGACTTCAGGGCCTGCTGGGCTGTGGGCGCGTAGCCATAGGTGGCCAGAGTGACGAGAGTGAACGATACATTGGTAAGTGGGGGACTAGGGGGAATAGGGGGCACAAGGAATATAGGCTATGGATATGGAAGGGCCAAGCAGGCCACACCTCTGGGCTAGAGATTTGGAGCTCGATCTCCTTCCACCCCCAATGCCTCATCCCACGACACTGCGCCGTGTCTGTGGCTCTGTGATTCTGAGCCTGTTGCATTGATTACCAGACTCTACCCAAGTCTGGACACACTCAACTCAGCTTCCAGCCCCAGATCTGACAGTGCTGAGGGTCTGTCCCACAAGAGCCCTGATCGTGGTGTGGAGGTCCCAGTTCTGACTCAACACCAACCTGAGTACCTGCTGCTCTGGGTGACAGGGCCCTCCGCCCCCAAGGGTGCTGCCAACTCTGACACTGTCACCAAGTCTGTCTCCCAGGAGATTGAGGCTGCTCTGGGCCCAGCCAGGCTGGGAGCCCACTCCCTGCTCCTCCCTGGAGCACCCCTCAGCCTCCTGGGTGCCCGAGCCCCCACTGGCCCTAGCCCGCAGCTGCAGGGTCTGGGGCCTGGGCTGAGTGTGTTGTGCCGCAGCCCCCACAGTGCTGGTGGATGTGCAGGAGACGGAGCCGGTGATGCAGGAGGAAATCTTCGGGCCCATCCTGCCCATCGTGACTGTGAGGGGCCTGGACGAGGCTGTGGACTTCATCACCCGGCGTGAAAAGCCCCTGGCGCTTTATGCCTTCTCCAACAACAGCCAGGTGTGGCCGGGGTGGGGGCTACAGGCTGAGAGGGGTGAGGACAGGACCTGCCCTGGGAGTCATGACTATAGTGCTGACCACGGGGACCAGCGTGCCCTGCACAGAGCACCTGACTGAGGGGTCCACTCAGGGGCAGCCTGCCAGCTGTCTGCCATGGATGGGAGAAGAGGTGCCTTTTCCTACATCATGTAAAAGTTCTGTATGCGGAGCAGCAAGCAGGGGTAAAGCCTGGCTGGAGACTGGGAGGTGGCACTTTGTGCTTACCTACTGTCAAGCCCATGTTGTAGGACTTCCTCCATCTTTGCACCTCCACTTCTGTAACCACTAGGGGACCCCAGATGTGACTGTGAAGGTGTTATCTTTTTAAAAAATATTTTAATTTTTGCCATTGTTGAGAAAGTGCACAGCAGAACCTACACCAAGTCAACAGTTTCTACATGTCTATTTCAATGAGTTACATGATATTCTTTCAATTGTGCAATCATTCATTCTCACCCTCCTTTTCTGAACTGTTCATGCTCCAGGATCCCTAAGCTTCCTATGCAACTTTTAAGGTGCTTTTGTCCGTCTGATCCCACATAAGCCCAACCCAAAGCAAAGCCATCAAGTAAATTCATAACAACCCCATAGAGCAGAGTAGAACTGCCCCATGGAGTTTCCAAGGCTCTGAATCTTTTTGGTGATTTCAAACTTCTGAGAACTTTACTTATGCCACTAGGGATCCTTCTGATTCCATAGAAACGGTTCTTAAAAGAGCATGATGCTCAAATGGGGCATTTTTTAATAGAAAGGGCTTCGAGGAGGGACGGCTGCTCAATAGGAGATGGGGAAGGGACTGAGAATGAGCTGTGCCCATTCTGCCTCCTCTGGGGAATGGTTGGCGGCCCTCATCCCCAATGTCTGGACCTTGCCACCCTCATCTTACCTCCAGGTGGTGAATCAGATGCTGGAGCGGACCAGCAGCGGCAGCTTCGGGGGCAATGAAGGCTTTGTCTACCTAACAGTGCCATCCCTGCCGTTTGGGGGAGTTGGTGAGTCCTGCTCTCCTCCACCCATCCGGGTCTCCTTGCCCTGCTGAGAGATTGAGTGTGGCATCTTTGTCCCAGGAAGTCCCATTTTGCCTTTGTTCAGCCTTGATCTAGACGCTAGACTCTCAAGTTCTCAGTTTCCCTGTCTATACAATGGCTCTTAGGATGACCAACTGTCTCCACGTTCCCAGCTACCTGGGTGTTTCTGGCCTGGGCTGGGGCTATGGCTGAATGTCAGCCCTCACAATGAGCATCTGCACAGGTCACAGCGGCATGGGCCGGTATCATGGCAAGTTCTCCTTCGATACCTTCTCCCACCACCGTGCCTGCCTGATGGCCAGCCCAGGTCTGGAGAAGCTCAATGAAGTCCGCTACCCGCCCTATTCTGATTGGAGCCAGAAGTTCATCACCTGGGCCCTGGACTCCCAGGGGTGCACCCTTCTGTGAGGCCTAGACCCACAATCCGTCCACCCTGCTACCAATAACTGCCTGTCCCTGACCTGCCCCTGACTACCAGGAACACCTCGTGGACCCCTGAGAGATGGGTGTCTGTGACTTTGTTTGAACAGACCCCTTACTGGCCCAGCCCCTCTCAGGACCAAAGTCCCCTCTGTAGGCTCCGGACAGATACACTGACCCTCTGCTTAGATATGCCTGGTGACAGGAAACTTACTCCATGTAAAATTGGGCAGATCTTGTGATTAGAAAGGACCCCTGTATAATTTCTGTAAGCTCCCAAAGACAGAGAAATGTCTACCTAACAGTTTCCTACAGACTTGTTTGCGGAACTGGGAATGTCTTACCTGAAATGATCTGATCTTAAACCTAGATCTAGCCAATTGGTGATGTCTGTCTCATTGATAACCTGTGGTGTGTGGAATCAGTAGGAGGGAGTGCAGTGATTGATTGGTGATGTCTGCCATGAGCACAGGAGGTGGGTGTGTACATAGTGACCACATCTGACATCCTGTGCTAGAGACTCCCAGGGAAGACCTAAGTCTGGCCCCTGGACATAGTGGGGTTATATCACCTTCCCACAGCCCCCAATGGTGAACCTTTTGTTCTATATTTTGTGAAGGTTTGGCTATTACATAAAACTCCACTCCTAGAAAGGAGCAAGGGCATGGGGAGGTGAAAACCCCATCAGGATGTAGCAGATGTAACTAGATGTAGCAATAACTTCCCTCATGTAACATGTCTCTTGTGTACAAAGTGATTGCACCGCCAGGCATATAATGGTGGTGGTTATGTGCCGTGGAATCGGTTCCGACTCACAGTGACCCTGCATAGGGTTTCCGAGGGTATAAAATAAATCTTTACGGGAGCGGAAAGTCTCATCTTTCTCCCTCGGAACTGCTGGTAGTTTCAAACTGCTGACCTTGAGATTAGCAGCCCAATTTGTAACCACTATGCTACCAGAGCTTCTTAGGCACATGATACTGCAGTATGTATATAACCTATAACCTATGGCTTCATCATTAGGAGCTCTGGTAGCATAGTGGATACAAATTGGGCTGTGAACCTTAAGGTCAGCAGTTCGAAACTACCAGCTGTTCCATGGGAGAAAGATGAGGCGTTCTGCTCCCGTAAAGATTTACAGCCTCGAAATCTCTGTACAGGGACGCTATGAGTCAGAACCAACTCCATGGCACATAACCACCAACCACCATGACTTCATCATTAGAATACACACCTATGCTACTGGCTTATGTTCTTTCTCCTTTCTCGGTGCCATCTCTTCACCCCATTTGCAGAGCCCCTGCTGGTCCTGACCAGAGATAAACATGCTGCCTCTCCTACCTGTCTCTCTGCCTATACCAGGCAGAGTTTTATGAAATAGCAAAATCTTCATGAAATATGGAAGAAAAGGGCTCTCTCATTGCGGGCTGTGGGAACATCCCAGTCTCTATCTATAATAGGTGCTGTAAGTCAAGTTGGCAGTAGAGAAACTGAAGCTCTGAAAACTAAGCCGGTTGACCCTAAAGCTCACAGTATATGGCTTACGTGACACTCAAACCCAGGTTAATCTGTTCCAAAGCCCCGACACAGGGCAATAATTCTTGTTTCTGGGGCCCAGAGCAGACAGGAAACTTTCTGGGATCACTCAGAGAAACGGGGGCCCTGACTCCCCAAATCTTTCCAGAAGACCGGGTCTGTACCCTGCCTATCTTCTCACTCTGTTCCCTGCTGGATCAGAGACTCATAAGGCATCTGATTGGTTAAACACAGTCACATGACCGCTTGGTAGCTGCAAGAGAAGCTGGACTGAAAGTTCTCACTTCTACCCCTGGAAAGGCTGTTTAGGAGAAACCAAAAATCAAAAACCAAATCAAACTCATTTGCCATCGAGTTGATTCCCACTCACAGCAACCGATGTAGGACAAAGTAGAACTGCTCCAAGGGTTTCCAAGGCTCTGACCTGTGTGGAAGCAGATTGCCTCATCATTATCTGTCTCCTGCAGAGCAACTGGTGGATTCAAACCACCGACCTTTCAGTAGCCAAACTGAGGTGCTACCAGGGCTTCTGAGAGAGGCCAAAAGGGCATTAAATGTGACAAGTGTTCCCTAATCGTGCCACTCAACCCAATTCTGTCCTGCCCTCTGTTCCCTCAGTCATGCCTGACCAAGTCTCTTCCAGAAGAAAGTGCCAGCAAGACTAAGCAAAGACTTTGACCATCCAGCAACATTGAACTGTTGAGAGACCCTTAACCCCCGCCCCCAGGTGTTGATCCTGCTGCTCTCTCCTCTGGGTACACCTCTCCTCCACATCTGCCCACCCCGAAGCCCACCCAGGCATCGCCTCTACCGGGGACCCACCTCCAAATTCCACACCAGGTCCTTTGCCCTCACCTGGCTCATGTAGCACCAAACACAGGTTCACCAAGAAAACATGGGCTTTTCCCTAAGCTGAGCTGGCATGGGGCAGAGTTATGTATTCCTGAGAAACCAGAGCCCACCACTACAGTCTCGAGGGTGGGGGCAGCAGCCTTTCTCTGTCCAGCGCTCCCAGGGTCCTACCACCAGACTCAGGTGTGCTCCCAGAAGCCCAGGGGCTGGGTGCTGGTGGTCAGAAGTCAGCTTCTGCCGTCGTACTGTTCCTCTGTATAAGAGTTGGTGTACAGAAAAATGACAGCCTGCAGTGACACTGGTCAGTGGGCAGGAGTAGGCAGGCTGCCCAGAGGGGTGGGGCAACAGGCTGCAATGAGACACCTGTGCAGGTGGGCCTGTGCCTTGGGGGTGGGCGTGGGCTGTGGGAGGCAGGACTGTGGACTGGGAAAACAAAGAGTGGCATGGTGGGGTCTCCCAGAACAGCAGGTACCCTGCTATCCCCCCCACAAATGGCAGGCTCTTGCTACCTCCACAGTGGATGTGGGCGCATTAAATGTGCTTGAGAGAAATCCCAGAATTGGTGGCTTGCTCCTTACACCAGGCGTCCTGGCCTGGAATGCCTGCCCTCCATGCTAGGGGTTTGGCCATTTATGAGACTGGACAGTGAAGCACGAAGGCAGAGACACAAGGCTTAGCGGTGTCCCCTGGTGTCTGGCCAGAGCTGGTAGGACCGGGCCCCCAATATGCCTGCAGGTGGATTCATGGAATGTGAGTGGGGATGTGAGGAAGAGACAGAGACACACACTCATAGAGACAGAGACACTGGGAGAGACAGAGAACAAGAGAGAGACACAGAATCAGAGAGAGGAACTGAAGGCCCTGAGCTGGCTTTGCTGATTTTATCTGTCTGGTCAGCGGTTCAAACCCACCAGCCACTCCTCAGAAACCCTATACAGGATCACTATGAGTCAGAACTGACTCAATGACACTTTATAACATACCCCCCTCCACACCGCCAGTCAGTCCATGAGCTCTTGGAGGAGGGGCTGAACCTGTCCCCCCTCTATGCCCCAAGAAACCAGGGATCTTTTCTAAATGTGCAACTGGCCACCCAAGACCCATCACCATCTTCCTAGGTCCTAAACTCAGCATGCTCAGAGATGGCCCTCAGTTGGACCTTACACTCAGCCAGGCCCTCCCTCGCCGTCCCGGCCACTCTGCTTCCGGGAAGCCTTCCTTCACCCACCACCTGCATTCCTACCCACCCAGCACATCAGCCCTAACCCAGTTCTGCCTGGCTTGTGTTGGCGGTCAGTTTTCTGACACCTTTTCTCGCCTGACCCTGCACCCGCTGCTCTGGTCTCCCTTCTGCTAGCTGCCATCCCCTTCCAGCTGTTTATACATAGCACCAGAAGGACCTTCAAAAATGCAAAATGGATCAGGCCTCCCATTTGCCCTCGCCCCCCAGGGAAACAAACATCCCCAGGAGCCTCACTTCAACAGAGGTAGTCCTGGCTCCTTCCTCAGCCTTCTCCAGCCCTAAGAGTGGACGTGTCTTGTGAGATGCTGCCATAATTGAGCTCGAGAGGTTGGTGGGGAGCAAATGGTGTACAGGCCTGGGGAGCCGGGGTTTGAATCTAGGAGTTATCAGCACATAGACGGCACTGGGAGCCAGAGGCCAGCATGAAGTTACCAAAGACGGGGTGGACCCCAGGGCTAGAGGTGGAAGGATGGGGTGTTGTTGGGACCAAGCTGAGCAGATCCTTGAGAGGAGGCAGAGAAGAGGCCTCTGCTGGCCCTGGCTATGAAAAGGTAGGGGGCTGGGCTTCCAAGTATTGTGATTCTCCACAGGACAGATGAGCAGGGACAGAGGCTGGGGGTGGGGGTGGGACCGTTGGAGCCTTGTCTTGCAAAGCCACTGGACCAGTGGACTGATTCAGGTTCTGGCCTCTCTTGGGGCCTCAGTTTCTACAGCTGCAGTGAAGAAATTGGGCTCACCGACATCATGGTGTTCTTCAAGGCCTGTTTACAAATCTTGTGTTACCTCTCTCTAGTCCTTCACTGTTTCGGCAGCCATGGGTTAGGAAGAGACTCTCACAGGCTCAGAGAGGGTACTGGCTTGCTCTGGGCCACACAGCATGTCAGAGATAGAGACCTGGAGGATGGGGTATCGGTGTCGGAGCCAGAGAAGGTTGGGGTGGGGTCCTTCTACTTCCTAGGGCTCACAGGTGTGACTCACAGATGTTCACAAGCACTGTGGCGCACGCACACACACAAGGAGCCGAGATCGGGTGCTCCGTCCCTGACTCCCAGTCTTCCTTCCATTTCATAAACACTCACCAGAACACGGAAGCTGGCCCCCGTGGAGGGAAGTGAAACTTCTCAGCAGCATTTCTGCTGTCTTCCCCAGACCTGAGGGCTCAGCACCTCCTGGCAGGAAATACCAAAATAAGCAGGTCTGCTGAGCAGGCCCTTCCTTCTCAAGAGGCCCAGCAGTGAGTTAGCAGGCTCCCAGCCCCTGTGAGGACCTGCTGAACACAGATCTGGCTTTCCACTCCCTGAGGCAGTACCCCAAGACCCCAAGCAGCAGAGAAAGATTGGGGGCAGGCAGACACAAGCTCTGACCCCTTTGATCACCACTGGCTGATGTCTTGGCTCTTCAGCCTCCTAGATCCTCAGTCCCCATCTGCATCAGCTGTCCTTTAGGGCTGGTAATAAGTCCCTGGGTGGTGCAAATGGGAATCAAAAGATTGTAGGTTCAAATCCACCCCAAGGTGTGTTAGAACAAAGTACTGGTGATCTATTGCGGAACCACCAGCCACTGAAAACCCTGTGGAGCACAGTTGTACTCTGACATATAGGGGGTTGCCGTGAGTCAGAAATGACTTGACAAGATTTCTCAGTGCCTGGTGACCACCGTGGGGCTCCCTGCCCACCCCTTTACTGAGGCGAGTAGCCCCAAAGAATCTATTAGGGTGACCGAGACTCACACTTCACCACCCTCCAGCCACCCTGTCCAGCTGCCAGTGGCCCTGACTGGACCAATGAGGAGCAGCCAAGGGATCTGCAAACCCCACTCTGAGCCCATGAAGCCCTGGGAGCCAGGCTGCTCGGAGGATTGAGAAACTCTAAGGAGAGGTGGAGCAGAGGCATCAGCCTGGGGGTCTGCAGGGCAGTGGTGGAGCTCCAGGGTCTGACAGACAGTGGGCATGGGTAACTAGACCAGGTGGTCCTGCCCCAGCCCTGCCTCTCTCCCCTGGCGATCCCATGACTGCCTTCCTAGTGGACAGCTAGGCTTGGCAAGAGGGTCAGACCCAGGGGTTGGGTGCGGGGGACTTATCATCAACCTTACTTCCTTGATAGGCAGTGCAGGGAGGGTGGGCTTGGGCTGGACACCCCTAGGTTCCAATCCCAGCCCTGGGTGTCCTTGGGTGGGGACACACGCTTCATATGAGCCTCAGTTTCCACATCTATAAAATGGGGCTGAGGGTCATTTCAAAGCTGTGCAGGCCAAGTCATTCAGACCAACCTGTTCCTGAAAAAAATTCAAGGATGAGACATTTTGAAATGTTTGTTGAAAACATCAGAAAGCTGGAAAGCTGGGACCCCAAAGGCATAGCCCTCCAAGTGGCCATGGCCTTCTGGTGACTTTTAGGACAGAAACATGGTGCTGAGAGGAGTGGAGGGGGACTGTGCTCATCTGGGAGGCCACCAAGATGCACGTCTTGATGGTGACTCACAGTGGTCTGCTCTGGTGGTAAAAGTCCAGTCACCCCCTGCTGCCAGCCTCTAGTTAAGGGAGGTGCCCCCCTGGGAGGACGGACTCAGTCCTGGGCTCAGCCAGAGGTTTAGGCTGGACTCCAGGCCCCGCCTGCCTGTGGCTGGCACCTGTGCTGGACACAGACTGAACTTGACTGTTACTCAAGCTTAAATCCTTTCTGGGGGAGCACCTTTTCATCCCAGCCCTTCCAGAATCTCTCAGCAATTGTGTGAGGCCCTGAGCAGCTGCCCAGCAGGGACCTACATCTGTGATTAGGAGGCAGGTTGTCCTGTGCATTGGACTCAATGGGCCATAGCAGCTCTACCAAAAATGGCAGTGTGGGATGGAGATGGGGGTGGGTAGGGCCCGGCGCTTCCAACCTTTAGCTGGACCTCAGCCCGCCCCACCCACCCAGGGTGCTGGGCCAACTGGGCAGAAATACTTCCTGCTCTGGGGGATCGCAGAGTCCATAAATATCCGTGTGTCTTGGAGACCAGCCCCCTAGTCTCTGAGGCCCAGGGAGCTCAGATCTGTTCCAGCCAGGTAAGCATGCCCCCACTCCCCAAGGGTCCTGCGCCTGCTCAGAGCAGGAAGAGCAGGGAGGAGCAGGGAGGAGCAGATCAATGGGAGACGAGAGACTTCACAGCCATCTCACATTCCAATCTCCATGCTGCCCTCAGTTTCCCCATCTGTAAAATGGACTCCCAATCCCCTTCCCATCCAGAGAGTGTCCCAATGGCTGCACATCCCTGAAAGTCTGGGCCCTTCTTCTCAACTGAAAAGAAACTTCCTCTCTCCAAACTGGACCTTAAAAACGTCTCCTCAGAGAAGGGTGGAGAGAACAGTGTTTATTCTCAAAAAACCAAACCACTCCGCCGTCTAGTCAATTGGGACTCAAAACGACCCAGGGTAGGGTTTCCGAGACTGTAAATCTTTACAAGAGCAGATAGCCTTATGGTTCCTCCTCGGAGTGGCTGGTGGGTTTGAACTGCTGACCTTTTGTTTAGTAGTGAAGCACTTATCCTATTACGCCATTAGGGCTCAAAAGAAAGGTGCTAATGGAGGGACAGCGGACACCTTAGACATAGGGTGACCTAGAGCTGGACCACAGGAGTGCAGGTGGGACACCTCCAGCAGGTCCCTGAGGGTGGGACCTTGGAGGACTTTATGTTTCCTCTATCCAGCTGATGCTACGACCCCACCACACCTTTTGACAGACAGCTGCTCTGCCCAACTTGAACTCCTCTGGCTCCGGGGAGCTTACAACCTCCATCCCAGCCCGCTTTGACCACTGGACCTGTACCCAGGGCCCTGAAGCCCCACCCATACTGACATGTGTTCTCTGCCAGTGCCCCGGGAGCCCCTGCGCCACGTGGCCGTGACCGGGGGCACCCATGGTAATGAGATGTCTGGAGTCTGCCTGGCCCAGCACTGGCTGCGGGCACCGGGGGAGCTACAGAGACCCAGCTTCTCCGCCAAGCCCGTGCTGGCCAATCCAGAGGCCACGGCTGTCTGCCGGCGATACATGGGCCGAGACCTCAACCGAACCTTCACCAGCTCCTTTCTGACGTGAGTAACCTCAGGGCTGGGGATGCCCCCACCACAAATTCCTCCAGCCACCAGCTGACCCCTCTCCCCTGGCCTGTACTTTTGTTTTTTCTTTCCCCTCCCTGCCCATTCCTCTCCATTTAGAGAAACCAGGACTGATGATGTCACTGTCTTCAGGAAGCCCTCCCTGACCCCAGGCAGAGTCCCAAGACCCCTTAGATCAGTCCCACTGGCTGTGCTTGTCTTGTGTCTCTGGTGACAGTCAGTACACACCTTCCCTCGGTGATAGTCACAGAGTGTTACCTGAGGGCCATTTTGTTACTCAGGCCCGAGAATGGGGATGAGGACCCTGGTAGTGTCCTCTGCTTATAGGAGGAGACAGGAAGAAGCCAACAACTAGAATCAAGGGGGAGTCTTGGTGTGGCCCTGCAGGATAATGCACTGGACTGCAAGGTCGGTTTGAACCTCAAGGTGGGTGGTTCAAACCCACCAGCCACTCCTCTGAAACCCTCTACAGGGTCACTATGAGTCAGAAGTGACTCGGTGGCATTTAACAACAAAACACAGGAGTGGTTGTTATTAGGTGCCATCGAGTCAGTTCTGATTCATAGAGACTCTGTATAGGGTTTCTAAGGCTGAGAACATGCTGGAGCAAAAAGCCTCATCTTTTGGTGGGCTCGAACCACAAACCTTGTGATTCACTGTCTAAGAATTATCCTACGGAACCACCACACTCCCATATCTATATGTGTTGTGATTGTTAATTGCTGCTGAGTCTTCCAGCTCATAGTGACCCTGTAGAGGATTTCCAAGGCTATAAATCTTTGTGGGAACAGAAAGTCTCATCTTTTTCCTAAGGAGAGGTTTATCCCACAGAACCTCTGAGCACTGGTAGGGGTTACATCACGCCAAGGGTACCTGGGCTCAATGGACTCTGTCAGCTGTCATGACAAGTAGCAGTGTGGATGGGGCTGGGGACATCGGAACGAGCCCAGTGTGCCTCACCTTTAGCTCAGCCAAGCTGCAAAGATGAGAAGTTAACCAGGTGAAGAGGAGAGGAGATGGCTCCAGTAAGGCCTAGAGGTGAGGCCAACGTGGTGCTTGGAGAGGTGCGGATGGACATCAAGAGACAGGTTGGAGTTTTGTGGGTGCTGTAGGGAGCCCAAGAGGGCAGAGAGCAGGAGCAGTCATGAACGAGGAGCCCTGAGCAAGTTCAGCTGCCCTCCCTTATTAAACTGCTGGTGACTGAAATGACACGGTCTGTACTTCATTTCTGCCCCCACAGAGCCAGGGCCACCCCGGATGACCCGTATGAGGTGACCAGGGCCCGGGAGCTGAACCAGCTGCTGGGCCCAAAGGCCTCTGGCCGGGCCTTCGACTTCATCCTGGACCTGCATAACACCACGGCCAACATGGGGACCTGCCTCATTGCTGATTCTGCCCACAACATGTTTGCCATGCACCTGTGCCGGCATCTGCAGGTGGTCCAGACCGAGTGCACCACGCTCTCATTCCAACCCAGGGCAAGGCCAGCGAGGGCAGAGCAGAGCTGATGGTGTCCTCACCCTTCATTTCCCCTAACCCCAGCCCCTGGGACCTGCCAGCGGCAGCCACTCCGGTCGTCTGACACCCCCACCCCAAGAGGGCAGAGTAAGGGGGGAGGGGAGTGAAGGCAGACCGAGTGCCCTGTGCTTCCTCTTTCCGTCGTCTGACACCCAATAGAGCAGAATGAAGGGGTGTGAGGGGGGCAGGCAGCACCCGGTGCCCGGTGTTTCCTCCATCCTCCACCCCCTACACCTAAACTTCCCTCTCAAATTGGCCGAGGTTCTGAGCCACCCCTTCCACCCCTAGCTGCAGACCCCCGAGCTGCCCTGCCCAGTCTTCCTGTACCAGTTGCCAGGGGAGGAGAGCTACACCATAGATTCGGTGGCCAAGAATGGAATAGGTGGGCCGCGAACCGCTGGGAGTGGGCAGGGCCAGGAGGCCTGGGCGGGGACCTGGTGGGGCGGGGGTCTGTGAAGTGGGCGTGGCCTCTCGAAAGAGGACGCCTGCCTGACCCTTTCCCCGCCCCCCTAGCGCTGGAGCTGGGCCCCCAACCCCAGGGCGTGCTGCGGGCAGACCTCTTCTCTCGGATGAGGTCCCTAGTGGGCGCAGTTCTGGACTTCATTGAACTCTTTAACCAGGGTGAGCCCCCACCTCCACCCCCGGCGCTTACAGGGAAACTGAGGCCAGTGAGGACAGACCTAACCCAAGGGCGGGGAGCCAGGTTCACGAGGCAGACTGGGGTCCAGTCCTGCGTGATCCCACGTGCACTCACTCCGTCCCGGGCGTGGAGGAGGGGCTCTCTCACACGGTGTCCCCACGCAGGCACCGACTTTCCAGCCTTTGAGATGGAGGCGTACAGCACCGTAAGGCGCGTGGACTTTCCACGCACCGAGGACGGGGACCTGGCGGGAACCATCCACCCTCAGTTGCAGGTGTGTGTGTGAGGGCGAGATCCCTGGCGTCACAACCTGGGAGGTGGTGTCAGGAATGTCGGAAAATGAGGGTGAAGCCCCCCTGAGGGCCTCGGAACCACGAGCAGAACCAATCTGCTCTATTTCATTGTCCCATGACTCTCCTGCCCCAGCTCCGGCCTCGGCCCCTACTTCCTTCCCCTGGGACCCCCACACCCAGCCACAGTGATTCTCATAGCGTCTAAGTAGGGGGCTCCAAGGCGCTCCACGGCAGAAGGCAGAGGGAGGGCGGGGCTGTGGGGCAGGCCTGGCCCAGCCCACCTGCTCTGGGGATTCAGATATAGAAGCCCCTCTCTATTCCAGTTAATTCCTCCAACCTACATAATTACCAGTGCCCATTAGCAGGGAGCAGTGCCTCCCTTCCAGGCTTTCCCACCTTGAATGTTCTGGAATTGGGTATTCTTGCTTCTATACGTTGACCCAGGGATGGGTGGAAAGAACCGGTGGTCCCCCCAGGCGCTGTTCTGATTGCTGCCACACGAGAGCGCTGTTGAACAGAATCCAAACAGGCGCGTGGTCCTTGTTCCCACTTGTCCTCAGGTGGTAAGGTGCCTCGCTGGACACCAAAGCCCTAGGTTCCTTAGTATTATTCCCCTACCTCCATCCCCTGCCGTCTTGCTCCCGGGATTAGGGGGTTTCAAAGGCAGCCGGCACTCTTCCACCTGCCAACTCTTCTGTTGGTAGAACTCAGGTGGGAACCCCCCAGTATCAGAGGTAACCAACTGATGATGAAGCTACACAAGGATAAGTTTCCATCTCAGGAGCCATCATACCGCTAAGCAAAAATGGTCACCACACCTCCCCGTGAAACACACACATACACCATTCTTGTTCATTATCCCCGCCCACCCCTGAGCAGGAGAGCTGTGCTCTAGCTCCCAAGGCAAATGGAATCTACCCTCCACTCCGTGGCAACCATGTGGGGTGGTCAGCTGCCAGACCCAGAAGGTGCCAAGGGCTCAGTCAGCATGGGCACAAAAGAGAGTAGTGGGAAGGATTAGATACTTCAAATTTGAACAAGTGAATTACAGTAACAATTGTAAGAAAAGTCTGAATTAGGTTAGATGTTTCAATTCTTTTATTACAGCTTTGTGGTTTTTTTTTCCTTCCTGATAGCATTGTGGTGGAAGGGACATAAGTAGTAATAGTCATTTTGGTTGATTTCTCCCACAATTCAAAAATGTATTTTATAAATGTTCACGTTGTATTTATTTACTCTGTGCCAGACACTGTTCTAAGCACTGTAGTATCAACTAATTTAATTAAAGCCTCAGAATGGCGGGAAGACCTCTTAAAATCCCTATTTCACAGATGAGGAAGCTGAGCAACAGAGAGGTAAAGTGACTTGCCCAAGGTCACACAGCTAGTTAGGATTTGAACCCAGGCTTCAGTGCCTGTGCCTCTAATCCCTTGGCTGCTCTTCCAAAATGACCAAAGTCTTTCCAAGGTGACCAGTGTCCCCATTTCTAAACACATCAGGTTGGAATCTCATCAGACCCCTGTCCCATTTGATTGACAGGTGAATGAATATGTGTGTGGGGTGAGGGGCAGAGGTCAGTCCCAGCACCTTGAACCTTGCCTCTCCTCCCAGGACCGAGACTTTGAGCCATTGCAGCCCGGTGCACCCATTTTCCAGATGTTTGATGGCAAAGACGTGCAGTATGAGGGGAAGGACACTGTGTACCCCATCTTCATCAATGAGGCTGCCTACTACGAGAAGGGCATCGCCTTCATCCAGACTGAAAAGCTCACATTCTCTGTGCCGGCCTTGCCTGCACTGACCCCCACCTCCACCCCAGCTCCCTAACCCGGCCACACCTGGTGGGCTTTAGTCTTCCCAGCTGAGCAATGGGTCCTGAGACAAAGTCCCACATCCGGGGGCACCCTTTGATACCTGACCACAGGCCTCAGTTTCCCATTCTATAAAACCAGTCCACGACCATGTCCTCTGTCCCTCAAGGCTTCTCTCTGGGCTGGCGGTGGGTGAGAGAAGGGAAAGTTGACTTTAGGTCTGGTACTATTTGTCCTGGTGATGTCTCTGTGCCTACAGTTGTTTAGAGTACACTGGGGCAGATCCCACAGTGTGAGGAGGACTGTCCTGCGGCTGGTGGCCATGGCCCAAAGGGGGACCTCAACCCCTTATAATCCTGGGTCCAAAGCTTAAGTCTGGGAAAAGCAGAAGCATGCACCCATGCATGTACACACATACCTGTCCATGTGAGAATCTGCACACACACACACTCCCAGGGGCCTTCCGTCCTTGGGCATTCCTTGGAGAGGGAACACTAGTCCAGATAGGCATTTCCCAGCATATTGTGTGCATACATGGGTGGCTATATGTCTAAGACAGCACCCAGGAGGATTCAGGGTGAGTCAAGGCTGGAGGAAAGGACACAGGAGGACGTGCCTTGGATTGGGACAGAAAAGTCTGAGCAGGAACACTCAGATTTGTCTCCACCATTCGCCACCATCAGGGGATGCTTCTCCTCAGCTCAAGGGTGTGGGGTCCCTGGCAGGGTCCCTAACCTGGGAGGGCTAGGAGCATCAGGGGCTACAGCCTCACCTCGGCCACACCTGCTGGAAGCTCCCAGGGCACTGTGCCTGGCTGGACAGCAGGATTCTGGAGCCCAGAACTGACTTTCGTGGCCACCCCCTTCCCCGGCCATCCATCTCCCCGCGGCGCGTGGCGGACACACCGCCTCCTGGTATTGAACAGCGAGATGAGAAGGTGTGAAGGATATGAAGGCACCAGGGATGGGCTGGCAGGGAAGATGGATGAGGGAGCAGGGGGCAGACAGAGCCTCAGGCACGAAGGGCCAGTGTGGGGAGCAGGGGGTGGGGGGAAGGAGAGGGGCTAGCTAGTCTGCTTGGTGTGTGTGTGTGAGTGTGTATGGGTATTTGTGGGTACGTGCACATATAAACTACACATGTGTCAGGAGCCCATAGGGCTCCAGGCTGGCCCACCTGGGATGTCTGAGTTGAGGGGAGCCATTTCCACCTCTCCTAGAAACTCACTCACCCCACTGTGGCTCTGGGTAGTGTTGGGAACTGTTGGAGACCCCATCTTGTCCAGCATGGACTCTCAGCCTTCTTCCCTACAGCTGGTGTGGGTCTGTTCCAGGGGCCACCCCCTGCTCAGCAGCTCTGTAGGCTGTGACCGGGACACGGGGGCCAGAGTGGTAGATACCTGACCCCCTCCAACACCCCTTCTCAGGCCCCACTCCTGCCACCCCCATGTCCCCAGCACCAGACTCAGGAGGAGGTTTAGGGGAGGTCCCACTCACCTTGAGACCACCATCAATGGAGCGGCACCCAGTGCTCTAGTTTGGGGTGCTCCCTGACCCCACTCACATGGCCTGAGGGTACCCTCAATTAAGGGGCTGGTGTCCACTCAAGAGGATTCCCCTCCTGCCCTCCTCATCAGTGTTCCTTGTGTCCTCTGAATGCCCAGCCCTGGGACAGGCTGGGAGCAGCCTGGAGGAGGCATTTCATCCAGCCAGAGAAGACGGGCAGACAACAGACAGAGCAGATGCCCACCCCAGAGGTATCTAACAGGAGCAGTTTCATCTCCGTTCTCACCCTGATGGGGGACCCCAGCTTCAGCATGAAGCTAGCTTGGGCCCCATCACCCATGTCAGACCACCCAAGCAAAAGAGACTACACTACATTCTTAGGTCAGTTGAGGAAACTGAGGCACCAAGTACATTGGGCTGACTGTCCGGAGCTGGCTTCCTGCCCCCCACCCCCAGTCTGGGGGCTTGAACAGCATCAGCTGCTGCTGCATGGCCCCCCCGCCCCAAGCTCCACAGCAAATGCACACCAGCAGGCTGACTGGGCGCCCCTGGCCTCAGGTCAGGGGTCTGAGCCCTGGTGAGAGGCCATTCAGTCCTGGAGGCTGCTGTTTCCCCACCACCCCAGCCTCCATACAGACCACCTTGCCCCTCTTTGAGATGAGCCCCTGCCCTGTGCGGGAGTCCATTGATCTGGAATGGCTGGGGGCGCTCAGCTGGGGAGCGGAGGGGAAGCTTGCCACGTCAGAGCCTCCCACCTGCCCTCCACCGCACAGCTTCCGCCCACAACCGCCCTCAGACCGGACTGTCTGAGAGGGTAGCTTGGAGAGGGATCTTGCCTACCCCAGAGCCAGGGTCCCATGCTGAGACCAGGTGCCAGCTCAGATGGGAGAAGACACCCAAAGACTTGGATAGAGGGCAGTCGAGAGGGAAGGACAATCTTGAGGAGACGGGACTGCATGGGCCTCTGAGGACTGGGCTGTGGCCGCCAAGTGGACGTGGAAACCAGGAGGGTTTGGGCTGCCCTCCCGCAGGCTGGCTCCCTCAGGTGGCTGTGCAGCCGACTCCAGCTGAGCAGGGTCCCTCCAGGCTGGTGGCTCCATGGCAGGTAGGGTGCAGGTGGCAAGGCAGACCCCTGAGTGGGCAGGTGGGTGGGGCAGGGCTGGTATTAGATTTGGAGAGCATGGAGTCCCCTGGACTGCAGCCTCTGGGAAGGGGTTGGGCAGGGGGCACTCCAGGGTTGGGCTGCTCAAGCGCAAAGACGGGGACTGACAGGTGGGGGTCAGAGCCGTTTCTGGGAGGTGAGGTCCCACCAGGCGTCTGCGATCTTTGGCACAGACCAAAGGTCCCTCAGTTCCCTTCCAGACCTGGGCCTCTCTGGAAACTGTCCAAGGCTGGCCTTCAGGGGGCCTGGGCAGAGAACACTCAAACCTGGCTAACCCTATCCCGAGTTCCTGAGAATGCTGAGGAGCCAGGCAGTGGCTGGACTTGCAGGACACTGGGCAGCTGGGGTCTGAGAAACCTCCGTGCCCAGCAAAGCCATGAGCCCTACCCCTTTGGGACCCCTCACCATGGACCCTTGGGGGCTGGCATCGGTCCCCAGGACAACAGTGCCTCATCCACAGGCTCCAGGTCCTCTGGGGTGCAGCCCTGTTGTGGTCCACTTCTCTCAGGGCTTCCGGGAGAGACCCACTCCAGCCCACCCTCCAGACTGCAGAAATCCTGGGCGCTATAGTAATGACACTTGGGGCCTCTGGGACAGGGCCAACAAGCACCTACTATGCACCATTCCTGGGCAGCTCTGTTCCCGTCACCTCATGTGATACTTTGCCACTCCAGGCACCCCCCATCCATCTGTCTAGTAATCTATGCCACATCCAACCTCTGCTCAGGGGACCCTGCAAATTTATAGTGGTGTAAATACCCCAAAATCACTCGGCAGGAAGCCCTGTCCCCTGGCTCGTCCACTGCTGTCCTTGGCCCCACCTGGCCCTCAACTTCTTAGAACTCCTAGATCTGGTGTTAAGGTTAAAATTGGGACTGGGATCCAGCAAGGTTTTTGTCCAAGACTTGGGCCAGGATTGCAGAGAAGTGAGACCAAACAGAAAAAATGAAATAAAGGCAGGAGTCCTGGTGTGGCGCTGTGGGTTAATGCGCCAGACTGCAAAGCTGTTTGAACTGCAAGGTTGGGGGTTCAAGCTCACCAGCTGCTCCTTGGAAACCCTATATAGGGTCACTATGGGACGGACCCAACTCTACGGCACTTAACAACAACAAAGGCAGAAGAAAGGCAGGTGTTCGAGGTCAGGTGTGGGTAAAAGGTGCTGGTGGTTAACGGGGTCTCCTCTTGGTCACTACCCTTTCCCACCTCATGAGTGCCAGCAGACCTCTCTACCAGCTGGACAGCAGTACAGCTGGCATTTCTGAGGGCCCGCTCTCCTCACTGGCGGCTCTGGAGCGAGTCCCTAGGACCCCCATGGCAAGTGTGCAAACTGGGGCTCTGAGAGGTACCACAATTGGCTCCAGGTCACAAGGACCCATGGTGAGTGGTTCCAAGATGCCCTGGGAGCAAGACTGGCATGAAGCCTGCCACCCAGTAGCTTGCTGGGAAACAGACTGAGGGAGTTCCTGTGGGGACACAGACGTCTGCAGTCAGGGAGGGCTTCCTGGAGGTGGAGGTGTCTACGTACGGCCCCAGGATGAAGGTTGGGGAAGGGTAAAGTGGGCAGCACCCATGGTTCTTCCTCTCTCCCCAGCCTTCCTCTCCTCCGGCCTCAGGGCCCTCACACCCTCTGAGTCCTGTGTTCTGCCGGTGGCCAGTTCCAGCTGGGAGCCCAGGCTGGGCCCGCCCTTCCCGGCAGGCCCTGACACCGGCTCCTCCAGGACCCCAGCCGTGGCCAAACCTTCTGGGCAGGACCCCAAGAACCCTCGCGTGTCCAGCGTGACGGTGCAACTGGAGATGAAGTCTTTGTGGGAGGAGTTCAACCAGCTGGGCACAGAGATGATCGTCACCAAAGCGGGCAGGTGGGGGCAGTGGGCGGGACAAGAGGGGGCGGGGCAGGATGGGGCGGGGCGGGGTTGTGGAGTACCTGCCTCCCACAGGAGGATGTTCCCCACCTTCCAGGTGAAGATTCTGGGCATGGACAGGCTGGCCGACTACGCTCTGCTCATGGACTTTGTCCCCCTGGATGACAAGAGATACAGGTCTGGGCTGACCCAGGGGGAACTCGGGTCTCAGGTGCTGAGCCCAGGGCAGGAGACGATCTGAATCATGTGTGTGTGTTTGGGGGGTGTCCAGCCTAGTCTCATAGCAGAAGGGTAGCCAGTGCAGAAAGTCTGACATGGACAGAAGCCCACCTGGGGCAGTGGGCCAGCTTGGGGCAGCAGACAGAGAAGCTAGCCTGGGGCAGCAGGGTTAGCCACAGGGATGTCAGGGTTGAGAATGGTCTCTGGGCCTCAAGTTCTCCAATCTGCAGACTGCTCCCCTGTACCCGGGACCTCACACTAGGATGGGCGCACTAAGAGGGCCGGCACCGGCGGGGGCGGGGCAGGCGGGGGAGTCAGCGATGGCCCCTGTGCCTCACCAGTCTTGGCCAGGCATGGCTCCAGGTGGGGACAATGGCTGAGGGGCCAGGGGTGTGAGAGGAGATGGGCACCTTGGCCACCTAGCTTTGCTCTCCAGGTACTCCTTCCATAGCTCTGCGTGGCTGGTGGCTGGTAAGGCAGACCCTGTCACACCCGGCCGTGTGCACTTCCACCCCGATTCGCCAGCCAAGGGTGCACAGTGGATGCGCCAGATTGTGTCCTTCGACAAGCTCAAGCTAACCAACAACCTGCTAGACAACAATGGTCATGTGAGGCCCGGGCCACAGTGGGGAGGGCCTGGGCCAGGATGTGGAGGGCTGGGGGTTGCCTGCTAAGGCCTTGGGTACCCCCATGGCCTTGGTGCCCACTTGGCTGAAGCCAGCCAGCTGAGGGGAGGTTGGGTGGGGGTGGGAGACTGCATGTGGTCACATGCGGTCCACCACCACCCAGCCACACTGCCCCAGAGCATTTACTGACAGTCCACCTGGAGAAATCCATCTGTCTCCCCTGGGACAGGCCTCTGAGGGTACTGACCACAGCTCCATCCACATGTGGTCAGAATCAAACCACAGGGTGGGGAGGGAAGACAGGCAGCAAATATGGAACCAGACAGTGATGAACGCCAAGGAGACAACGGAGCCAGGGAAGGGGGTGGGGATGGAGAGTGGCTGTTTCACTGGGGAGGGGTCAGGGCGAGGCCATATTATTAGAACAGAGATCTGAAGGTGAGGAGGGAACCTATGTCCATCGAAGGAGGAGCTGTTCCCGTGCAAAGGCCCTGAGGTCAGAGAATGGTGGGGGACTTGGAGGAACTGAAGGAGCCCTTCCCTCCCCACATGTGCCTGAAGTGGACAGAGGTGGGAAGTGGGAGAAGATTCCAGAGGCAGTGGGCTGGGGCCTGCAGAGCTTGTTTGACCATGGGAAGGGGTCTGACCTTTCCTCTGGGTGGGAGGGGGGCTTTGGGGGGCAGACTAGGGGGTAACAGGATGAGTCTGCCAGGGCTGCTGTGTGTAGAATGGATGTGGGGTGAGCTGGAGGCAGCCAGGGAACAGCTGAGGGAACACAGAGAAAGCTGATGGTAGCTGGGAGGCGTGGAAGCCGTGGGTGGGAGAGGTGGTTAGATCCCAGGGAGTTCTGGGATCTAAAGCTGACTGTTCGGATGTGGGTGTCCCATTTAAAAGAAGGCTCAGAAACCAAGCACAGCTGGGCTGCCCTCCCCTCCTACCCTACTGTCCTTCTGTGTCCCTTTCTGCCCTGAGGAAGGGTCTGCTCTGAACCCCCAGATCATCCTCAACTCCATGCACCGTTACCAGCCCCGCTTCCACGTGGTCTTTGTGGACCCACGGAAGGACAGTGAACGCTATGCCCAGGAGAACTTCAAGTCCTTCATCTTCACGGAGACCCAGTTCACCGCCGTGACAGCGTACCAGAACCACCGGGTGGGTCAGGCCCACAGCCTGTTTCCCAAGAGCAGAGACTGAGGCCCCAGGATCTTCATCCACCAACGGGCAGCCCCTGCCCTGTCCTCCTTCATAGGGAGGGACTCAGTGGGCATCTGCTTCCTCATCTCCCTGCCTTTATACCCCCAGCTCCAGAGTCTGTGAGCTGAGGGGTCTGGGCTCTAGGGACTCGGGATTGGGAGAAGGTCCAGGGAGGACAGGGTGGCTGGACGTGGCGACCACAACTTTTCCCTGGCTCAGGGCTGTCTCATCACCACACTCTCTCTTCTGCAGATTACTCAGCTGAAAATCGCCAGCAATCCTTTTGCCAAGGGCTTTAGAGAGAGTGACCAGGACTCCTGGTACTTATAGGTCCTGGCCAGTTTGGTCCAGCCGAAACCCCACCCCAGCCCCTCCCAGGCATTTCCTAAGCCTCTGGCCCGCTGCCCTCAGGGCCCACCCTGATTCCTGACTCCTGGCCCTGATGTCTTGCCTTCTGACTTCTCTTGTTTCCCGCCCAACTCTGACCATGACCTCTGCTCTGGGTTTCTTCACCTTGACCCCCCCACTCCTGCTCCTTCTCAGGCCTGTGTCCCCACGGCCCCTGCAGAGCATCCCACCACGGGGTCATAGCAGTCTCCGTCCCTATCTGATAAAGGGTCTCACAGAGCAGGAGACAGGTAAGCCCCCAGGTCACTGACATAACTGGACCAGAGCATGGTGGGAGGAAACAAGGAGACAGGCTTCAGGGCCACCGGGACTTCCCCATGCTTGGCAGACCCTCTGGGAACCAGTGGACCTGGGGGATGGGGAGACACTTCCAAGCAGAGGAAAAGCCTGGGCCAACAATGGGAAGAGCAGGAACCTGGAAAGGGCAGGGCCAGGAAGAGGGGGAGTCTACAATTTACTCAGATCATCTCCTCCCGCAGATCTCAGCAAAGCTCCAACCTCCACCTCAAGGACCTCTGCGCTCAACCATCAACAGCTGGCACCCCCTGAGGCCCTGCTGGCCCCAGCCACCTATCGCCCTCCCACCTACCAGAGTCTGTACCCAGGAGTCCCAAGTTCCTTTGGGATCCCAAGAGCCCGATCAGCACCATACCCTCTTCCCAACATCCAGGCTGACAGGGATCAAGGGGGTCTGCCCCTCCCAGAAGGGCTGGGGCTCCTGTCCTCCACTACTGTATGCCTAGGGCCCGGCCAGGACCCACAGTGAGAAGGACCTCCATCACCCTCTGCCTGACCCCCACCAGCCCCATCTCTGCAGCTACCTTCATTCACCTGTCCCCACCAGACCTCTCCTCTACTGAGGAGGCTGAGGCACGTGGAGGCCTTCCCAGGGTCACAGCCTGGGATCTGTTGTCCAGACTCGGAACCAGACCTTTTGCTCCCAACTCTGGGCTGGAGAATCTCACCCCCTTCACCTTAGAGACGACTTCCCAAATCCTGCTTCCCCTCCCGCCCTGACCCCTGCATTAAATCATTTGGCATGCGTGGTCAGAGCATTCTGTATTCTCGGTTGGGGTTGGGGGCCTTGGGGACAGTCCCTGCCTCAGCCCTGTGGTGGCCCCAAAGCTCTGCTCAATGCGGCTGCATCCCAGGGGATGGTGACACAGATTGAGTGGCTAGACTGAGGGGACCTGGACCTCCTGCTTTGTTTTGATGTTCATACCAAAAACAAAACCAACCCCACTGCTGTAGAGCTGATTCTGTCTCAGGATCCTAAAGGACAGCGTAGGACTGTCCCTTAGGGCTTCCGAGACTGCAATCTTAAATCTTTTTGGCAGTAGACAGTCTCAGTTTTCTCCCTTGCAGTTAGCAGGCCTACATTTAACCCACAGTGCCACCAGCGCACCTTCCTGTTTGTTGTTGTTGTTAAGTGCCATTGAGTCAGTTCCGACCCATAGCGACCCTGTACAAAGTCTGTAAATTTTTATGGGAACAGAAAGCCTCATCTTTCTCCCGCGGAGCGGCTGGTAGTTTCAAACTGCTGACCTTAAGGTTCACAGCCCGATTCGTAACCACTACGCTATCAAAGCCAGGAAAGCAGGGCCACCCCCTGCCACTCCACGTGTAGCTAAAGTAAGCAGCCTGAGGTTGGCCCTGGAGGAGTTCCGGTAGGAAAGGTAGAGGGCCCCAGCGAAAGTGCCCACCGGTGTAATTTGGGAATCCGATGAGAGTGAATGAGGAAACAGAGCTTCCTAGAGAAAGCACCATTTAAGCACTGGACTGCTAACTTAAAGATCGGCGGTTCAAACCCACCAACTGCTCCTTGGAAGCCCTATACAGAGTCGTAATGAGTCGGAATCCACTAGACGGCACTTAACAACAAAGGAAGGAATAGGAACGGCGAGAGGGAATAGGGGAAAGGAGTTTCAAGTCGCGGGAGAAAGGCGGGACAAAGGCCAGGACGGCGGGAGCTGGACTGGAAAACAAGGCTAGAGGCTGCGCGCCACCCAGCGGAGCCGCGGGGAAGGAACCCGTGAGCCCGACTCTGCACACCTTTTGAAGGACAGACACTGCTAAGGGCGAGGGGATACAGGGTCTCAACAGCCAGAGACCCGAGTCCAGCACACCGCGATCTGAAGGACCGGGTCTGGTCGCCCGGTTTTCCGCGGCCGGAATAGTTCTATGAACTCGCAGTTCCAGCCACTCTCCCACCGCCTTCACTTCAGGCTCCGCCCCGCCCCAGGACCGTAGGACCACGCCCTTTCCAGGCCCGCCCCCGCCTCCCGCAACTCTTCAGTCATTTCCATTGGAGCCTCTGTTATAGGCCCCGCCCCTCCCTCCGATTTCCTTTCAGGCCCCGCCCCGACGCCATCTCACTGTTATTACGGAATTTAACCCGGGCTCCCGCGCGACCCCGCCCCATCCACAGACCTCGCTCTGCCCCGGAGGCTCACGTGGTGGGCGGGGAGGGCGGAGCCTCCAGACCCAACTCCGCCGTGGCGGTGCCCTGGGTGTCCCGGCCGCGTGCTGGCCGGACATGGTGCTTGACAATCTGTCCGCGGAGGTCGAACGGCGCTGCCGGCAGCTGCTGGCGGGGGCCACTGCCCGGTACCGAGCGCAGGCCGCAGCGGCTGCCGTGCTCGTGCCGTTGTGTTTGGTGCGCGGGGTCCCGGGGCTGCTCTACACGCTGCGATCCAGACGCATGACTGGAAAGCACAAGGGCGAGGTCAGGTACACGGCCGGGACGTCCTCTCTGAGTCGGAGGGAGCTGCCGGGCTCTCCGCGACTCAGTTTCTGTCTTTGTAAAATGGGTCTGTGAGCTACCGCGCCTCTCCTTCCACCTCGGGCTGGGGACACCACAGAGCTGTTTCCCTCCTTCTAAAAGGCAGGACCCCATTCCTTACTGGCCAATGTGGGTTCCAAACTCCAGGAACCAAGGACACACCGGGCTGTAGGGTCTCAAGTCCCTACCCCATCCCAGTAGGAAATTGGGGGTACCCTAGGGTCAATAACCACTGGGACCACCGTAGACCCCATTTAAGGTATCTCAGCTGTAGGTTCCTCTTGCCCCAAATACTAGGTCACATCTCACCTTGCACAACTTGGGCTGAGAGGGGATCTAGCTGTCATCATCCGTACCAGGGAAGTAAACTGACTCTCCAGCGGTCATGTGACTTGCCTTCAGTCTCACAACAAACAAAGATAAAGACAGAAGATGGTTCCAGTGCGCCCCTTCACCACTACCGCTGCAAAGACCAGAGCCCATGCCCCTGTCCCTCCGTGGCCCTAACAACCCGAGGATTCTTCTCCTGTATCTTCTCAGTTTCCCAGGTGGCAAGTGTGACCCCACTGACCAGGACGTGGTGCACACGGCCCTGCGGGAGACCCTGGAGGAGCTGGGCCTGGTGGTACCTGAGCAGCACGTGTGGGGGATCCTGCACCCTGTGCACAACCAGGTGAGCCCACCACACCAGGCCCGGAGACCACCGTCTGCCAGATCCCATGAGTGCTGCTGTGACCTGTGTCTGTGCTGGGCTAGAAGGCGGGACCCCAGGGACAAGGGGAGGGGCCCTAGATGCCATCAGGGCTAGAGGTTGGCTCCCAACCTGCCTGACATGCACTTAATTCATACCTGCATCAGCCCTTGGCGGCGGGCATTTCTAGCCACCATTGTGGCAAAGAGCCCCGTGGCACAGTAGGTTAAGCAGCTAGCTGCTGACTAATCAGTGATTAGAACCTACCAGTCATTCCTCAGGACAAAGATAAGCTGTCTGCTTCCACAAAGATGCCAACACCCTATGGGACAGTTCTGTTCTGTCCTGTTCGGTGGCTATAAGTTTGAGTTGGACTTGACTGCAATGGATTTGTTTTTGTGTGTGTGACAGATATGGAAACTGAGGCTCAGGTCAGTGGAGGGTGGTCCAAGAGCTAAGGGGTGAGTCACAGCTTAGTGGGTGAAGTTCGAGGAAGGGCTCACAGGGTAGACTGCGACTGAGCAGGGTCTGGAATAACAGAGGGAATTTGGGGGTAGTGAAAGGTAAGGGCAGGCTGATCTAAGTCGGGGGAACAGTCTAGAAAGAACCAGAGACCTATACTGGTCCAGTACAGAGGGGTTTCAAGTCAGTTGGCAGGGCTGGGTGAATGTGGCCTCCAGAAGGCAAGGGGGATCTTCTCCCAGGTTCTCCTCCCCGAGTCCAAGACCCTTACCTGCTCTGACATTTGCCCTCCTCCTGCCCAGCAAAAGACCACCGTGATACCTGTGCTTGCCAGTGTGGGCCCCATGGATCCTCAGAGTCTCAGGCCCAACCCAGAGGAGGTGAGCAGGGAGTCCTGGGGGTCAGGGGTGTTCCAGCAGGTGGCAGCAGTTTGTCCTCTGTCTAACCCCCCTGCCTCTTGCCCACAGGTGGATGAAGTGTTTGTCCTGCCGCTGGCCCACCTGCTGCAGGCTCAGAACCAAGGTTATACTCACTTCTGCCAACACGGTCACTACCGCTACACACTGCCTGTCTTCTTGCATGGGCCACACCGCATCTGGGGGCTCACCGCTGTCATCACGGAGTTTGCCCTGCAGCTGCTGGCACCGGACACCTACCAGCCTCGCCTGGCCGGCTTCAGGATACCCAGGAGCTAAGGGCCCGGTTCCCAGCAGCTCCTGCCTTCTCCAGCCAGTGGGGTTCCACTTCAGGACTGAATAAAGAACCATTCCCAAATCTGGCGTCTGCTCCTTCCATACCTTGGCCCTGACCCCGAGTGGAACCTCTCACTGTTGTTAGCTCAGTGGGGGTGTTTGTTGAGTGCTTACTATGTGGCTGGGGCTGGATCCACTTCCCTCATTTACCCTCAGTAGCCCTGAGAGGCAGGGCCGACGCTGCTCCCAGGTTGGGGAAGATGGACACCTTGCCTGAGGTCACCCCAAGCTTGGATTTGAACCAGGTCTCTGATTCCAGAGCCCAACCTCCCAGGTGTTGTGTTTTTCTTCCCGCTTTTTTGCTGAGGGATACCAGAAATCCAACCAGCAGTAATGGGAAGCAGCACCCTGGAATGGATTGTAAAGCTCTAATACATTGACCACCTACTGAGGACACATCTGAGAACCAGCCAGATGCTGCCCCGTCCTTGAGGATGGAGGGTGCTTGCAGTCTGGGGAGACCTTGGGCCAATTACTTGTTGTTGTTGTTAAGTGCCATCGAGTCGGTTCCGACCCATAGCGACCCTGTACAGGATTTCCGAGGGTGTAAATCTTTACGGGAGTAGAAAGCCTCATCTTTCTCCCGCGGAGCGGCTGGTAGTTTTGAACTGCTGACCTTAAGGTTCGCAGCCCGATTCGTAACCACTACGCTACCAGAGCTGATTATATATTGAATGTTATATAGATAATAGTTAATGATTACTGTTCTCAAGTGCTGTCAAGTCGTTCTGACTCATAGCGACCCTGTTCAGGGTTTCTGAGGAGCGACTGGTGGGTTTGAACCACTGACCTTAAGGTTAGCCATCCAGTGCTTATCCTACCTACAGTGCCACACCAAGAGTCCATGCAAAAACGAATTAAGTGCCTCTCAGTCGGTTCTGACTCATAGCAACCCAGTATAGGGTTTCCAAGGAGCAGCTGGTGAGTTTCAGTCATCGACATTGTGATTCAAACTGAGCTTGCATGCTTTATCCAATAGCATCACACCAGGACTACAATACATACAAATATAAACATTTCACAAATTTGTGTGTCAAATTTGCAAGCTTACAAAACGCAGGGATGTGGTAACTTCCGGGTTCTCTCCTCTTGTACTTTCTACTGCGCTGGCCTCATCCCTACTCCAGAGGATATGAGAGATGAGGAGGGTCAGTTCTAGGACGGCATTGGTACCAGCTTCCCATCAACAGAAAACTGGCCAGTCTAACCCACAATTGCACTTCATTGGTGTACCTTAGATCACATGCCCTCTGAAATCCATTAGTTGGAGTGTTGGATCCACAGGACTGGAGGTACTACGCATGCCTGGGAATGAGGATGAGACCCTCTGGATTGAGTAGGGAAAAGGTGGCCCCAAAAGTGTGGCACTGTGGGTTAATGTACCAGACTGCAAAGCCATTAGAACTGCCTGGTCAGCAGTTCAAGCTCACCAGCTACCCCTTGGAAACCCTATACAGGGTCCCTATGGGTCTGAGTTGACTCAATGGCACTAAATAACAAAGGACTATTAGAGGGGTGAGGATGGGGAAAGGATGCTGCTGGGCAGGTAAGGCCAGCCACAGTGGCTACAGGGAGGGATCTTGACACTGAAGGTAACCAAGACCATCCAGGTAAAAGATCAGAGGGTGTAGTCCAGGAAGGAGCAAACTCCTTTGTGAATGTGAACCCCACTGTGTGTGTTCAAGGAATCCAGCAAAGCAATGTGGAAATGGGATGGGCAGTAGAGGGGAGCAGGGCACCGGCCACAGGAAAAAGCCACAGAGAAGGTTTTATTCTAAGCTCTGTGTGCACGCGAAGTGCTCTTATTCACAATTTTAAAGTTTGAGCTGGCTGAGGTCAGGCTCCTCCCCGCCGAGGCCCATCTCAACCCTTTCCGCACAAGGTCACTGCCCTAGCTCCCCATGGCCCCTCTTCCATGGTCCGGCCCCTCCTCCCCAACCCCCCTCACCAGACATCTCCTTCACACCCACCCCTCCCTTGTCCCCACGCCACATTCGTCACCTCTGGCCTTCAGGGCCACATGATGGTGGTAAAAATAACTCCCTTTGACAGAATGTGTGAAGGGGGGCGTGAACGGGGTTAGAGTGGGAGGCTGAGCCCCAGCACTAGGGAGGGGCTCCGGAGGGAAGGTTGGGAGGTGCCACGTGCCCTGGGCTTGGGTACGGCCCCCACCCCGCGGGCTCCTGGGGCCCCCATCGAACGCACTGAGGTTCACACAGGTCACCTCGTCACGACTCTGCAGCCCAAACGCACACCCACTTTAGGAACGGACTGAACCGGTGGAAGGGGTTTTCAGAGCGGTGAGTGACCCAGCCGGCCTTACACCAACCCCACCGGGCCGCAGGCTGGAGCGCCCCCACTTCATTCCTAGTCCCGTGCCACTGTGACCCCGCGCTCTGTCTGCAGGTCCCGGCGTATTTGGCGATGCCCCGTCGTCCCGTCCCGACGGTAGGGTCCCTTGCCCTGCCACCAGGCCCGCGGGGTTCGCTCTGAGCTGCTGATGTCAGTGTCTCCATGGCGGCCCCGGCGGCAGCGGGCTGGCGGCGGCCACAACGCGTCAGCATGCAGGAACACATGGCCATCGACGTGAGCCCGGGCCCCATCCGGCCCATCCGCCTCATCTCCGACTACTTCCCGCACTTCTACCCCTTCGCCGAGCCCGTCCGGCGAGCCCCCGGCCCGCGCCCCGTAGCCCCCGCCACTGGCCCTGCAGCCCAGTTCCATCCTAACCTGGAGGCAGAGAGCGACTCGGACGACAGCGGTGAGAGGGGCTAGGGTGGGCCTGGGTGCCTGGTCTGGTGGGTGGAGGGCGCGCTGGGAGCCGGGTGGGACTGACCTACTTGCCACCTGCTCTCAGCTGGCCTGGGCACGCTGGAATTCACACTGCTTTTCGACGAGGACAACAGTGCCCTGCACTGCACGGCCCACCGTGCCAAGGTGAGGATGGCTTGGGGACCCTAGGCCACCGGCTGGGTCACCGGCCTGCCCACACCCACTGTCTGTAACCAGGGCCTCAAGCCACCAGCCTCCGGCTCTGTGGACACCTATGTCAAGGCCAATCTGCTTCCGGGCGCCAGCAAGGTGAGGGTAGGACCCAGACCCCCATCACTATCCCTCAACCACACTCAGCCCAGAGCCCCCTATTGCTGAGATGTGTGAGCTGTTGTTAAGTGCTGTCAAGTCAGTTCTGACCCATATTGACCCTGCATAGAGTTCCCAAGGAGCTGCTGGTCAGCTTGAACTAGGACGCCCTATCAGGGAGGCTGGGAGGGTGGACCAGGGTGGGTGTTGATCTGTCTTCTTCCTCCAGGCCAGCCAGCTGCGCACGCGCACAGTGAGGGGCACTCGGGGTCCAGTCTGGGAAGAGACGCTAACCTATCATGGCTTTACCCGCCAGGATGCGGGGCGCAAGACCCTGCGGTGAGGACTGGTGTCCCTGTGGGGCAGGGGCAGGGGGGATGGGGGGCACCTCGCCTGGCCAGGACTGACCAAGATGGCCACCAGGCTGTGTGTGTGCGAGGACCCTCGACTGCGGCGACGTCGGCGGGCACCCCCCCTTGGGGAGCTGCGGGTGCCCCTGAGGAAGCTGGTGCCCAACCGTGCTCGGAGCTTCGACGTCTGTCTGGAGAAGCGAAGGCTGGTGAGTTAGGCTGGGGCCCCCAGGAGAGGAGTCACACATCAGCTGGGGAGCTGGAGTCAGGGATGGGATCTGGGCAGTGTCTTGCCAAAGTGACTTTGGGGGGGGGGGGTCTCTGCTCTTTCAGACCAAAAGGCCCAAGAGTTTGGACACAGCCCGAGGCATGTCTGTATATGAGGAGGTGGGTCTGAGCTGGTGGGGGTGGGCTGGCCAGGGTGTGTCTGTGAGCCAAGCTCAAGTGAGCTGGGCAGGTCTGGGGGTGGTGGGCAGGGGGCGTAGAGGCCATCTTTCTCATAGGACCTGTAAGCTCCCCAACAAGAACTGAGGGCAACCGCCCCCGTGGCCCCAGGGAAACGCAGGACACAGAACCTGCAGAGGGCAGAGCTCAGAGCCACTGGAAAACAGATCCAGACAGTCCCAGAGGTCTCCCCTCCTGAATTAGGTGGCCTGGAGAGGGTGGAGAAGAAACAGGGGTTAGGGGCTCCTCAGCTGCTGGGTCTGCCTCTGGGGTCATGTGACTGGCAGCACCAGACAAGCCCTTGTCTGGGGGGCAGTGGGGCAACTGTTTGTCCTGCTGTAGCCCCATCAGACCCCCAGTGGCACCTGCAAGGCCCATGGGAGCGCCCTGCTCCCCTCCCCTCCAGACTGAGAGCCTGGTACTATCGCCCCCTAATGCAGCTATGTGTTGTTGCAGCGCCTGCTGCTCAAGCCCAGGCTGACTGCGCCCACGCCCACTGAGGTGGAGCACTCAGTGGCACCCACTTCCTGTGCCTAAGCCTGTGATGAGGGTTCAGAGTACTTCTCCATCAGGAATTGGGGGCAGGGGGCCAAGCTCTCTGCCAATGGAACCATAGTTCAGAAGTGGAGAGGGGTGCCCCTGACGTCATCTTCTTAGGGAGCACCAGGGGCCAGGTTGTAGAAAAGGACAATCAGTCTGATCCCCAGGCAGAGGAGGCAAAGTAGTGCAGTGCGGGTGATGTGGGAATGCTGGGCCCATGTGACTCCCATGACTCAGGACGAAGGGTGGGCACCCAGGCCATGTGGTGCTCAGAGACCATCAGTCCCCAGACCCCATAGCTCCTGGGACAGTGACCATCTTTGGACCGGGAACTGTGCAAGGACGTCATTGGTCTGCCCAGATGGGTAGGTGAGTGGATGGTGGGCGCGAAGGACTGCTGTTGATGGATGGCCCTGGTCCCACCCACAGGAGATGGAGGCAGAGGAGGCTGGGGATGAGCGGGGGCGCATTCTGCTGTCTCTCTGCTACAGCTCCCAGAGGGGCGGCCTGCTGGTGGGCATCCTGCGCTGCACCCACCTCGCCCCAATGGACGCCAACGGCTACTCGGACCCCTTTGTCCGCCTGTGAGTGACCACCTGGGAAGCAGGTGGGCACAGGGGCAGAGCCCCTCCACCTCTCCAGGGACACACCTGACCTGACCCCTGCTCCCCATCAGTTTTCTGCATCCCAATGTGGGGAAGAAATCCAAGTACAAGACCAGTGTTCGCAAGAAGACCCTGAATCCCGAGTTCAATGAGGTCAGCTGGGCCAGAGGGGCAGTAGTCTCAGCTGCAGGGGGGAAGAGGCCAGCATCCCACCTGTCAACTGTCCCCCTGATTGACCAGCATCTCCTCTTCCTCCCACCTGTGACCCCTTCCCCGCAGGAATTCTTCTACGCAGGCCGCCGGGAGGAGCTGGCTCAGAAGACGCTGCTGGTAACTGTCTGGGACTATGATCTGGGCACGGCCGATGACTTCATTGGTGAGTGGGCTCTGAGGGCCAGGCCTGGAGGCCCCAGGAGTCCCCGGCCAGCCCTGACCCTTGCCCTCTACTCCAGGTGGAGTACAGCTGAGCAGCCGTGCCAGCGGGGACCGTCTGTGGCACTGGTGTGAGTGTCTGGGCCACAGTGACCACCGGCTGGAGGTGTGGCACCCGCTGGACGGCGTGCCCCTCCAGCTCAGCGACTAGCTGGGTCTACCCCAGGCCACAGTGGACCAGCCAGCTCCTGGGAACCAGGACCCGTCTGCCCCAGGACCCATGAGCCCTCGTCCTGGTCTTGGGGGCTTTCCTCCCTCCCCACTTTGAAGTCCACCCCACCATCCAACCTGCAAGTAAAAATAAACACCTGTCCCCAGCCAACACCTGTCCTTTCTATGCCGTGGGACGGCCACAGCCCCTGCCCACTGAGGCCAGCTCAGAAGCTCAGCCACAGGGACTGGTTGGGGCTGCAGTGCTGAATGCCCAAGCCCAGCCCCGTGCCCCCACTGAGCGCCACGCTGCACCGAGTCACTTGTGACCCGGGAGATGGTGCCAGGATGACAGTGGGGTGGCAGGGGAGCAGAGCCTGAGATGCGGCATCAGGAGAGGCAGGACTCTCGCCCATTTTATTGTCAGTTTCTAGAAGAACAGGGTGAACTCATAAGGCAGCCTGCCGGGCCGGGTGTTCCTGGGCAAACCGCTGCATCCGCTCCTCGAGCTCAGGCCGGAAGTGTCGGATCAGACCCTAGGGGAAGGGGCACAGTGTGAGGCAGCTCTGGGTACCCCCTGGGCTCTTGCACCCCCAGTGCCATCCAGCTGGCGGTGGGTACCTGTACAGGCCAGGCGGCCCCGTCACCCAGGGCGCAGATGGTGTGGCCCTCAATCTGTTTGCTGATCTCCCACAGGGAGTCGATCTCGGCTGGCCTAGCGTCACCCCTCACAAAGCGTGCCATCACCTTGTTCATCCAGTCCACACCTGCAGTCACATGGAGAGGGGCCTGATGGTCTCCCCCGCCGGGGTGAGGGTCATGGGGTGGGGCTAAGAAGGACCTGGTGGTTTCTCCCACTGGGGTAAGGGTCATGGGGGTGGGGCCAAGAGGGGCCTGGTGGTCTCCCTCACCAGGGTGAGGGCCATGAGGGTGGGGCTAAAAGAAGCCCCCTAGCAGGCTGGAGACAGCAGCTGTTTGTTCAGGGCTGGTGCCCAAGGTGGGACAAAGTGGGACAAGGGAAGGCCCTACTGGCCCGGGCACCCACCCTCACGGCACGGGGTGCACTGGCCACAGCTCTCGTGCTTGTAGAACTCAATGAGGCGGGCGATGGCTTTCACGATGTCCGTCTGGGGTGACAAGGGGCTCAAGGTCAGGGAGCCAGTCCCCCTCCCCAGTTCTGAATCTCCCCACGCAGCCCAGTGAGCCCCACCTCTACCCCTGGCACACCTGGGTTTCAGAGAAGGCCAGGCAGGGGCAGCAGGCACGAAGGCAGGCATGAGGTGAGGCTTACCGAGCGATCCATGACAATGACCGCAGCTGTGCCCAGGCCTGTCTGTGCCTGCACCAGTCCATCGAAGTCCATCAGCACCGTCTCGCACACGGACTTAGGGATGAGGGGGGTAGACGAGCCACCGGGGATCACAGCCAGGAGGTTGTCCCAGCCTCCCGTGACACCTCCTGGGGCCCCGGTCAGTCCCCAAAAGGATGGATGGTCAGTGCTGAGGCCAGCACACTGAGCAGCCTGAACAGGACCAGGCCTGTCAGCAGCGCCCGTCCTGAGGCCCCCACCCACCCGCCTGGCCTCGGACCTCACCCGCGTGCTTCTCAATCAGCTCCTTCAGCGGCACTGACATCTCCTCCTCTACGGTGCATGGGTGGTTGACGTGACCCGAGATATTGAAGAGTTTGGTGCCTGAGTTGCGCTCCCGCCCAAAGCTGGCAAACCAGGCACCCCCACGGCGGCAGATGGTGGGGGACACAGACACCGTCTCCACATTGGCAACGGTGGTGGGGCAGCCAAACACACCTGCAGGGCAACAGGCAGAGACCCTGTCCTTTCCTCCCTGCACCATCTTGTCCCGGGCTGGACCCCAAGCCCAGCAGGAGATGCATCTGGCTTGTTCCCCATCGAGCCTCAATCCCACACCAGCCAGCGCAGAGGGAAAGTTATAGTCGAGCTTGAACGGTTGGAGGAGACATGGGAATTGACCGTGGGGGCTGAGGCAGGATGAGGGCTGTGGGGGGCCCTGGGGAGTCTGGGGTTCTGTAATCGTAGATGCTTGTCCCATAGCATCTGGCCCTAGCCCGGGAGGTGCTCAGAACAGCAATGAAGGTTCAGTGGGGGCCTGAAGGCGGCTTGGAAAGCCCACAGGAATGGTGGAGGTGAAACCTCGGGGTCAGGGCGGGCCTCACCCACATCGGCCGGAAAGGGTGGCTTCAGGCGGGGCTTGCCCTGTTTGCCCTCGATGGACTCGATGAGAGCTGTCTCCTCCCCGCAGATGTAGGCTCCGGCCCCACGCACCACGAACACATCAAAATCGTACTCAGAGCCACAGGCGTTCTTGCCAATCAGGCCTGCCTCGTAGGCCTCTCGGATGGCCACCTGTGGGAGAGGGGTACGAGGGCGTCAGCCCTGAAAGTCCAGGAAGGAGGGAGTGAGAAAGTGTGGGGGTAGGCAGGTGGCAGGTGGGGTAGAAGGCCCTGAGTGCCAGACACTGTGCATGGGGGCATATGGGGCTTGGTAAGCCTACCAGACACCCAGGGCCAAAGCTCCTGGACAACAGCAGATAACATCTGGGGAGACTGCAATTTCACAATGTGCACATCACTCCTGTAATAACACTAAGTGGCAGAGTGTGGCGCTGTAGGATAAGCACTGGACAGCTAACTGCAAGGTTGGAGGTTCAAACCCACCAGCCACTCCTTGGACACCGTATGCAGGGTGACTAAGAGTTGGAACCAATGCCACAGCACTTTAACAACAGGACAAGTGATCAAAGTATATGATTTTAAAAAGAAAGAATTGAAGGAAATAACTTTTTCAACAAGCAGTTGAAAACAGTTTCTCTAGATGAGAGATCTGGGGAGGGTCTTCTATTTGTTTGTTTTTTCTCCCCCTGTGGTTTTCTGTTTCTCTGACACAGTATTTCTTATTTCCATAGTAGGCAGAAGACCCTCAAGGTTCAATTTTTGGTTTAACACTCCCCCCCCCCCCCTCCAATGTTTGGAGCCAAAGGAAAGCACTGTGACTTTGGCCCTAGACCAGGAACCACAGGCATCACCAAACTAAGACTTACTGAAATGTCCCCTTGGTCCTTCTGCAGGAAAAATGCCCTGGCCCATGCCCACTCCAGGACTCTGCTGGTAACTTCAGGGGCCTTGGAGATCTCCACCTCGAGGCTCTGGAGCATGAAGGCCATGCCCAGAGGAGGCGGCTTTGAGGACCAGGTCCCACCCATGATACACACACATAGTCACCACTCTCCCAGTTCCACCGCTGAGAGAACAACTGTGCTGGTGAGCCAGGTGGGTGTGAACACCTAGACCTTCTCGTGGGGAGGCCCCACGTCTGCCCACCTGCAGATTGGAAGCTTCATTGTAGAATTCCCCTCGAATGTAGATGTAGGCAGCACGGGCGCCCATGGCTCGACCCCCAACCAGGCAGCCTTCCACCAGCTTGTGGGGATCGTGGCGCATGATCTCCCGGTCCTTGCAGGTGCCCGGCTCCCCCTCGTCTGCATTCACCACCAGGTACTTGGGCCTGTGGGGTCAGCAGGTCAGTCAGGCTACGGGCCCACTAGGGCCGGATTCTCAACCCCAGGCCGTTCTCACTCAATCCAGGGAGGCCTCAAAGACGTCACCTTCAACCACCCATCCCTTTCTTCCCTCCCAAGATGTTCCTGGGGACCTCGGGGTCTCATGACCAATGACAGGGAGCACACTGCCTGTTCCACCTCTGGTTGGCTATGAATACAGGAAAGGGCTTTCCCCTGCCCAGTCTCCCCTGTGCTTTGCTCTGAGGGCCCCAATTCTGCACTCTTCACCTAGAGTCTTCCTCAACCTCTCACATGTCTGGGCCAAAAGGAAGTACAGTAACTAATGATTATTTGCTTCCGTGGATGGGCCAACATGCTAACCAAATGCTGAAGGCTGTCTCTTGAATCCCCACACAACATTGTTAAGCCCATTTACAAGGTTTAAGGCTATCGGATTAGAAGGCAGAGTTGGGATTTGAATAAGTAAGTTGGCCTGCGTCACAATCCTGGTGAGTGCTACACTTCCATCTCCTCTGAGGCAGACTAGGAAGACTGTGAGTCCATCCATTAATACTCTGGGAGCATGTTCCCACCTCAATCACTCTTAGCTTCTAAGGAAACAGTCCAAAGGCCCAGACAAGCCCCAGCCACCCCCAGGGCTCTCCTGCAGGCCCAGCCTCTAGCACATACCTGCCATCCGAGGGCTTGTTCATGAAGCTCCATTTGAGGCCGGTGGGGAAGCCAGCACCTCCGCGGCCACGCAAGCCTGACGTCTTGATCTCACCCAGGATCCAGTCAGGCCCCTTGAGCAGGATCTCTTTCGTCTTGTACCAGTCACCTCGACTCTGGGCTCCTTTCAGCCTGGACAGAGTAGGGAGGGCAGTGAAGGGGAGGCCCAGCCCTGGAGCCCACCAGGCTACAGGCACCCTCTCACCTCCAGTCGTGGCGGCCATACAGGTTGGTGAAGATGCGGTCTTCATCCTTCAGTGAGCCAAATGAGGTTTTCTTGGGCGCTGTCTGGAGAGACAGAAGAGTCAGGAGGCCTGCAGAAGTCTGGGGCGCCAATGGGGCCCCCTGCTTAGGAGAGGCTGGGTTGGGAGAACAGGGACCTCCGGCTCCAAACTCTTCCTGCCACCGTAAGTACCACCACCACAGTGTCAACACTTCCTGCTGACCCGGTGCTGGGCTCAGCATTCTACAACGGAACTCCCTAGCACCCTTACATCCACCCTAAGATAGAAACACCTTCTTCCAGTTTACAAAGGAGGTACGGGACTCTCAAAGAAAAAGGTATAGAAAGATCACACGGACGAAGGCAGCAGATGGAATCTGAATCCAGGTATGTATGTGACTAAAGCCCACTCCAGAGCTATGTCCCCGTGTCATGGTTCTCCTGCTGGACCACAACCTGCGTTAGCCCAGGGGCCTCATCTTACTAAGTCTGCATTAGGGCAGCATGTGTTTACTGAAGGGAGAGAAACCGTTCACGGGACTGGAACACAGAGGGGATGACGGAGGCCCACTAGGGCTAAAACTAAGGAGCGGTACCCAGTGGGTGTAACACAACTGAGAGCTTGGGGACCTAACTTTCAGCCTTCCGTTCCCTCAGGCACTTCACAGCCGCTACAGGGGGGCAGAGCACTGGCTGGGGTCCCGGGAGGTGCACACGCTCCCCAAAGCTGTTTTCTGCAAATGCATCATGGGGCATGACCCCTTTGTCATGCCCTGCAAGGCCAGGGCAAGGAGGGAATGAGACAGAGACGCCACCTGCAAAGTTCCTTTCCGCTACCCTGCGAGGCTGTTAAATAGGGGACGTCAGGGAGACCGAGGGCTCGGGACAGCGGAAGGACCTGCTCCCTTTCGACAACCAGGCCGGAGCAGCAACCTGCCTGCCGGGCCTGGGCACTAGAGACGACAAACTCAAGGGACGGCTCGCGCAGATCGGCATCGCGTCCGGCTCGCGGACACCCTTTGCCCGAGCCAGGCCGGGCCTCACCGTGTCGCCGCTGAAACGCACAGACACTCGTGCGGGGAGCGACCCGCCAAGCAGCCGCCGCGCCGCCAGCATCACGGGGGCTAGCCCGGTCACCTCCCGCTGTCACCTTCACGCCGGTAGAGCAGAAGAGCCAGCGCGAAGGAGACGCAAGGGGGCGCACAGGAAAAACGTCACGCACCCCGGCGCGGGCGGCGGACGCATGCGTTCCCGCGCCTCTCGGGCCCCTCACAGGCTCTGCCTTCTGGAACAGGGCGGGCCGAGATATCGGACGTAACCTGTCGGCGCTGTGGCTTCTGGAAGATGTAGTTCCACCTGCTCCAGTCCCGTGTGCCTCCCTCTGCTGGCTTCACTATGGTTTTGCTCTTTTGCCATGGGCTTTGCTTCTTAGTGGTCCCTTCTGGGCCTCAGCCTTTCAGCTCCCTGGTGAGAAAACCTCATTTTTTCACCTTCGGCTGGAGCTTGTTATTTCCCACTTCCTACAGTTAGGGAGCTCTGGTAGCGTAGTGATTACGAATCGGGCTGCGAACCTTAAGGTCAGCGGTTCGAAACTACCAGCCGCTCCGCGGGAGAAAGATGAGGCTTTCTACTCCCGTAAAGATTTACACCCTCGGAAACCCTATACAGGGTCGCTATGGGTCGGAACCGACTCGATGGCACATAACAACAACAACAACAGTTAGGGACCTCTGGTAGCGTAGTGATTACGAATCGGGCTGCGAACCACAAGGTCAGCAGTTCGAAACTACCAGCCATTCTGCGGGAGAAAGATGAGGCTTCCTGCTCCTGTAAAGATTTACAGCCTCGGAAACCCTGGACAGGGTCGCTATGGGTCGGAACCGACTCCACAGCACATAACAACAACAGTTATGGTATGTAGTGAGCACCTGCTGTGTACTTGAGTGTTCATGGGGAAGGATCGTGTTGGTCACGTTGCAATTATTCTGACCCTCCCAACCTGTAGCGGAGCCTGGACGCATCTCTGTGCTCAGGGAAGGTTGCTTATTAGCCCCACTGAGTGAGAATAAGTGTGAAGCTGAGGAAGGGCAGAGGAAGAAGATGCTCAGCCGTGGGCCCTGCAGAACGCTCCCACCCATTCCATCCTCTGCCCTGGTCGGCGCTTAGCGTGGTTTCCTGCTGATACAGGCGAGAAAAGAGACCGTATCTTCAAAGATATAAAAATATTATGTTGCTGTTTTTAAGTGTCGTCGAGTCGATTCTCACTCATGCTGACTATGTATAGGGTTTCTTAGGAGCTGCTGGTGGATTTGAGCAGTGACCTTGTGGTTGGCAGTCCGGTGCTTATCCTACAGCGTCACAGTCTTTTTAAAGTCTTAAACAAAATAAACACAAGACAAAGACAACATAGATAATCCAGGTGTGGAAAGCCTATGCAGAGATGCCGTAATGAGTTTCCAAAGTTCTAGCTCCACATGGTGACCTTTTATAAAAGGGCACAGAGAACAACGACATCTCCCACAGCTATGACTGAAGGCAGCCAGTCATGCTTTACGAGGCGCTGGGCTTCAGGAAACCAGGGAGGGGTCTATTGCTATTGGAAAGCTTACAGGCTGAGGCTAGGGTCATGACGTCACAACTAAGTGACCATTAAGGGGTGTGTCCAGGAATGTTCCTGTGAGTGCTGGCTGGGAGAAGTGACCTCACAACCTAGTGCCAGTCCCGGGCTAAATACACACCATGTCCTTTATCTTCCCACCAGCCGGAACCTAGAGCGATAAGCTCCTGTTTTTAGGTTAATTCTAACTCCTAACCCCCAGAACAATGAGACAATTAAATACTACACTCCAGGTTTTAAAATTGGTATTGTAGGGCCATCTCTCTGACCTCGGTTACCTTTGAAGGGAGAGGAAAGACAATCACCAGCATCAACCACCCAAAGCAGACGCTCTGAGGCAGAGGTCAGACATACCTTCTCTCTCTAACCTTTTTACCAATTCTGACACTAACTTTCTACTTCCCAGCCGAGTTCAATAAGTCCTAGAAATGGCCACACAGAACCCAGAGACCATACTCATGATTATGGGGTTAATTACAGAAGTTGTTGTTGTCAGGTGCCATCGAGTCAGAACCGACTCATAGCGATCCCATGCACAGCACAACGAAACAATGTCCGATCCTGGGCCAACCTCACTACCGCCGTCACACTTGACGCCATCAATGATGCCACCTGGCTGATCCATCTCGTTGGGGGTCTTCCTCTTTTTCTCTGACCCTCCACCTTACCCAGCATGAC
>NW_006408558.1:17430399-17433029 GCF_000296735.1 Chrysochloris asiatica
GCTATCTCTATTGCCGCTGGATCTCCCCTCCTCGTGAACCAAACACTCGTGAACAACACAACTATGTCGAGGTCAGGCCCCGACACTCCATCAAAACAGCTGCTTCTCAGCTGTGCCTGCAGGCAGGTCACTCTCTGGCCTGTGGTCCTGAGGCCTGGCCTCTGCCCTACACCTGGAAAGTATTACAAAGCTCTGCTGCTAAGGACCCAAAGCCTTCTTACTCCCCTCCACCCACCAGCAAGCCTCCTGCCCGAAGGCTGTATTGCTCCAAGGGCAGGGACGCCTACCATAGCATCTCCTGACTCTGCTGCTTCTGTTGCTACTAGTTCCTATGAGGCGGAGATGAAGGAGCCAAAGGTCCAGCTTTCCCAGATTCCTGGACTATGCCATCACCTCTCACATCAACTCTCATTCCTCTTTTCAGTACTCTCCCATTTATTTTGTTAAGTGCCTTCGAGTCGGTTCCAACCTATAGCGACCCTGTACAGGGTTTCCGAGGCTGTAAATCTTTACAGGAGCAGAAAGCCTCATCTTTCTCCCACGGAACAGCTGGCAGTTTCGAACTGCTCACCTTGCGGTTCGCAGCCCGATTCGTAACCACTACGCTACCAGAGCTCCTTCTCCCATTCATTTTAGGGTTCCATAATTTACTACAACATCTCACAGAACTCATGAACCATAAAGAGAATGGTTCACATGGTTGTGGAAGCTGGCAAGTCCCAAATCCACGAGTCAGGCATCAACCTGGAGACATGGCATTGCAGAGTCTGAGGAAGCCAAATTGGTGAGACAGCAGGCTGCTGGCTCACAAGGGCTGTGGAAGTCTGTAAATATGGTCAGATGACAGGCTGTTGGCTCACAAGGGTTGTGACGATAGGCTGCTGGCTCAGGTCCCATGAGTAGGAGGATGGTGATGAGTCAAATGCAGGATGCAGAACAAGCGTATTCGTATACTTGTATATTGGATGCAGACCATACCCTCAAGGAAAAGATCCTTACTTGAGCAAGGCAGCACAAGGGTGTGAAGGGTGATGACTGGGGTGAAGATGATGATTCAAGTCACATCCTCTGTAAGGCCTACCCCATTAATGTAACAGACAACTTGCTCCAAAATGGGACCATAACCATTGTCATGTTGTTGTTTAGTGCTGTCGAGTTAGTTCCACCCTGTATAGAGTTTCTGAGGAGCAGCTGGTGAGCTTGAACCACTAACCTTGCAGATCAAACTGACTTTTCAGTCCAGCACATTAACCCACCATGCCACACCAGGACTCCAGAGGCTAGGATTTGCAGCACATCACAACCGGAGGACAGAAGCTAGAAGGGCCATATCATGTAATTCACTGCACCACAGACTCCTATGTGATTGGCTAAGGAAGCATATTTGGCTTTCTCTGATTGGTCCTAAGTTGGGAGTGGGGACAAAAATTAAGGCAGTTATTAAGGAGTCTTAGTTGTATAGTAGGTCAAGGGTTGGACTGCAACCAAAAGATTGTTGGTTCTAACTCACCAGTATCCTGTGGGAGAAAAATGAGGCAATCTGTTTCTGTGAAACCTTATGGAGCAATTCCACTCTGTCCTCACGGGTCACTGTGAGCCGCAATCCACTCGATGGCAGTGGGTTGATTTTTCATTTTTGTCACTTATTAATTAAATTTTGGCCACTCTGAGTCCATTGTTAGAGCCCATTGTATGGCTATCTGGACCAGCAGCTGTAGATACTATTTTGACTTCCTGGGTAGTGTAAGAAATAGCTGTTGGGATGATCCATCTTTAGAATCAAGGATATCTTGGGGGTAGCAGGTTGGCATGATAAAAGGGAACTATGAGAAGAGGAAGAGACTATTTTGACCTACTTGACTCTTTAAAACAAGAATACACCCATCAAGAAACTAGGGGAAGTTCATGGAGAGGGGTTGAAACTAACTTTAAATGAGAATGCTCCTTGTAGGCACTGTTTGGGAAAGATTGTAAACTCCAAAGTGCCCAGTAAAGGGGAAATGGAGGAGGGGCTTTTTCTGAGCTAGGTTAATAAACTTTTTGTCACATGGCAATGCAGCGCATCTGCCCTTGTCTACCCGGCAGGGTAGGGTGCCCAATTTTGCAAAATCAAATTAAGAAAACCTCACTCTCCCTAAATGAGTACAGATTGGATTACTTGACCGTTTGTCAGTATAGACAACGTTTCTCATAGTAGCAACAACAATGGACTCAAACAAGCCAATGATTGTGGAAATGGTGCCAGGACCAAGCAATGCTTGGTTACGTTGTGTGTAAGGTGGCTATGAGTTGGCGCAGACTCAATGGCTACTACCATCAATTAATACCTGCTGACTGTAACTAACTATAAAATATTAGGCTAAGAGTCTGCAGAAAAGGGTTGCTGATGCAGGTACAAAAGGAGGTAGGATTCCAAACAATGGAATCCTGGTGTGGCGCTGTGGGATAAAGCAAGGTGGGTTTGAAGCACAAGGTCAGTGGTTCAAAGTCACGCTGCTCCTTGGATACCCTCTATATGGAAACATTCACCCTATCCTATTTGGTGTCCTCCATGGTAAGATTAGAGTCCCGGTGTGGCGCTGTGGGCTACTGCGTCAGACTGCACAGACGTTTGAATTGCAAGGTTGGTG
>NW_006408558.1:17433559-17435629 GCF_000296735.1 Chrysochloris asiatica
TGGAGGGTCAGAGAAAAAGAGGAAGACCCCCAGTGAGATAGATTAGCCAAGTGGCAGCATTGATGGACTCAAGCGTGGCCACAGTAATGAGTTGGCCCAGGATCGGGCAGTGTTTCGTTCTGCTGTGTATAAGGTCATTATGAGTCGGTACTGACTCGATAGAACCTAACAACATGGCAAGATGTGGCTTTCTGCTCCTGTATAAATCTACAGCCTCAAGGTCACTAGGAATCAGAACTGACTCCACAACACGTAGCCACCACCACCACCAATTCCTTCTCCAGTCAATCAGACATTTCCCCCTGGCACCTGCTGCATTCTGGGAAATGCACCATTACCCTCCAAATGGCTTGCTTATAAACTGTGTGATCCAGTAGTTCTGGGTAATAAAATGTACCTCTGGCCTCTCTGATCTGGGTGTGGTGTGGTAGGTTTCCCACAGAGCATTGAAAATGTGCTCCCTGCCCCACTCCAGTCTCAGGCCTGAAGGTAAAACAAGAAGAGAACTCTAGCCTACTCCTTATCTTAAACAATGGGAGTGTAGGAGTAATTACTGTGATAGCAATCAGTAAGTACCAGATTTGCTAAGGGTTTGGGTACAAACATTCATCATGTTAAGGAACTCCCTTCTATGAACAAAATTTTATCCTGAAAATAAGACAGAAAACCAACCAGTGGCCGTTGTCGCTGTTCCTACTCATGGCAACCCCTCTGTCAGAGTAGATCTGTGTTCCACAGGGTTTTCAGAAGCTGATCTTTCTGAAGTATGTTACCAAGCCTTTCTTCTGATGTGTCTCTGGATGGATTCGAACTCCCACCTTTCCCTTAGTAGAAGAATGCTTAACCTTTGCACCACCCAGAGACTCCTTTATCGTGAAGGCATGCTTACGTTCACTTCATGCTTTTTGTACATTTATTGAGATGATCATATTGTTTGATGTTACGGATTGAATTCTGTCCTCCAAAGTATGTGTTGTAAATCCTGAACTCTATGAGCTCTTGTGGTGCAGTGGGTTAAACATTGGACTACCAGCCGCAAGTTTGGTGGTTCAGACCCACCAAATGATCCTCCGAAGAAAGATGAGGCTATCTGTTCCCATAAAGATTTACAGTTGGTCATTCTGCTCTGTACTATAGGATTGGGTCATTATGAGTTCTATCAACTTCATGTTAGTGGATGAGTATGCTGTGGTTATAATCCCATTTAGGACTGGGTTGTCGTTAATGAAGACGGATTGGTGTAAGGTATCGCTTGATTCAATATCTTCTGAGATACAAAATAGATGAAACAAGCAAGCAGAGGAACGACAAGGTTTGATAGACGCCAACACATGTGGAAATCTCCAAAGAACCAGAAAGCGGAAGCTGAAGAAATGATACAGTCCTCCAGAGCTGACAGAGAGAGAAAATATTTGTCTAAAACGAGCACTCTAAACTCCATCTTCTCAGAAACTATATAGGATCTCCATAAGTTAGACCCAACTTGACAGCACTTAACAACAACTACACGTATGTCAGTTCCTCCTACTGTGGTGGTTTTCATGTCAATGATGCTGGAAGCTATGAGCACAGTGAAGTGTTGGAATTCCCATTCTTTTTAATGAATTTAGAGACCATCATAGTTTGTCATGATCCACACAGTCAACAGCCTTTGCATAGTCAATAGAGCACAAATCAATAGCCTTCTGGATCCTGATAAGGTGCTATAGGGTAAGCACTGGACTGCTTAGCGCAAGGTCAGTTGTTTAAACCCACCAGCCACTCTTTGGAAACCCTGTATATGTTATGCCCAGAGTTCAGGGTCCCCAAAGACCACCCAGGAGCCGTGCACCAATATAAAAACATAAGGGTTGTTTAATTCAAGCTCGAGCCAGGTCTCTCTCTAACCTTATCCGAAGTAGCGGAATAGGGAAAAGAGCCCTGAACCTTTTGTCTGCAGGGTTTTTATAGAGTTTTTAAACAGCTCAGGTTTCTCAGCTTTACAATCTTTGGATTGGTTAACAATTGGCAAACTATGAGATGTTACAGTTTAATTGGTCAGGACTGGTGGTCTTTGTTCTTAGGCTAGGG
>NW_006408558.1:17439104-17440149 GCF_000296735.1 Chrysochloris asiatica
TTTAGACATTTTGCTTTCTTCCCAAATGATGTTCTGATGTCATCCCGCAACTCTCAGGTGCACAGTCATTATGTGCCTACTGCATCAAACCTGTTCTGAGATGACCTCTAAATCCAGGTGGGATATGTTCAAGGTCATATTTTGGTTCTCGGGAGTTGTTTTCATATCCTTCAGCTTCAGCCTGAACATGCATATGAGCAATTGATGGTTTGTTTCACAGTTGACCCCTGGCTGGAAGATAAACACTCTCAAGCTGGAAGGCACTTACTTAGACTATGGCTGAGGAAGAGCTGCCTCCTCAAAGTAGAGTTGATCTTAATGAAACTGACACAGTGAAGCTTTCAGGATATTCGTTTGCTGATAGAGCACAACTTGAAATGAGAAGAAACAGCTACAAATATCCATTTTTAATTAGAATGTTGAAGGGATAGAAGATGAAGCTAGGAAAATTGGAGGTCATCGAAAATGAAATTGAATGCATCCGGTTGGATATAGTAGGTATTCATGAGCTGAAATGGACTAGTATTGGCCATTCTGAACCAGAAAATCTTATGGTTTACTGTGTCAGGAACAATAATTTGAAAAGGAATGGCACCATCTTCACAGTCAAGAAGGACATTTCAAGATCTGTCTTAAAGTACAATGCTGTCTGTGATAGGATAGTACCTATACACCTGCAAGGAAGCTCAGTTAATACAACTATTATTCAAATTTATGCACAGCCACCAAAGTTTTGATGAAAAATGAAAGATTTTTACCAAATTCTTCAGTCTGAAATGGATGAAACATGCAATAAAAATGTATTGATAATTACTAGTGATTGAAATGTAAAGTTTGGAAACTAAAAAAGAAGGCTCAGTAGTTGGAAATGATGCTGGAGATCACATTATGAAATTTATAAAACCAATGACCTATTCATTGCAAATGTCATTTTCCAACAGCATAACCGTGACCCTCTCCAGATGACACATGTGAACCTCTCAGGATGGAATCCAACATATTTCATCTTTGGGAAGAAACCATGGAGAAGCTGAATGTCATCAGT
>NW_006408558.1:17440673-17441252 GCF_000296735.1 Chrysochloris asiatica
GGTACCAAAAGCGAAGAAGCAGCTCTTGCCTCTCCCAAACTGAAGTCAAAGCAAATGCACTGAAGGCCAGGAAGGCAGCGTTAAAAGGTGTCCACAGTCACACAAAAAGAAGACTCAGTGCTACTCACCTTCCAGTAGCCCAAGACACTGAGGTTCTGAACGTCACCCAAATATCCTTGAAGAGCACCCCTCCAGAGGAACAAGCTTGACCACTATAGTATCATTAAGTTCCCATGACCACGGAGTCAGCCATGAAGCATACAGAAAATCACAGCATACTGCATTTATTGTGAATGTCAAGGCCACCAAGCGCCAGATCAAAAGGCTATGATATGGATAAAGCCAAGGTCAACACTTGGATCAGGACTGGTGAAGAGAAGAAGACATGTGTTTGGCTAGCTCCTGATTATGATGCTTTGGATATTGCCAACAAAACTGGATCATCTAAACTGAGTCTGAGCCCTGGTGTGGCACTATAGGGTAAGCATTGCAGTTGTTGTTGTTGTTGTCAGGTGCCATCGAGTCGGAACCGACTCATAGCGACTCCATGCACAGCAGAACGAAACAATGTTCGATCCT
>NW_006408558.1:17441752-17443370 GCF_000296735.1 Chrysochloris asiatica
TACGATCCTCTTTATTCACTGTCCAGCTTTCGCATCCATATGAGGCTATTGAAAACACAATGGCCTGGGTCAGGCGCACCCTAGTCCTCAAGCATTGCAGTGGTAACCATAAAGTCGGCAGTTCAAATCCACCGGCCAATGTTGGAAACCCTACACAGGGTCGCTGTGAGTTGGAACTAACTCTATAACACTTAACAACAACAACATGGTAAAAAGATATAAAGACAGGAGTGAAAGAAAAGACAAAAACTGGTGTCAAAAGAGACACTGAAACATGTTCTTAGATGTATAGTGGCTAAAGCAAGTGGAAGAAATGATGAAATATAAGAGGTGAACAAACAATTTCAAAGGACGGCTTGATAAGACAAAGTAAAGCATTATCATGAAATGTGCAAACCTGAAGGGAAGACATCAACAGGGAAGAGCACGCCCAGCATTTCTCAAGCTGAAAGAACTGCAGAACAAAATCCAAGTTTTGAATGCAATATTTAAGGGTTCTATAAGAAACCTAAGCGTTCTATGTGTTCAGTGGAAGTCCTGGTGTAGCCCTGTGGATTAATGAGCGGTACTGCAAGGTAGGTTTGAACTGCAAGGTCGGTGGTTCAAGCTCACCAGTTGCTCCTTAGAATCCTTATATAGGGTCGCTATGAGTTGAAACCAACTCAACAGCCCTTAACAACAACAACAACATGGGCAAAATATTGAATGAAGCAGGAAGCATCAAAAGAAGAGGGAAGGAATAAACAGTCACCATGCCAAAAAAGAATTGGTGGATGTTCTCCTATTTCAGTAAATAGTATGTGGTTAAGAGTCAATGGTATTGACTACCCAAAGCAATCTACACATATAACACAATACCAATTCAGATTCCAATGACATTCTTTAGAGAGATGGAAAAAACAATTACAAACTTTATATGGAAAGGAAAGAGAACCAGGGTAAGCAAAGCACTGCTTAAGAAGAACAAAGTTGGAGGCTTCTCACTCCCTGATTTCATGCTACATGGCTACAGTGGTCAAACCAGCTTGGTACTGGTGCAATGAAATATACATAGATCAATGGAACAGAATTGAGAATCCAGAAATTAACCCATCTACATACAGCCAACTAACCTTTGACAAAGAGCCAAAGTACATTGAGTGGGGAAGACACAGTTTCTTCAACAGATGGTGTTGGCAGAACTGGAAATCGGTATGCAAAAGATTGAAACCAGACCTTTACCTCACGCCATATACAAAGACCAACTCAGCATGGATTAAAGACCTAAATGTGAATCCCAGAATTATAAAGGTCATCAACGAAAAAATAGGGACAAATTTAAGGGCTCTAATCCTGGGCACACACAGACTACAGAAACATTGTGAAAATCACACAAACACAAGAAGACAAAGTAGATGATTGGGATATTCTAAAAATTAGAAACTTATCAAAGGATTTCACCAAAATAATAAAAAGGGAGCCCACAGATTGGGAAAAAAATCTTTTGCAATGACATATCAGACAAGGGGCTAATTTCTAAAATCTATAGGAAACTACGGAGTCCTGGTGTGGCGCTGTGGGTTAGTTAATGTGCCAGACTGCAAAGCCGTTTGAACTACAAGGTTGGCAGTTCAAGCTC
>NW_006408558.1:17444530-17445986 GCF_000296735.1 Chrysochloris asiatica
GATGAGGATTTTTGAGATGTAATCCATACCAAAGTCTGTGATTTTTGATCTTCATCAGAAATACCTCTACTTGGTATATAACCACAAGAAATACGAGCCATAACACAAGTAGATATATGCACACAAATGTTCATAGCAGCACTATTTACAATAGCAAAAAGATGGAGACAGCCTAAGTGCCCATCAATGGGAGAATGGATAAACAAACTTTGGTACATACACATAATGGAATATTATGCTACCTTGAAGAATAACAAGGAAGCTGCAAGCTACCTCATAACATGGATGAACCTTGAAGACATTATGCTAAGTGAAATCAGTCAGTCACAAAAGGACAAATATTGCATAAGACCATATTGTAAAAGCTTAAGAAAAGATACCCATACTAAAATAAAAAACAAAAAAATTTTGTTATTGGTTACTGGTGGGGTTGAAGGTGGGGGGGGCATTGGGGAAGGTAGAGGGAAGTGATGGTAGAGCACAGGGTAGGGGCAGTTCGGATGTTGGGGGGCGGGAAGAAGAGTCAATGGTCTTGAAGGAAGTCCAAGCTGCACTGCAGGCATTGGCATAAAACAAGGTCCCAGGAAATGACAGAATGCTAATTTGTTGTTGTTAAGTGCCATGGAGTCAGTTTCAACTCATAGTGACCCTGTATAAGGAGTGTCTGGTGAGCTTGAACTGCCAATTTGTGATTGCGGTCCAGCGCAGTAACCTGTAGTGCCCCACCAGTTCTGGAAGTACTCATCCATCTATGACTGGAAGAGATCCATGTTTATGCCCATTCCAATGAGAGGCGATGCAACAGAATGTGGAAATGATCAATAACAGTATAATCAATATCACACACAAGTAAGTCTTGCTGAGAATCATTCAAAATTAATTACTGCAGGACATTGACAAGGAAATGCCAGAAATTCATGCCAGATTTAAAAGAGAATATGGAATGAGAAATATCACTGCTGATGTCAGATGGAACTGAACTGAGCTGAAAGCAGAGAGTACCAGAAAGATGTTTACCGGTGTGTGTGTGTGTGTGTGTGTGTGTTTTGACTGTGTGGATCATAATAAATTATGGATAATATTGGGAAGAATGGGAATCTCAGGATGCTTAATTATACTCATGAGGAAGCTCTACATAGCCCAAGAGGCACACATTTGAATAAAGCAGGGGGATTCTTCATGATTTTAAATCAGGAAAGGTGTATATCAGGGTTGCATCCTTTCACCATACTTATTTATTTAATCTGTATGCTGAGCAAATAAACCGAGAATCTGGGCTATATGAAGAATAACGTGGCATCAGGATTGGAGGAAGACTCATGAACAACCTGTGATATGCTGATGACACAACCTTGCTTGCTGAAAAGTAAGAGAACTTGAGATACTCACTGATGAAGATCAAAGATGTCAGCCTTCAGTGTGGATTACACCTCAATATAAAGAAAAACAAAAATCT
>NW_006408558.1:17446881-17448880 GCF_000296735.1 Chrysochloris asiatica
TGATGATGCATGGAGGAGATTGGAACCATGGCAATGAGATGATATACGATGCAATGAATGTAAAACTAAAGTTCTCCCATGTAAACTATCATATAATTCACAATAAAACATTTTTAAAAAGAAAGAAAAAGAAAGATCAAAGAAGAATGGATGCTTTTGAGTTACAGTGTTGACATTGAATATTGAATCTAGCATGTCCAAAGTAACAAATCTCTCTTGGAAGAAGGACTGTCAGATGCTGCTTAGAAATGTGGATGGCAAGACCTTGTTGTTTTTAACATTTTAACTGTGAGTTGAGTGACGGTTTAACAGACAAGATCATTAGCTTTTCATTCAACAAATTACACACTTTGTTTCATCTCAAATATTACAACCCCCTTCCTGTACTAACATTATCCCACTTTCTTCTCCCTTGACCCCCCATTTACATCTTATATTTCACAAATGAGCAAAGCAAAAATATTTGATGTACACATACAAAACAAAAGATATATATTCATTTAAATGTCCTAAGGGCATATTCTGCAAGCCAATCTCCTGCTTGCCGGCACAGAGCCTTACTCAGTTCATGGATCTAGAAGCTGCAGCTGCTCTGTCTCTCCATGTTGTTGCTTTTCCAGAGAGGGATCTCACATTCTGCTCATGTTCTTCCTTCTTTCTTCATTCCTGGAATGAAAGATTAACTGCTCGCCCCTTTTAGTTACACGTCTTGCAACAGTTACAGTTGTGACCATCACAATTAATCCTGCGAACAATTGCTCACAATTGAATCATAAAATCCTATCACCAGAGGTTGGCAAGACTTTGGACATGTTATCAGAAAGAACCAAGCCCGGGAGAAGGACATCATGTTTGGTCAAATACAGGGTCAGCGAAAAAGAGGAAGACCCTTAACAAGATGGATTAACATAGTGACTGGGCTCAAACACATCAATGATTGTGAAGATGGTGCCAAGACCAGCGTTTCTTTCTCTTGTGCCTTGGGTTAATAAGAGTCGGAATCAACTTACAGTGCTGAACAACAACAATCCCTTACCTGCTGTACGGCATTGGGCAAGTTCCTCTCTTTGCTTCATGGGTCATTGTAATGATTAAATGTTTTCATTTTCTGAACAGTGCCAGGCACGTTGTGAAGTGTTTTGTAAGTGTTTGCTCTTCTCATTTTTATTATTCCAGGGACAAATGCCTTTGGTCAGGAAGCAATACTCATTTATTATACTGCTGAATTTGCTGTGCTAATATTTTGCTTACGTTAGTACTTTTAAATGGGGTTGGCCTTTTCAGATTTATTTTCTCCAGGGTATCTTACCTCTTTGTTGATTTCTAGGTGGTGCTAGCCTCTTAAGATGAGGTGGGTCACTTCCCACCTTTTTCTCGACACTTGGAAGTGTTTGCTGAAGATAAAAAGTAACCATTTCCCGAAGCATGACTGGTTATGTGCTGTGGAGTCAGTTCCGACTCATAGCAACCTTGTACAGGGTTTCTGAGGCTGTAAATCTTTACGGGAGCAGAACCTCATCTTTCTCCCGTGGAATAGCTGATAGTTTCGAACTGCTGACATTGCAGTTCGCAGCCGGATTCGTAACCACTGATTAGAACTCTGTAAAACCATCTGGTGCTTGGTCTCTGGTTGGGGGCGAGCTGATCATTGATTCAGTTTGTATTCAAGGTTGTCTGTTTCCTTGAGCTAGTTTGGATCATGTTGGACACGGGGTCTCCACTAACATTTTCTAAGAACATTTTCTTGATGGATTGCTCTTTTTTCTAATGTGAAATCTCCCTTTTGCCTTGTTATACAAGTTCTCTGATATTAAAATAGCTATATAACCTTTCTTTTTACTGTTGTCGTTGTTGAGAGTCACGAGTCAATTCCGACCCATAACGACCCTGTATAGGGTTCCCGAGGAGGGACTGGGTGAACTTGAATCACCAACCTTACGCTTCAAACTAACTGCAGTTCAGCGCATTAAGCCACAGCGCACACATTTTATCATCTTTT
>NW_006408558.1:17449015-17462782 GCF_000296735.1 Chrysochloris asiatica
TCATCTTTCTCCCGCGGAGCGGCTGGTAGTTTCGAACCGCTGACCTTAAGGTTCGCAGCCCGATTCGTAACCACTACGCTACCAGAGCTCCTTGAATAGTGTCTTATTAAATTTTATTTTGTTATGTTTGAGTCTAACCAGAGTGTCTGTCTTTTACAAACTGAGTTTGACCCGTATACATTTTATTGTTGGAGCGTTATTATTATTAACACCACTAGGATTTATTATGAAAAAGATGACCCTATACAGGGTAGGGTCACTATGAGTCAGAACCAGCTCAATGGCACACAATCACCACCACCACTAGGGCTTGTATCTGCTCTCTTATATTATGGTTTTTCAAGCATTGTTCCTCTTTATTTCTTCTTTTTATTTTAAAAAATGGTTTCTTTCTTCCTTCTCCTATCTACTGTTGATTTAACCGAATTCACTTGGTTCTCTTCCCTTCTCCTGGACTCTTCTTTTGAAACTTGTGGCTTTTTATTTCTATTTTTATTGGTTATCCTTAAATTTTTAAAACCATCGTTACTAAACTTCTTTTTCTGGAAAAATCGAATTAATATCTCTATTCTCCTGCTGAATATGAAAATAACAACAACAAAAAACCCCCAGAAAACCGTTTCCCCCTGCATGTTACAGCCTACAAAATTCTGCACCTCTGTATCCTGTGTTGACCCCACTCACTTTCTGCCAAGTCATGTCTGGTCCCTGCTTCTTGCTAGTGATGGAGACTTTGTCCTCAGCTATTTGGATTGAGCTCTCAGATTGGCTCTCCAGTCCTGGGCACCAATCAACGATCTGGACACAAATCCTGGGTTCAATCTGGCTGCATTCCTGCTTCCTGGCTAAAACACAGGCCTTCTGATTGTCTACTGGCTTCCCTGCCCTGTAGATGTTAGTTTCTTCCCATTTCTGCCCTTCAACACCAAACCAAACCTATTACCTTGAAGTACGTTCCAACTGATGGCAACTCCATGTGTTTCAGAGCAGCACCGTGCTTCATAGAGTTTTCAATGGCTGAGACCTTACAGTAGATCACCAGCTCTTTCTTCTGCTGTGCAGCTCCATTTGTACTACCAGGAACCGTTTCTTTCTTTCAGAGACAGGCTTGTTTCAAGGAAATGCACAACTCCCCTTTTCATTTCTGGTGGCTGAGATTCATTACTAATTGTTTTCTCTTTGATTTTGATGTGTTTGAGAAGAGCAGGATGGTTTTCAGGGTGTACTTTGTCACCTGGAACAGAGAATCTCATAAATTCAAAATTGCCTAAGTTAAGTTGATCAATCATGGCTGAGAGGGTGCACAGAGGACAGAGGGGAATGCGTTTAGGGCAAGCAACACAATCCTTGACACATCTGGCCTGTCTGAATGTGTCATGGGATCTCCCTTCCCTGCTGACCTAGCCCAGGGTGCCCTGATGTGCTTGGTATCTGCCAGTATATTGGTATTTTGTAGTTGGTTGAGCTGTGGTCCCTAAAAAGATAAGTTCACATCTGAACCCCTGGAGCCTGTGAATATGCCTGTGTTTGGAACAAGGCTCTCTGGGAATGAGGTCTAGGGAAGGATCTTGAGATGAGATTAGTCTGGATTTAGGATGACCACTGTCTTGGATTGAATTGTGTTCTCCAAAATATGGGTCAAGTTGGCTGGGCCATGATTGTCAGTGGTTGTGTGGTTATGTAATAATTTGATCATCCTCATGATGTGATCTGACAGGATCAGCCCATCATTTGTGAGGGGACTAAGGTGGGATGCAGCACCCTAACTCAGGTCGTAGCTTCCATCTGATGTAAGGGGAGTGTCCCTTGGACGTGGCCTGCCTCTCCTTTTCTCTCACAAGAGATGAAAGGAGAGAGAAGCAGATAGAGCATCAGGAGCCTGCTACCAACAAGAATAAAGAACTGGGACCCAAGCACATCCTTTCAACCCGGAGTCCCTGCACTAAGACCCTCCTGGACTCAGGGAAGATTGATGCCAAGACACATCATGCTCTCCAAGGACCACTAGGCCTACAGATGTCAAAAGGAGACAAGGCCCTTCAACAGAAACTGACAGAGGAAAAAAAGCCTTTGCCTTGAGCTGGAACCCCGAGTTCAGACATCTAGCATCCTAAAGTGTGAGAGAACATATTCCTGCTTCCTAAAGTCATCCACTGTGCTATCTCTGTTACCACAGCACCAGAGAACGAACACAAGCTCACAATCTGATATCTTTATAAGAAACAGAAGACAGAACCACACAGGCAAGGTGACCATGTGAAGAAGGAGGCAGAGACAGGAGTGATGCTGCCAGAGTCCAGGATCTCCTGAGACCACCAGAAGCTGGACAAGGCCAGGAAGGAGCGTCCCCTAAGACCCTCAGAGAAAACATGGCCCTGCAGACACCTTGATGTTCAGACTTCTGGCCTCTAGAACTCAGAGTAGATTTCTGCTGTGTTTACCACCCCCCTCTTCCCCATCCAGCTGTGGTTACAGTGAAACAAATACAGGAAACGAATACGGAATTACGCAGGTGCTGAAGCATTGGATGTCATCTGCAGTTTCCATTCGGGGGGACTGGCGAGGTCTAGGTGGACGTAGGTCTCAAGTACCAGAAAACTCCCATGCTCCACCCATGCTGACACCGCCTGACAGTAGACCTGTACTCAGATCCCCAGAAGACCTGGTGTCTGGAGTTTCTTCATGTTGGTTCTTTGCCTGCCCCAGGTTCTCCTTGGAATCCCTTAGCACAAAAGCTCTAGTCTCTTCTTGGTTCCCCAAGGTAGCTCTTGATGGCTATTTGAGATGGCAGACACCAGGGAGAGTTTATATACCCCCTTCAACTAACCTCAAACCATTTGAAATGTGAGATCCCTTTCCCCCATCCCTCTAAGGTTTTGTTTTCAGAAATGCCTGATCCCAATTTGTAAATAGTTTTTTCTTTTCTTTTCTTTTTTTTAAATCCAAGACCTGTTGAGCTTTTATTAGTAGTTCAAATTAGAAGTTGAATTGTTCAACTTCTGCTACATTTTCCTTCTCCAGTGACCACTTTGCATCTTTTTTTTTTTTTTAAGTTTTTATTGTGAATTATGTGATAGTTTACATGGGAGAACATTATCTTTACATTCGTCCTATCGTATTTTGTTTCATTATAGTGATTACATTCCCCTGCATGCACCATCAAACAACCAAAGTGTACACCCCACACGCCTGCCCCCCAGCCATCAGCACACAGCCCCTCTCCCTCCCTGAATCTACAGTCCCCAGCCACTCCATCTCTCCAAGTCATCGTCTCTGCCTCCATTTCTGGTGTCACTGCAAAGGGTCCTGCTCTCCCTGGACTGCAAAGTCAACCACCCCCTTCCTTTTGCTACACAACATCTACCTTTACATTTCCAACCCTCACAGTCAGTCCTGATAGCAATTATTCACTATTGAACCACAAGTCTTATCCCCATCTCCTTTAATCAGCCCTGTCCAGACAGGTTGGAAACCACTCAGTGGAGATTCTACCTTTCCCTATACCCTCTGGAACTAGGTTCCCTATTGAAAGCTTGTAAGCCAGTCACTTCTTGGCATTGTAGCCCCCATTTTTGGTAGCCAATGTCTAAGTTGCCCCCCTTAGGGGGTGGGGATGTAAAAATTTGTTCCCTCCTTTGCCCTACTGCATCTACAAGCGTAGATCAAGTTCATCAAATTATATCAGATTACTCTTTTTTTTCCTCTTCTGTCTTCTTCTTCAGTCGAGTTCTGATCACCCAGCCATTGAAGCCAGGTCAAATGGGTACTATCTGCAAGTATGGGTGTTCTTGTGCATCTCCCCTCACTTCATATCAGCTGGATGTGTCACATTCTGCTCTAGTCCTCTGGGGCCATGTCCCTGTTCCTGGGCCCAGGAGTCCCCAGGTCTCGTCCTACTGCTGGTTAACCAGGTCTCAATCCAGGTTAACAGGAATCTATTGAATGTGGTCAGACCCAGCTCACAACTTCATTGCTGTTTTTCCCCCACTTCCCCTTATCAGTGACCAGTGTGGTTAGCAGCAAGACCACATGCCTGCTCGTATATTCCCTTTGAGTTTTAGTCTTGAAAGGGGGTTTGCCTTGAGGGGACCTGACCACATGCCTTGATGGCTCCTGGGGGAACAACTTGCTTGTTCTTGTAGTAGTCAATCAGACTGCTGTTAATGTTTTTGATTTTTCCTGCTGGTCTTTCTTTCAAGAAGTATCTTCTGTTCTTCTAGCTGCACCAGGCTGGTCTGCTTGTCCTTTCTAATGGAAATTTCCCACCTCAGAAGATTCTGGATGGGGATCAGGATTCCACCTATGGTCTTGTGCAATGCAAAGATTCCACAGGAAGCCTCCTTCACTGGGCAAGTTCTAGCCCCAGTTTAGGTATTCCAATCAGTTTTAGGCTGAAGATGGACTTACAAGCTTTCTATGGTGATGTTTCTGGCTATTCCTTTCTCTCCCCTTCAAGTGTCTATTTTTACAATAATAGGCAAGGGAAACCAAGATTCAAAAGATAGCCAAACCATAGGCTCTGAGGATCAGACTTTAGCCACCTAGCAGACATAGCAAAATGTCCCTCATCTGATTGTTCAGTTATGCTGGTTAGTAATTCCATACATGAGCCCTGGATACCCACAGATAAATGTAAAAACCTTCCCTAAAAGCCGAGACTGTAAATTCCAAAAAGGCAAAGTTTCCCCGCCCCCCCAAAAAAAGCTAAAGAGGATAGAGAGAAGCTCTGTTAACTGATGATATGTGGAGGGGATTATAATCAAGGTAATTAAACAAGGTATATGAATGTTTGAATGTGAAACCGATGATGTGCCCTGAAAACGTTCACTCAATCCACAATAAAAACCTTAAAAAAAAAAAAGTTCAAGCAATAGATTCTGAATTTGTCACTAAAAAAAAGATAGCCAAGCATCATAACATTATTTCCCCACTTTTGCCCATTCAAGCCATGCCTCAATCCTTGTATCCCAGAGCCCTGTTGTTCCAAGTTGTGCTTACATCATTCTTTACCTCTGTCCTATTTAGCCCATGCAAACTTGCCTAAGTGTTTTCCCTTCTGCCTTGTTCTCCCTTTCCTCTCCCTCTTCTAGTGTATTGCCCCCCCAGCACCCAGACTATCCTATGTCTATGTCCTACCCTGTGTTCCACCTTCCCCACCCTTCCCTCACCCCACTCCTTACCTCCTGGTAACCAGTAAATAATCCTCCCCCCTTTTAGTGTGGGTACTTTTTCTTAATCTTTTACATAAGGGTCCAATGCAGTATTTCTCCTTTTGTGACTGACTGATTTCACTCAGCATAATGTCCTCAAGGTTCATCCATGTTATGTGGTGACTTGCAGCTTCCTTGTTATTCTTCAGTGTAGCATAATATTCCATTGCGTGGATGTACCAAAGTTTGTTTATCCATGCTTCCATAGATGGGCACTTAGGCTGTCTCCATCTTTTTGCTATTGTGAATAGTGCTGCTATGAACATGGGTGTGCATATATCTGCTCATGTTGTATTTCTTATGGATAAATACCAAGTAGAGGAATTGCTGGATCATAAGGTATCTCTATTTCCAACCTTCTGAGGAAGCGCCATATTGTTTTCCAGAGTGGTTGGACCATTTTGCACCACTTTGCATCTTGAAAACACTGTTACCTTTAATATACAAAACTCAGAGTCCCAAAGGACATATGGGTGGGGCTCCATTGCTACAATGGGTCATGATGCCATAACAATGTTTATGACTTCCTTCCTCCATCCTATGTTCTCTGACCTCCAGCCAGCACCTCATCTACTCAGGGGTCTTTACCAGGTGGACCGATTTAATAAAAAGATGTCACTCTTCTCCAAACGCATCTATAAATTTCAATCAAAATTCAGAACACCAGCTACAGGGGAAGGCTTTTTCTCTGTGTTGGTATTAGGGGAAGGCCTTGTCTCCTTGTCGCTAACATCGGTGAGCCCAGTGTGCTTTGGAGATCTCTGTGCATCTTGGCATCTATCATCCCCTGGGTCTAGGAGGTTCTCAGCACAGGAGCCCTGGATCCAAAGGATGTACTTGATTCCTGGCTCTTTCTTGGTGGAGTCAGGTCCCGCCTTCTCAGCTCACTTCTCTCTCCTTTTATCTCTTTATCTGTAAGGTTCCATCAAGACTCTTAATTGATGGGGACGAGCTGATTCTAAAATGTGTGTAGAAGAGCCAAGAGACTACTCTGGACATTTCCCATAAATAGAATCCTATCCTACGTGAGCTTTTATGTCTGACTTCTGACATTTAGCATAGTGTTCTCAACGTTCATTCATTTTGTAGCATGACACAGGACTTACAGATGAATCTGTCTGTGTTGTCTGCCTTCCTCTTCATCTGTGTGTGCATGCTTGTATTTAATCTGCTCTTTTTATTGTTCAGAAGTGATTAGATATGGAATCCACCCTGCTGATGTATGATCTAACAAACATAACAAAGAACAGAATTCCAAACAGGATCACACCCACAGATATGTGTTGCTAAGTGCCGTCAAGTCAGTTCCGACCCATAGCGACCCTGTATAGGGTTTCCATGGAGCGGCTGGTGAGCTTGAACCATCGATCTTGTGGTTCAAACTGACTTTTCAGTCTAGTGCATTAGCCCACAGCGCCACATCAGGACTCTGTCCACAGATACTAGAGGTTGGAATGCCAACACATCCTTGGGGTGGGGGTAGGGTACAATTCAATCCATAACATATGGGGGTTAAGTGAATGTCCCAAGAGACACTGCATCTGTTGTTGTGTGCCATCGAGTCATTACCGACTCATAGTGACCCTATGCACAACAGAACAAAACACTGTCCGGTCCTGGACCAACCTCACAAAATTGTTGCCATGCTTTAGCCCATTGATGATGCCACTTTGTCAATCCATCTCGCTAGGAGGTCTTTCTCTTTTTCTCTGACCCTCCACCTTACCAAACATGATATCCTTCTCCAGCAACTGGTCCCCTCCTGACAATATGTCCGAAGTATGAACTACAAAGTTTGGCCATCCTGGCCTCCAAGGAGCACTCTGGCTGCACTTCTTCCAAAACAGATCTATTGGTTCTTTTGGCAGCCCATGGCACTTTCAATATTCTCCTCCAACACCATAACTCAAAGATAGCAATTCTTCTACGGTCTTCCTTATTCACTGTCCAGCTTTTGCATGCATATGAGGTTATTGAAAATACCATGGCTTGGGTCAGGCACATCTTAGTCCTCAAGCTGACATCTTTGCTCTTCAACACTTTACTAAGGTCTTGTGCAGCAGATTTGTCTAATGTAATACGTCGTTTGATTTCTTGACCATACGGAGAGTCGCTATGAGTCTGAATCTACTTGATGTGAGTGAAGTAAGAAACCCACAAGGTCACTGGTACTGTGTTCTGCTCTTTGAAGCAATCACGAAGGCCTGCTGGGGCTCAACAAGGCACAGAGTCACCCCCTCTTGTTGGGGGAAATGTCAAAGTATTTGTGGACATGTTTTAAAATCATCACAGGACATCTGTGATGATAAATTCCTTATCCCTTGTATGTGACCTGTCTGCTGGTCTGTTTTTCTCTCTGGAAGTTGGCAGAATCCCAGGGTGCTCTGGAACCTCCTGGTGTTTTTGTATCCAACTTTTGTCTTTTTTCTTTCATTGTTCTGGACACTCAGTGGTTTTTCCATCCAAAAGCTTATATGCTTCATTCCTGGGAAATAGTATTGTGTAATTGCAGGAGTCCTGGTGTGGCACTGTGGGCTAGTGCACCAGACTGCTAAGTCATTTGAACTGCAAGGTCGGTGGTTCAAGCTCACCAGCTACTCCTTGGAAACCCTGTACGGGGTCAGTATGGGTTGGAACTGACTGATGGCTCTTAACAGCAACAAGAAGTCTATAATAGTAATTCCCTCCCTATCCATGTTTTCCCCCTGCTGTCTCTTCTTTCTGGAACTCAGTTCTTGAACTTTCTCGACTAACACTGTATTTTTCTGATCTTTTCTTATATTTCTCTTTTTGTTCCATTTTTTGGGATGTATTTTCCAACTTAGTCCTCTGAAAATTTTCATTTCTGCTATCATAATTTTTCATTTCCAAGAGCTTTTCCTTTTTCTTCCAGCATTGTTTCTAGTGGCATTTTTCTTATTTTCCAAATGCAACATCTTTGCTATCTCTCTGAAGATGATGATTAAAGTTTATTTGGAGTTTTCTTCTGTTTCCCTTACTGCATTGTTTTTTTATCTTCTCCCAGTTTTTCTGTTATTTATGATCTCTCCCTTTCATATTAGAGATTTCTCTCAAATATCTGGGAATTATTTGTTGTTTCATTATCTTGTCATCCAAAAATGCATGTTCATATTAGGCATGGAGCAGTCAAAGCTGACGGCTTATTTGTGTGTAAGAGGGACTTATAAATGTCACGGTAAGCTTTCTGGACACAGACCTGGTCACGAGGGGTCCCCATTGTCAGTTTCCACTCTCCCACTCAGGTTGTCCTGGTATGGTGCTGTGGGTTAATGCGCTGGGCTGCAAGGTTGATTTGAACTGCAGGGTTAGCAGTTCAAGCTCACCAGTCGCTCCTCAGAAACTATACAGGATAGCCATGAGTCTGAACCAACTCAATGGTACTTAACAACAACAAAACAACTCAAGGAGAAGGAGGTTCCTGGGACCTGGTGATCCAGAGTTTAGATGGGGAAAGTGGGGGTTCAACAGAGACCTAGGGTCTCATTGAGGAGGGAACCCTCTTCCTTTTACAGTTTGGCCCCTTATCCCTGCCAACTGAGAACAGCCAATGTGCCTGGGTGAATTCCTGACCCGCAGAATCCTGAATGGATGTGATAGTGATGGTTTGAAACCATTAAGGCTCTTTGTTGCTGTTGCGTTTTGTCTGTTGTGAGTTGGATGAAGGTTGACAGAGCAGATGAAATTTGTATTCACCAGGTCCCACACATTTTGTTTCATTTCATTGACTGCATCCCCCACAAAGTAAGAATGCTCAACCCACTTCCTCTCTGTGTTTCCTGTTTCTCTTCCTCCTGTTTTCTAACCCTCCTGAGCTTTGTCCTTGGGGAAACACTGCCATTTTTATCTCAAAAGAGGGATTTTTCTAAGGTGTGCATACTTCCCTAGTGTTATTCCTCCCCTTGTAGATCTGTCTACTGTTTGGCTGAAAATCGAGCCATGGAGGTGAGTTCATCCAAGGTGACTAAGAGCCATAGTCTTGAGAATTCCACCAGTCTCTGTCTAACCAGTAAACATGCTCTTTTTCATAACCTTGAGTTTTGGTCCACATTTTTCTCCCACTCTAGGTGGGACCCTCTGATGTGATCCCTTTCAGAGGGTTGGTAGTGGTACTTGGACACCATCTGGTTCTTCCTGTCCATTAGTCCCTTGGACTGTTTCCAAGCAACTTCAATTTTTATCACTCTGTTTTCCTCCCCACAGGGAGAGACCAGTAGTTGCACCTGAGATAGCTGCTCGTGATCTCTTTTTTTTTTTAATATTTTATTGTGAATTATATGAACATTCATTCTATCGCTTATCGTTTCATTGCCATGGTTACAATTCCCTCCATGCATCATCAAACAACCAAAGGATACACTCCGCAAGTCTGCCCCTTGGTCATCAGCACACAGCCCCTCTCCTTCTCTGGGTCTAGAGTCCCCAGCCTCTCCTTCTCGCCACATCATCGTCTCTGCCTCCATCTCTGGTGTCACTGCATCTCTGGGTAGGGACTCGCTCTCCAATCTTCTCCCTTGATGGTCCCAGGGATTTCCATTCCTGGACTGCAAAATCAACCACTCCCTTCCTTTTGCTACACAACATCTACCTTTACATTTCCAACCCTCACAGTCAATCCTGATAGCAATTATTCACTATTATATCACAAGAGACCTAGCTGCATCTCCTTTCATCAGCCCCTCCCAGACAGATTGGATACCACTCACTTGAGATTCTACCTTCCTCCAGGCCCTCTGGATCTAGGCTCCCTCTTGAAAGCTTGTAAACCAGTCACTTCTTGCCTTTGTAGCACCCACCCCCTCAGATTTTGGGTAGTCAATGTCCAAGTTGCCCATGCTCATGATCTTTTAAGGCCCAGTCATTTCTATACCGCCAAAGTAAGATGTAGAACATTGTATCTGTAGAAACAATGCCAAGTAATGAGGCCATTATGTTTGATATGGGGCAATGTTGCTTTTGTTGTTAGAGATCCTGGAGTTGATTTCTACTCATAGCAACCTTATGTGACAGAGCCCTAGGTTGTTGTCTCTAAGGGTCAGAACACCAAGTCTTTGTTCTGTGAAGCTACTGGGTGGGTTTGAACCATCAGCCATTCAGTTAACAGCCAAAATCTTAAGCATTAGGCCTATGTTGTTGTTGTTCAGTGCCACTGAGTTGGTTCCAACTCATAGTCATTCTGTATAGGGTTTCTGAGGAGCGGCTGGTGGGGTTGAACCTCTGATCTTGTGGTTAACGTACTAGTGTTCATCCTCCAGTTCCACACTAGGACACTTACATTGCTGTTGTTAAGGGCTTTCCTGTCAGTTCTGACTCATAGCAACCCTGTATAGGGTTCCGAGGAGTGGCTGGTGAGCTTGAGCCACTGACCTTGTGGTTCAAACCAACCTTGCAGTCCAGTGCCCCACCAGGACTCCTGAAAACCCACCAAGAGGACACAGTGATAGCCTCTTGCCATTGGCCACTGGGTTACTAAGAACCCTTTCTGCCTTTCAGTGAGACACGCACAGTTACATATATGAACTACTCCTCCAATCCCTTCCTTAACCCTTTCCACCAACACCCCAATTGTTGTTGTTAGGAGCTATTGAGTCAGTATTGACCCATATCAATTCTATGAACAACAGAACGAAACACTGCCTGGTCCTGGGCCAGCTTCACAATCGTTGCTATACCTAGGCCCATCGTTGCCATCACTGGCCCAGTCCATCTTGCTGGGGGTCTTCCTCTTTTTCTCTGACCCTCCACCTTACCAAATATGATCTCCTTTTCCAGTGACTGATCCCTCCTGACAATATGTCTGAAGTATGAGAGATGAAGTTTGACCATCCTGGCCTCCAAGGAGCATTTTGGTTGTACTTCTTCCAACACAGATTTGTTTATTCTGGAAGACATGGAACCTTTAATATTTCTCCTCCAACACCGTAACTCAAAAACATCAATTCTTCTATGGTCTTCCTTTTTTACTGTCCAGCTGTCGCCTGCATATGAGGTTATTGAAAATACCATGGCTTGAGTCAGGTGTGCCTTAGTCCTCAAGCTGACATCTTTGCTCTTCAACACTTTAAAAAGGTCTTGTGCAGCAGGTTTGCCTAATGCATTGCCTAACATCCCAATGTTGGTGTGCTGTGGAGTCAGTTCAGACTCATAGTGACCCTGCATAGGATTTCTGAGGTTGTAAATCTTTATGGGAGCAGAAAGCCTCATCTTTCTTCTTTGGAATGGCTGGTAGTTTTGAACTGCTAACCTTGACGTTAGCAGCCCGACTCGTAACCATTATGCTACCAGAGGTCCTAACATCCCAATGGCATCCCTCTAATCTTGCCTCTCCCGAATCCCTAACCTCTAGCCTCTGCCCAGGACTATGGATGCTGACCTAAGCTGTCTCTCTTCCCTGGCAGATCGGGCAGTGGGAGGAAGCACTTGAACTTGGGACTGCCCAATCACCAAGGTAATGATTGTCAGGTTGCTGCAGGACTGGGCAATGTTTCATTGTTTTGCATAAGGTCACTATGAGTCAGAACCGACTTGATGGCACCTAACAACTATCTCAGACCTGAAAAACTAAATGACATGTTCCAAATCAATTCTTTTACTTACTAATGATCTAAAATAGAGTCCTGGTGTGGAGCTGTGGGTTAATACATTGGACTGCAATGTCAATTTGAACCGCAAGGTCAGCAGTTCAAGCTCACCAGCCACTCCTTGGAAACCCTAAACAGGGTTGCTGTGAGTCGGAACTGACTCCACAGCACTTAAGAACAAAACAATTACCTAACATAAATTTTTGTGCTAACATCCAGATTCGAATATAAATTTTATTTGATAAATTTTACTTGTTTTATAATTTTTTTCAATCATTCAAATTTATTTGCTTTGGGTTGTCGTTGTTAAGTGCCATCGAGTCAGTTCTGACTCATAGCAACCCTGTACCCTGTATAAGGTTTCCAAGGAGCGGCTGGTGAGCTTGAACCACTGACCTTACAGTTCAAACTGACCTTGCAATCTAGTGCATTAACCTGCAGTACCACACCAGGACTTCATTGCTATGGGAGAACCAAATCAAAAGTGGCATAATTTTTTATCCATTTGATCCATTTAGCAGGTCACATCTCAAAGTCTGGTTTATAGGAAAGGGTATCCCATTGCATATGTCTAAAATAGTATGTGAAGAATTGGTAAACATAATAAGTGATAAAGTTTGATCATCTAGTTTCAGTGAAATCGATAGAGCTCAGTATTTCAGTTTATCTGGATAGTCCACTCTTGATTGTTTCTTATATGATCAGCTAAATATTATTTCAAGATATATATCCCTAACAGATGGCAAACCTGTCAAGTGATTGATCACATTTAGTAGCTTAAAAAGTATGTGAAGTTTGCAAAATTGATTTTCCTCAGTGTAGAGGTCAAGTCTATGATTAGTTTACCAGTGTGGTTGAGTGTTGTAAAGGCATGTCAAGGAACATTTTAGAAAATAATGAATATGCCACTTTCGTGCCTTGTGTTGGGCATTCACTGAGTCGTTTAGGACATGGTGTACTGGATTGTTGTCTGGAAAAAGTTGATTTTTTTCCCCATTGTCCAATACTCTACACATCGCTCTGGGTTATTGCGCTGGACTGCAAAGTTGGTTTGAACTGCAAGGTTGGAGGTTCAAGCTCACCAGTGACTCCTTGGAAACCTTCTACAGGGTCGCCTATGAGTCAGAACTGACTTGACGGCACTTAACAACAACAACTCATTAATGTGTGGTGCTATTGGATCAACGCTGGACTGTGAACCACAAGGTCAGCAATTCAAACCCACCAGCTGCTCCTTGTTGTTGTTGTTGTATGTCATGGAGTCGGTTCCAAGTCATAGCGACCCTGTACAGGGTTTCCAAGGCTGTAAATCTTTACGGGAGCAGAAAGCCTCATCTTTCTCCTGTGGAACAGCTGGTAATTTCGAACTGCTGACCTTGTGGTTCACAGCCTGATTCGTTACCACTACACTACCAAAGCTCTTTGGAAACCCTATATTGGATTGCTATGAGTTGGAACTGATTCCAATCACTTAACAACATTCATCTACAGGCAGTTCTTAATTATATTCTTAATTATGACATGTGAGAGAGAAAAGATCTATCTAAAAATAAACCATCATAATTTGTTATAATAATTGTTTTCTGATCATTGCATTTTCTTTTATGAAAACTTTTCATTTGTTCACTCATAATTATAGCATTTGTTATAAACAACAACATTCATACTTAGGCAATGATCGAATATTATTAAAACGTCTTCCTAATACACATTTGGAAGTGCCTGCTGTAGCAACGATCGCAAAACTGCAGTCATACGTTCAGATTCTAGATGCTTTAGAAAATATTGCTGAAGACCAGACACAGCAAGGAGATACCAAAAGGGCAACTGAAAACATCACATACACACAACATGCAAACACTAGAGTATGCATTTATGTTGTTATGTGGAATGCTATATTGCAGCATTTCCATTGGATGAATCAAGTTCTCCAAGATTCAGAAGTACATTTAAAGACA
>NW_006408558.1:17464037-17465850 GCF_000296735.1 Chrysochloris asiatica
TTCAGAAGAGTGGCTGGTGGGTTCAAACCACCAGCCTTTAGATTAGCAACCCAGTGCTTAACCCACTGGGTCACCAGGGTTCCTCATACTTGCCTTGCCAGTCCTCAAGGCTTGGTGTTCAATGAGCTACAGAAAGACAAAGAAAAATCAAACAAAGAAACTTGCAAGTTCATAGTAAATGGTGTGATCAGTAAGCCCCTTTCTGCTACACAGTCTCCATGTAGCAAACCTTTCTAACAGAATGCTCCCCACTCCCCTGACACAGACACACGCACACACACAGTGCCAGCCATTTACGTTCACACAACCCAGGCACACTTGGACATAGTCAAACACACACACTATCAAATACACTCTGCACAAATACATCTACACAATGCAGACACATTTTGACACACAGCCACACTCAACTATGTACTGTCTGCAGAGATGGAGGCAGAGATGATGGCATGGAGAGAGAGAGCAGCTGAGGACTCCAGACTCATGGAAAGAGAAAGGCGGTGTGCTGGCAGTTAAGAGGCAGGCTTGCAGAATGTGTCCTTTGTTTGTTTAAATGATTATACATTCCTGAGTGTTTTTGTGTTGTTGTTGTTAAGTGCTGTCAAGTTGGTTCCAACCCATAGCGACCCTGTATAAGGTTTCTAAGGAGCAGCTGGTGAGCTTGAACCGCCGACCTTGCAATTCAAACAGCTTTGCAGTCAGGCGCATTAACCCACAGCGCCACAGTAGTACTCCCACCATCATTGGCACACTTGAATATTACGTGAAATGAAGGGTCAAAGTATATGCAATTCTTTCAAATAGATTTTCCTTCTGAAACAATGTGGCATCTGAGAAATGAAAGCAGTCTTATCCAGATAACTTAAGTATAAATCCTGACAGAGATGTCAGTCAATTTCACTCTTGCATGAGAAGGAAGTTTACAGATGCAGGAAAGGCAAGTTTAGACGTGCATAGTTCCATAACAGAGGACAATACAATGTGCATTCCAATGTTGAAACTGCTTTGCTCTCATGCTCTCTCTCAGTCGATGCACAAAAGAACACTCATTTTCATCGCTAAAGAAGATAAAACATTCTCAACATACAACAGAGATTCCAGACTCAATTCATTATCCTTACAATGTATGGAAGTAGATATTGTTGAAGCCTTGATGTGGCACTATAGGATAAGCACAGGTCAGCAGTTCAAACCAGCTGCTCTTAGAAACCCTATACAGGGTTGCTATGAGTTGGAACTGACTTGATGGCACACAACAACAACAACAACAACAAATATTGCTCAACAGCTTCATTGTGGTGAAATCATTGAAGAATTGTTGAAGACAAAGAACAGAAAGAAATGTTCTTAATTATGACATGTTAGAGAGAAAAGTTCTATCTAAAAATAAACCATAGTAATTTGTTATAATAATTGTTTTCTGATCATTGCATTTTCTTTTATGAAACTTTTTCATTTGTTCCCTCATAATTATAGCATTTGTTATAAACAAGCAGTAAAATTGAATAACAAGCAATTTAAAGCAAAATTGGTGAAAATCCGTTTTTTGTTGCGGGTGAGCAACAGAACTTTACATTGGTTATCGAGCTGAATTCATTGACTCATTTCCTTTGGTATGGAATAGCCGGCATGTTGTTTTTGCAGAAAATGTGGTATCTAGCAAAATTCTTAGTGGCCTGCATCCTCAAAAACTTTTATAATCCACTTCCAGTCATTCTGCTAAAATGGCATATGCTACTTTTGCGTTGCTCTGGTAGCGTAGTGGTTATGAATCGGGCTGCAAACCACAAGGTCATCAGTTTGAAACTACCAG
>NW_006408558.1:17466715-17478190 GCF_000296735.1 Chrysochloris asiatica
GACCCTGTACAGGGTTTCTGAGGCTGTAAATCTTTATGGGAGCAGAAAGCCTCATCTTTCTCCCGCGGAGCAGCTGGTAGTTTCGAACTTCTGACCCTGGGAATAGCAGCCCGATTCATAACTACTACGCTACCAGAGCTCCTTATATATCCAGTAAGTACCCGTATAACTCAAATGTGTATAAGCAGAGGAGGGGCACCGCATATCTGTGTTTAGTTCCCTCACACGTCTTAACATGGCCCTGGCCTTGGGTCTTCTTCTCCTGAGTCCTCAGGGCTGCCCGAAGGGGGACGTAGCACAGGGTGGTCGCTTTGGGCTTTGGAGCCAGTGGGAAGCCAAATCCTGGCTTTCAGTCCTTGGGGGCCTGGTCACAGGCCCTTCCCTGGAGGCTGAGGTGTGGCAGATACCAGCACAGTGGCAGTCTAAGTCACCCACTCCTGTGGTTTCCTGGCAGGTACTTGCTTGGGCAGGTCCCCAGAGCCATGTACTGGGCACTGATGAGTGATTCAGCCTGCTGTCCCCTGGCGATCATGTGTCCATTTTCCCAGGAGCCCAGGACCGAGCCAGAACCAGGAATGGTTCCTTGGAAGGAGAAAATGTGGGCTTTGGTTCTCTTCCTGTCAGATGTCCTTCCATTCAAGTTTTGAATTCTCAGGAAAAAGCTGCCAGTTGGATTGGCTGAGATCCCATGTCTCCTGAGGGAGCCGCGGGAACCCACTCTGGGAAAAATGGAGTTTCCAAAAATGAAACCAAGGAGGTCGTCCTTGGTTCTGATGTCCAAAGAAGGAAGAAGATGGCAGGCAGACTGAAGTCCTCAGCAGTCAGGGGCATGGGTTTTTTGGATGTAGCAGATGAAGTTTGGGATTACAATCTACTTCTTGGGTAATAAGAAGCAGGCAGGCCCAACCTGGTTCAGGAAACAGCTCTTGCTCTCTCTCCCCAGTTGCCAAGGTCACCTTGCTAGACTCCCCAGGCTGAACGGTGTGCCCATGAGCAACCAGTCCAAGGACCATGGAGAGAGCACACAACCTCTGGCTTGGGTCCCTTTCATCTGTCCCAATCTCTCCAGCCCTGATTTAATATCTGTGACAAGGAGAGAGCTGGGCTCTTAATCATTTTCTTTGCTAGTGTCTTCAGCTGCCGCCACCTTCAAACAAGATTCTTTCAAATCCATCTCTCGGGGCCTGATCTTGGGGGTTCGAAATTGAAGTCACAGACTTCTCCCTCTCATCTTCATCCCTGATCACCTGCAAAGGCTGCAAGGAGGTAGGAGGGGTCGGATTCCTTTTCCCTGAATTCATAACCAAGGCTTTTATCTGACAGGATGGGCTGGGCTGCAGTGCCAAACCACAAGGTCATTTCTCAATCACACACTAGTGGGGACCTCTTGCTCAGGTCCCTGGTCTAGTCTGTCGACAGTCCATTCTGCCCACAGTGTATCTGTTTCCTGGGATTGCTGTAACAGATGACCACAAACTCGGTGACTTGAAATAGTGGAAATCTAGTTTCTCAAAGCTCTGGAGATTGAAGTCTGAAATCAGGGTGTCAGCAGGGCTGTGCTCCCTCTAAATGACCCAGGGGAGATTCCTTCCAGGTCTCTTCCAGCCCCATGAATTCATTCTAGGACTTTGAACACCAACTCCTGCTGAGAATTTGCATTTTTCACCCCAGAAAGACTACATTTAAAACAAAAACAAAACTTTGTATTGTGAATTGAGTGGTTTGCAGACAAGAACATCAGTTTTACATTCAACAAACCATACCCTTTGTTTCATCTCGGTGATTGCAATCCCCCTCCATGGAACAATTGTCCTGCCTCTCCCTGGGGCTTCCATCTCCAGTCTACCCACCTTCCCATCCCTTTTCACCTTGGTCCTTAGGTACATGTTGCCCCTTTGATTTTGAATGTTTGACAAATAGATTACATGTTAACAAGATCCTTAGGTATACAAGTGGCACTGTGGGTTAATACACTGAACTGCAAGGTCGGTTTGAACTGCAAGGCTGGTGGTTCAAACTCACCAGCTGATCCTCAGAAACCCTATACAGAGGCGCTATGGGTTGGAACCTACTCCATGGCACTTACCAACAACGTAAGAATCCCTTGGGGATCTTGTTAAAATGGTGCCTCTGATTTAGTCTATCTGAGGTGGAAATGTACATTATCAGCAGAAGCCCAAGCTCTGATTCTTTCCTTGGCTTGTCTCCACATCACACTAGTCTCTGCTTTACCTGACCTCTCCTCTTTTATATCTCTCCTCTGTGTGTCTCTTATTAGCACACTTGTCATTGAGTTTAGGACCCACTTAGACCACAAGCTATTCTTTGAAAAGAGAACACATCTCCCTATGAGATGTCCCGCCATTCAAGTCCCCTGTTGATGGGCATTTTTTTCTGTGGTCATTGTGACTACTAACAATGTCTAAGGAAGATCAAAGAAGCATTGATGCATTCAAATGATAGTGCTGAAGAATCTTGAAAGTACTATGGATTGCCAGAAGAATCAATAAGACTTCTTCCTGTCTTGGAAGAAGTAGACCCAGGATGCTCCTTAGAAGGGAGAATGGCAAAACTTCATCGTCGTATTTTGGACATGTCAGGAAGAACCAGTCCTTGGAGAAGGATGTCATGCTTGATAAAGTGAAGCGTTGGCAAAAAAGAGGAAGACCCTTAATGAGATGGATTGGCACATAAGCAGCAACTATGGTCTCAAACGTAACAATTGTTAGAGTGTCGCAAGACCAGGCATGTTTCGTTCTGTTGTGCTGTGAGTTGGAATAGAATCAACAACAACACAATGGACAACCTTGCTAATTCCTCAGTTCATACATGAATAAGTTACTTAAACTTTCTGTGACTCCGTTTTCTCATCTATTGTTGTTTATGCTAAGTGTCATGAAGTCAGTTCCAACTCATAGAAACCCTGTATAGAGTTTTGGAGGCGTGGCTGATGGGTTTGAACTGCTGACCTTGTAGTTAGGAGCCCAGTGCTAATCTGACAGTGCCACACCAGGATTCCCCTTTCTCTTCTATAAACAGTACTGCCCTCAGGGGTGATGAGGGTTAACAAATATACCTAAAGCATAAAGCACTGGACTGCAAGGTTGGTTTGAATCATAAGGTCAGAGGTTCAAACTCACAAGTCACTCCTTGGAAACCCTATACAGGGGAACCTTTTTTTCTGCCAAGGGCCATTTGGATAATTTATAACATCATTTAATATAAATTTATGTTGTTATGAAAAAAGCTTCTAGATTTAGTGAATTTTGAGTCCCGCCTACTCTTGCCTTGGCAGGGCCAGACCATACAATTTTGAGGGCTTGCCATATAAGGTCACTATAAGTTGGAACTGACTTGATGACACTGGGCTGGCAGAGGTTGCCATTGTTGTTAGGTGCCATCGAGTCAGCACCGACTCATAGTGACCCTCTGCACAACAGAACAAAACACTGCCCGACCCTGCGCCAACATCACCATCGCTGCTACACCTGAGCCCATCGCTGTTGTCACTATACCAATCCATCTCATTGGGGGGTCTTTCTCTTTATCTCCAACCCTCCACTTTACCAAACATGATCTCCTTCTCCAAGACTGTTCCCTCCTGATTACATGTCCAAAGTATGAAAGATGAAATCTGACCATCCTGGCTTCCAAGGAGCACTCTGGCTGTACTTTTTCCAATTCAGATCTGTTGGTTCTACGGGCAGTCCATGGTACTTTCAATATTCTCCTCCAACACCAGAACTCAAATGCATCAATTCTTCTACGGTCTTCCTTTATGTACTGTCCAACTTTCACATGCATATGCTCTTAGAACCTGCAAGATAAATTCCTAGTGGTGGAATGTGGTGGGGGTAGGGTGGGGATAACTGAAGAAATATTCATTTCTCTGACATCTCCTCCCTGGATCCAAAGTTTTCCCACAGGTGACATCCGTTCCAGCCTGTAACCCTAGTCAATGCACCAATACCACGTACCCAATTCCTGGGCAGTTCAGAGAGCCCTGACCTTGCGTCCAGGGCTTTCAGGCACCCCACCCAGACGCCCACCCTCAATGCCTCTAGGCTGTGGGAGCAGGGCAGGCATTCCTGAAGCAGCCTCTGACCTCAGCCTTTGAGTGACTTTACTGCAAAGTCTCAACTTGGTACAAGAGCTCTCAGAAAGAGATTGGGAGGATGCTGATGTCTCTTAAGTTCCCCCCTACGTGGACGCCCCTCTTTGGACAGGTGGTGGAAGTCTGACACTGGCAGGGTTCCCCAATGTAGGGTACTCTCCAGCTCCTCCCCTCCAACCACTCCTGGGAGCTCTGAAGTTTCCATCCAATAGGAGGCACCCCCATTGACCCTGTCCCGCTCCATCTTTAGCAACCTGAATGGTGACAAGGTGTCTCTCCTCACACTTAGCTGCTCAGCCGCCCCTAAGTTCCAGGCTGGGGAACTCCTTTCTCTACCCAGTTCCCAAATACCCTGGAGCAAGTCCCCTGACAGGCAGCCAGCCCCACCCCACACACTCGATGTGCCGTGGAGTGGGTTCCGACTCATAGCGACCCCGTATAGGGTTTCCAAGGCTGTAAGTCTTTACGGGAACAGAAAGCCTCATCTTTCTCCTGTGGAACAGCTGGTAGTTTTGAACTGCTGACCTTGAGGTTCGCAGCCCGATTCGTAACCACTACGCTACCAGAGCTCCTGACACACTCATTGGAGAACATGTTTTCATTTCCTGATGCTAGTCTTCTCTCAAGGAGCTCTGGTAACATAATGGTTACGACTCAGACTGTGAACTGCAAGGTCAGCAGTTCGAAACTACCAGCTGCTCCGTGGGAGAAAGATGAGGCTTTTTGTTTCCATAAAGATTTATAGCCTCGGAAACCCTGTACGGGGTCACTGAGTCGGAACTGCCTCGGAAACCCTGTACAGGGTCACTATGAGTCAGAACCGACTCCATGACACATAACAACAAGTCTTCTCTCTGGGTCCTCCAGGGCAGGAACATGGATCATCTCTCTCTCTTTTTCAAAATCCTCTTCCTGTTTTTGAAGCTCAGTAAACACAGCCTGAACTGACTGTCCCAGAAAGATACTCCAGTTTGTGGCTTAAGATCCAAATACTCAGGCCCCCACCCTGTCCCTCACTACCCCCACCACCCACCACCCTGACAGTGGGAGATCCCAAGAAACACAGTTCACAGCATGGCTTCTCCTACAACTTTTATTGGTCCTGGGAAAAGGAAGAAGGTACCCTGTCACCACCCAAAGACCCTGTGACCCTCACTGCTTCCCATTGCCATTGATGGGGAGGTTCTGGTGCTCGGGGGAGGCCAGGAAGACCTTGAGTTTGGGCCGTGCGCTGAGTCTCGCCACATAAGCCGAGAGCAGGGGGAAGGCGTCCAGGCAGCTGGGGGCCAGCACTTGGTGGTTCAGCAGTAGATCCAGCAGGTTGTAATCGACAAAGGAGATCTATAGGCAGAGGGCAAGGGGGCTTCAGCAGGTGGGAGCAGCTGCTTGGCTGGCTCACAAGCTCTCGGTCCCCTCAGAGAAGGTGGCACAGAAGCGGAGTGGGGTGGGCAGAGCCCATGCTCACCTGGTCACCCACGATGAAGGCTTGGCCCCCCTTGTTTTTGGACAGCAGGGTCTCAAAGGGCTTCAGGTGGTTGGACAGTGCCTTCACATAGTCATCCTTGCCTGCCTCCTGCCCCAAAGAGTCCACTGTGTACCATCCGCTTCATGTGACTGGCCACCCCAGTCTGGCTCAGCCCTCAGGCGCCCCCTTCTGTTTGTCCCACATGACTAACACCACCCCCAGGCTGGGGGCAGGGAGCCCCAGTGCTCTGTGCTCACTCCCACTCCCAGACCACTGTCCACAACTGCCCATGCAGATGTTGAACTCTCTCTGCCTCACTCCTGCCTTCTCGGTTGACTGCAAAGCCTTTGAGCTGGCTCCTCCCAGCATCCTTCTGGACCTCACACTTGGGCAATGTCCTGCTTACTGTCCTGGAGCAGGGCCAACCCTGTTGCTTGGTTCAGGCTTTCCTGTGGTCCCAGCTCCAGACCCTCCATCTCTCATATACATGTACACACACAAACACATCAGCACACACATGCCAGAATACACTGGCCACACACATAGACTCAAGCACATGTCCAAGCACACATACACTCATGCTCAAACATATATTCACATACACACACACATGTTCAGGGACACGTGTGTGCACACACAGAGCATACATTTACACAATCAAGCACACATATTCAAATACACACGTGCACATGTTTGACTGTACTCACATATGTGTATGCCTTGTGCACGCATGCATATACTAACACATCTGAGAACATATATGTATGCACACAAGCGTATGATAAACACATGCTAGAGAACACATACATTGCTCACACACGTAAACATTTGTGTGCACCTCATACATACATGAGCTCACATGTTCGTGAACACCTCCATACACACATGCTCATGCATTCACACTTAAACACAGGTCCACACAGGTACTTGTACACGAGCACATACATGCTCTGCCTCTGCTAAACTGGTCCCAGGCCCCCAAATATGCTTGCAGCTGAGAGTGCCCTCTTTCCAGAAGCTGCCTATAGATACTCCTCCTCCAAGAAGCCCTCCTGGCCTTCCCCACTGAAGCCCATGTCTCTTATCCTTGTACTGCTACTTGTCTGTGGTCTGCCCTCAGGCAGTGAGGCTGAAGTCTGTCTTGTCCATCACATGATCTCTAGCACAGAGTCTAACCAGCCCAGGCATCCTGCCCAAGACACTCCAGGAAGCCCCTTTCTTGGTTTATTCGCAGTGCCCACCAGAGGCCTGCACTCACGTAGTTGGTATAGATGAGGGTGATGTATTTGCAGCGCAGGTCCTCTACGCCATCATTCACCATGTCCACCAGGGCTGCCTCCTGAGGGTCCTTCCCATAGAGCCCTGGGGAGCAGGAGGGGGCAGTGTGACTGGGCACCTGGCCAACACACAACCCGTGACTGACCCACTCACAAGCATGTGGCAGGCTCCAAGCTCAGTGGGAGGAGGGGAGGGGAGGTGGATACATGATGGGAAAAGGGAAAGAGGAATGGGTGACTGGGATACACAGTGGGGACTACAGGTTGGGCTTGACCTGGGGGCCAGTTCCTCAATTTCAGTGGGCCTCGTGTCCACAACTGCAAAATGAGGTGCATGCATATACAAACATACGTATGCTTGACCAGAGTCCGATGGCTAGCCATGGGAGGGGTTCGGGAACAGAGGATGCCACACTAACCCCTACCATGGGCTAGGTTCCTGGACTCACCGAGGGAGCGGCCCAGGTGCCGCAGGATGGCATTGGACTGGTACAGAGTGAGGTCTCCGTCCTGGAACTTAGGGAGCTGCCCATACAGCTGGGGGGGACAATAGCTTGGTAAGGGGCACTCAATGCAGCTGCAGCCAATGGCAGCTCCCCAGGCCCATCCCTGTCCCCTGTCCCCCTTGGACACTCACACAGGAGGCCTTGAGCTGGCCCTGCATCCAGGTCTCCTTGGTCACCACCTCCTCCTTCCAGCTCTGGCCCTGGTCAGCCAGCAACATGCGCATGGCCTCGCAGCGCCCTGGAGCACAAGGGGTGTGGGGTGGGGCACCATCTCACAGCACACAGGGAGGGGGCGTGCCTGGGATGGGGTTGGACACTCCAGCCTTTGGGAGCCTCTGGACAGGGCCTGGGGAAGGAGGCTCGGTGGGCTCTGAACCAGAGGGAGGGATAAAGGGGCCTGGAGTCTCCCCCAGGTGGTGAAGGGTCCCTGGGCTGCAGTCCCCCAACCTCTGCCACGCCTGTTTCCCAGCCATAGGTCCCTACCTCGAACGGGAAAGTAGACAATGGTGTAGGGTGGCACTAAGGGACACAAAGAAAAGTCTGTCAGAGCCTGGGAGAAGGTTGTTGGGGGTGCACTGCCTGCCCTCCCCAGGGATCCCATTCCCAGCCCAGAGTGCTCAGGGCTCCACAGGAGTTAGTCTCTCGCGCTGGGGGCGCCAGGGGACCCTAGGAACCCCAATCCCACGCTGGAGCCGTTATGGGCCCCTAAGATCCCCTTCCTGGAGCTGGGGGGAGTCCTGGGCCTTCCGGAGACTCCCGACTCGATGCTGGGAAAGCCAGCCCCCTGGGAGCCCCGGCAGATACTGCAAGCTTTCCAGATTCCCGGGGGTCCGGTTCCCAAGCTGGGCACGCGCCGAGCCAGTGGCCCAGTCCGCGCGCAGACTCACTGCTGAACTGATGGCGGTGCAGGCGGCGGCGACAACAGAGCTCCGGCCTCAGGTCCCCGTGGCCTCCGAGCCTTATAAGGGTCGCTCCGCCCCAGCCCGCCCGAATGCTGAGTCATTGCGCTGGCGGAGCTGAAGCTCCCGCCTCCCGAAGGGGCTGAACCCTGCCCCACAGAGGGCGCCCTGAGCCGGCCAGCCTCCTCCGGGGTCCCGCGCCTTCTTCCCGGATTGGAACACCTATCCGGCTCGCAACCCGGGAGCTCTGGGGCCCTGCGCTCCGCATCTGCACGGAGAGGTCCTCGACGGCCTCCTCGTATGCTCAGTCCGCAGAAGGCCCCCCTCATCACGCTGCCGCGCGCCAGATTCCACACCCGGAACCGCACTCTCGCCCCGCAGAGGGCGCCCCCTGGACCCTCGCCATCCCACTGCGAACGCAGCCTCTCCCACTTGGGCCACACCGGACCTTTCTCCCGTGGAAACACCGTGGGGTGTGTGGACTCTCTGTTAGGGCGGACATTTAGGTTCTAGAAGGTCTAGAAGTCTCGCTCTTTCCTATGCTGGGATCACACTGGTTCCCACAATCGGGTAGTGTACAGAGACATCCACACACCCGGCCTGTATGTTGCTTTTTTAAGACATCAGCCGTTTGTCACATTGGATTCTTGTGATAGCCGCTGTTGACTCTTCCTTTTTCTCTAAATGAAATGAGACCTTGTTTCACCACGTTTCCCACCATGTGGAAAATCTACCTCATTCCTTATAAATAGAGGATAACGCTACAAGTACTGACAAGACAGTAACATTGTTTTAGAAGTCCATCTGGGCTTTAGATGGAGAACCACCCTCTATTTTTAAAAGAAGCAGTGTCAAGAACTTGAAACCCTCCAACACTGCTGATGGGAATGTAAAATGGTGCTACCACCATGGAACATTCAGAAAATAAAAATTAGAATTCCTATGTTATTGTTCAGGAGCTCTGGTAGCGTAGTGGTTACGAATCGGGCTGCGAACCTTAAGGTCAGCGGTTCAAAAATACCAGCCGCTCCGCGGGAGAAAGATGAGGCTTTCTACTCCCGTAAGGATTTACACCCTCGGAAACCCTGTACAGGGTCGCTATGGGTCGGAACCGACTCGACGGCACTTAACAACAACAACAACATGTTATTGTTGCTGTTAAATGCCATTAAGTCAGTTCCCACTCACAGAGGCCCTGTTTTGAAGAGTGACTGATGGGTTTGAACCTCCGACTTTTGTGATTAGCAGTCCAGTACTTATCCTATAATGCCACATGGGGACAGAATTACCACATGACCCACTGTTGTTATTATTTAGTGAGCGCCATGGAGTTGGTTCCAACCTCATAGCAATCCTGTATAGGGTTTTCAAGGAGCAACTGGTAGGTTTCAACTACTGACCTTTCAGTTAGCAATCCAGTGCCGCACTAGGAAGTCACATGACCCATTTGTTATTGTTACGTGCAGTAGTGTCTAGTTCGGACCCATAGCGACCCTGTATAGGGTTTCCAAGGAGCAGCTGGTGTATTTGAACCACTGCCCTTGCAGTTCAAACTCACCTTGTGGTCCAGCACTTTTCATACAGCACCACACCAGTTAAGGTGCAATAATCCCCAATGATGAAATCTATCATGTAATGACCAAGCTGTGATCATCACAGATCTGATGTTATTATCTAGGGGATTATAAATCTTCACTTCTGTAATGTTAATGAGAAATCCTGGTGTGGCACTGTAGCATCAACACTGGATTGGGAAACACAAGGTCGGTGGTTCAAACTCACCAGCAGCTCCTTGGAAACCCTATACAGGGTCGCGATGAGTCGGAACCAACTCGACAACACTTAGCAACAACAACAGTGATGTTAATGGGGCCGATGCAATAGACAGGATTAGGTTTTATTTGAGTCCACCTCTTTTCCGATATAAAAGCAGAGAGAGAAGTTAGCAAAGAAAGAGGGACCCACTACCACCAAAAAAGAAAAGCCAGGAGTAGAATGCATCCTTTGGACCTGGGCAGGACCTGGGGTCCTGCCCTGTGAAACTGCCAGATCTGGGGGAAGGGTTGATGCCAGAACTCCAGGAGACGTCCAAGGACTAGTCCAGCCAATGCTGAAAGGAGGCAAGAGTTTTTCTCCCAAGCTGGAGCTCTGAAGTCCGACTTCTAATCTCCTCAACTGTGGTGGGATTTTATGTGTATTTTAACACACACACACGCATACACGCGCGCGCAACCACACATGCACGCAAAAACATCAGCAATTGTTGGAGGCTGTTCTGACCCAAGAGCACGAAACAAAGCTGTGTTCCTGGTGGCATGGAGAATAATACTATTTAATCCCACTTGTCTGGGTCTCATATGTCTGAACTCCCTGATAGCAATGGCGGGGCAGCCAGACCAACAGTGAAGGTCTATTCACAGAGTGGGCTGAGCACCAAGGCTGGAGGGGAGCCAGACTTGATGAGGGAGATGTGCTGGCCCAGGTTGGGGCAGGGCCCTGGACCACGTCACCCCCTAATGGAAGTGCCTGAACTTGGTGCCTGTGTAGTTAAGGGGGCCCAGGGAAGAAGCCCAAGGGAGACTGAGGGGTCCCCTCCTTCTTTGAGTTGAGGACCCCACACTACTGGTCCAGGCCCTGTTGAGCGGTGTGTGTGTGTGTGTGTGTGTGTATGTGAGTGTGTGAGTGTGTGAGTCAAAATGGGCAGAAAGGGTTCACAAAAGTCAGAAAGAAATCCCAGTCTGGAGCTGAGCAGAGCCAGGGGGTGGCATCAGGAGAATAGGGCTCCTTCCAGAAAGCCCGACCTTCTTCTTCCTTGCCCCTCCCTGAACAGTCATGGAGAAGCACCTTCAAGAGGTAGGTTTCCTTTTCTGTGAACAATGGCAGAGCAAACACTCTTCTGATTGGCCCTTGGAGCCCAGCTGTGGAGGAGGAGGCTGATCCCACATTAATGGGGCAGGGCTGGTACACTCTGTTCAGCCTTAGGGGCTGTCACAAGCTCCAGACAGGTACCCCAAAGGCCTATGGGGGATCAGACATGGAGCAATGGGGTGGTATCCTCGGGACTGGCCCAGCCAGAGACAGTACAGGCAGTTCCAAAACAGCCATCTCCCTGGGCTGCGGAACTTTCTCCAAGTTCTGTCCCCAAGGTCTGGTCTGGAGTGTCTCTTGCCTATCCTCCCTCCCCGCCCATCTCACACACTCCATCTCCCTCTTG
>NW_006408558.1:17479690-17488372 GCF_000296735.1 Chrysochloris asiatica
TACACACACGCACACATAGGACAAGGCAGAAATCTTTCCAAGAGGTCCCAAGGCAGTACAGAGGCCATCTGCTCCTACCCCAACCTCAGGGTCCTACAAGCACAGCCAGAACATTCCTCTTCTCCCCAACCCCCTCCGTCTTGACAATGTAGTTCTCCTAAAGGATCTCTCTCACCTCCCACTGTAGGGGACTCCCCCCTTCTCCTCTCCCCTTTCTCTCCATGTAGGTCTTTCCATGTTGGTTGGGACCTGGGTCTCTGGTGATTAAAGTTTATGGTGGTCTTGACTGGTCACCCTCCCCTCACTGCCCAGACCCAGTCTCTGTCTCCTTCTTTGTCTCTGATTCTACTGAATCAGCCTCCCCATTTGCACCAGGGTGTGTGGGAGCAGTGTCTTCCTCACATCCTCCATCCTGTGCCCAGTACACCAAAAAAGATTTCTATAGTTCATTTAAACTTGTCTGATCCTGCTCTCCTCCCACACCTTGGTCAAGAGTGGTCCTGGCCCCTTCTTCCTGTATATCTGTTTGTATTGGGAGCGAGGGGTATGTCAGTGTGCTCCCCAATTTCTACTGTAGGACTCTACTTTTTTCTGTACTGTGTCAGCGATTCCAGTTCACCAGCTGCTCCTCAGAAACCCTATCAAGGTCACTATGAGTCAAAACTGATTCGATGACACTTAACAACAACAAATGTACATGGGGGTTCAAAAGTCTGTGGGGAAATATCTCTTCATTCCATTGTTGCATGAAACTTTTTGTTTTGTTTTGTTTTTAAGTTTTTGTTGTGAATTGAGTGGTAGTTTACAGGGGAAAACATCCGTTTTACACTTATCATTTCATTGCAATGATTACAATCTCCTCCATGTATTTGCTTCTATTCCCTCTGTTTTTGTTGTTTGGGGGGGGGGTCACATATACAAAAACAATCAGAAATATATAACCATTTAAACAACCGAAGGGCACATTCTGCAAGCCTGCCTCCTGACTGCCAGCACACAGCCTTTCTCATTCCATGAGTCTAGAGTCCTCAACTGTTCTCTCTCTCTCCACATCCTCATCTCTGCCTCCATCTCTGGTGTCACTGTATACCTGAATAGGGTCCCAAATTCGGCTCGTGTTCTTCTCCCTTGATGGTCCTAGGGTCCTTTGTTCTTGGACTGTAATATTAACTGTTGTTGTTAGGTGCCATAGAGTCAGTACTCACTCATAATGACCCTATGCACAACAGAATGAAACACTGCCCGGTCCTGGGCCAACCTCACAATTGTTGTTACGTTTGAGCCCATTGATGCTACCACTTTGCCAATCCATCTCACTGTGAATCTTCCTCTTTTTCTCTGACCCTCCACCTTACCAAACATGATAATATTGAAAATATCATGGCTTGGGTCAGGCGCACCTTAGTCCTCAAGCTGACATCTTTGCTCTTCAAGACTTTAAAGAGGTCGCCTTAATTTTAGTGTACTCAAATTCATCAGATTTTGTTGGGGGAGAGGAGGAATTTATGGTTTGGGCTTTCGAAAGTTCGTTTAAATCTCTTGTTACCATCCTGAATTATAAAAATATTCTCTTACTTTGTCTTTTAATTACCTTATCATTTTGCTTTCCATATTTACACCATTAATCCATCTAGAGACCACCATTGCAATAGTTCTAGGTAGGAATCCAGTTTTTTTTTTTACCCCCATAAAGTGCTACCTTTCCCAACACTATCTATTGAACAATTGGATTTACCGTATGTTAATTTCTTACGCATAGTGTGGATTCTGACTCATCATGAGTGGCCCCATAAAACAGAGTAGAATGGCTTGTTGTTGTTGTTGTTAAGTGCCATGGAGTCGGTTCTGATTCATAGTGACCCTGTATAGGGTTTCTGAGGAGCGGCTGGTGAGTTTGAACCACTGACCTTGTGGTTCAAACCTATCTCATCATGCAACACCACACCACAACTCCTCAGGGTTTCCAAAAGTGTAAATCTTGATGGAAGCTGACTGCCTCATCTTTATCCCAGGGAGTCGATGGCAGGTTACCAGCCAGCCCAACACCTAACCCAGTAAGCAAGCACCAGGGCTTCTAAAGTTTTTAAAGCTATCAGATTTCTTAACTGCTGCTTCCATGGACAAGAAATCTATGGATGTAGCACATCCATCAAATCTGCTGCAAAAGATTTCTTTAAAGTTTTAAAAGGCCAAGGTGTCAGTTTGATGACGAAGATGTGCCTGGCAGCCACCATACTCATTTCAGGCACCTCATATGCATGTGAAAGTTGGATAGTGAAGAAAGGAAGACGGAAGAAGCCTTAGATCACTGGTGGAGAATACTGGATGCTATGGACTGACAAAAAAATGGCCAAATCAGTCTTAGGCGAAATAGAGCCAGAATGTTCCTTAGAAGTGAAGATAAGTGAGGTTTTGGTCGCTTTTACTTGGAACACATCAACAGGAAAGAATAATCTTTAGAAAAGCATTTCATATTTGGTAGAGGCCAAGGTGGGACAAAAAACTGCCAATAGCCCTGAGGAGGCCCCCCCCAGTGGTTCATTGTTCTGTTGTTATACGTGTACATGAGATTACCATGATTGAACTAACTCAAAGGCGGGAAACAGCAAATAGATACCTGGGCCTTCTTGTTGTTCTGTGTTCTCTCCCTCTGATTAATTTGTCTGTTCTTGTATCACATTGCTTTTTATTTTGATGGTGGGTTGATACACTGGCAGCAATAAGTTTCCAAGATAATGACGGGATGCTGGCACAGAACCGGGTGGTGTTTAACGCTGGTGTGCAGGGGGTCGCTATGAGTCAGAACTGCCGGCATCTGTCTCTCTCCCAATCAATCCCACAGCACCTTCTTTACCCAGCAAGCTAGGTAAACACAAAATCCGCTCCTGACTATTACGTACAATATTCGTTGTATATTTTCAGCATACATCTTGCATCAAGTTTAGGAATTTCCCTTTTACTTCTAGCTTGGTTAGAATCTGTATCATACGTGACAGGTCTTATCAAATTACTTTTGCACATTGATTGATGCTTCACATGTAATGTAGAGAACTATGTTGCTAACTATTCTAATGAATTCCTGGAATAAATTCTACTTGATCATGAGATTTTTTATTATTTATTTATTTATTTTTAAGAAAAAAAAAGTCTTTGTTATTTATTAAGTTAACCTTATATTAACTGCTATTTTAGTTCCGTAGCAATAGGGCCTTTTGCAAACATAATTTATTCTTTTTTTCTTAAATGTTTTATTGTGAATTATGTGATAGTTTACATGGGAGAACATTAGTTTTACATTCATTCTATTGTATATTGTCTCATTGCCATGGTTACAATCCCCTCCATGCATCATCAACCAACCAAAGGGTAGACCCTGCAATCCTTCCCCGTACCCCCCAGGTCTTCAGCACACAGTCACTTTCCCTCTCTGGATCTAAAGTCTCCAGCTGCTCCATCGCTCCATGTCATCATCTCTGGCTCCATTTCAGGCATCACTGGCTCTCTGGGTAGGGTCCCGCTCTCTGCTCTTCTCCCTTGATGGTCCTAGGGACCTCTGCTCCTAGACTGTAAAGCTAATCACTCCCCTCCTTGCTGTAAAATGTCTACCTTTACATTTCCAGCCCTCACCATCAGTCCTGACAACAGTTATTCACTATTGTATCACAAGAGACCCATCTGCATTTCATTGCATCAGCCCCGCCTAGTCAGATTGAATACTACACACTGGAGATTCTACCTTCCTCCAGGCTTTCTGGATCTAGGTTCCCTAGTATTTATTTTTTAGCTTTTTATTGTGAACTGAGTGAAAGTTTGCAGACAAGATTTACATTCAGCTTTACATTCAACAAATTCTACACTTGTTTCATCTCAATGATTGCAACCCCCTCCCTGCAACAAAAGTGATCCTACTTCCTCCCTGTGGCTCCCTGTTTACATCTTGTATTTCACAAACGAACAAAGCAAAAATATTTTATGTACATATACAAAACAGCAAATATATATTCATTTAAATGTCCAAAGGGCACATTCTGCAAGCCAGCCTCCTGCCTGCAGGCACACAGCCTTGCTCAGTCCATGGGCCCAGAGCCCGCAGCTGCTCTGTCTCTCCAGGCCACCGCCTCTGCCACCATCTCTAGGTAAGGTCTCACACTCCACTCATGCTCTTCCTTCCTGATGGTCCTGGGATGGTCCATTCCTGGAGTAAAAGATTAACTATTCCCCCCTTTTAGTTACACATCTTGTACAATTACAGTTGTGACAATCATAAATTAATCCTATAAGCAATTGCTCACAATTAAATAATAAAATCCTGAGATATTATTGTTGATACAACTTTGTGCATTTTGTTTAGGACTTTAGCATCTATGCTTATAAGTTAAGTATTTGCTTATTTTCTTGCTCTGTCCTTAACTAGGCTAGGAATCAAAATTCTAGTAGTTTCATAATATTATCTGGGGAGCTCCTGTGTGTTTTTTCTTTCTTTTTTGTATTTTGTTGTATTCTGTCAGTAACTTTTTTCTTAATCAGTTTTGCCAAGCTAGCTGCTATCTTTTGAAGAATCAGTGATTTGATTCATCTTCTCTATTACTGTTTGGGTTTCGTCCGCATTGAATTGCAGTCTTTATTCTTAGCTTTATTCCTTCGCTTTCATTTCTCTTTTCTCTTTTTTTTTGAGACAGAGAGAATTCATCAGAACCATCTCTCTACTTCTCATTTCAGCAGGATACGTGAGGCAGTTCCTCCCATCTAATCTGGATAGTTTCAACTCTTGGCTTCCATACTTAATATTTCTTTTTTCCTTCTTAATTTCCTGTTTCATATTGACAGTAACTTTTCTTATCTCCTTGTGTATTTCTAGTCTCTGCTTTTTCTGTGTCCGAGGCCCATCAAGTCTGCTTCTGATGTGTCTCCTTCAAGCCTGTGCACTGCTGTCTCAAGTGAAATTGGTCCTTCTGTCAGGTGAATGTCAGCCTTGGTTTCCAGAGGAAGGGAGGTGAGCCCCAGACACCGCCTGACCTCCATCACTTCCCTCCCTTTTGCTATCTGGCCAAGCAGCATCTGCGATGAGGACTTTCTTTCCAGCTCTGTGGACAACACAGCGTGTTAGGAGGCAGCTTCCCAGTTTTCATTGGCCAGTATTCTCCAACACCTCGTCCCAGCAGAGCTTTGGTGGCCCTGATATAACCCCGGCAAAGCCTGAACTACAGCCAGCCTTGAGCAATGATGGCAATGGTGGGAGCCAATGTGAACTGCTTCCCTCTGGAATCCTCTTATTGCCGCCTCCAGTCCACTCAACCCTGTCCACACACTGAGTGCACACACCTGCATACACAGAGACACACACACTTCTCTGCCCAAACACATACCGCACACAGCCCTACATGTACCTACATAGACACCACACACATCCTTGTTGTTGTTGTCAAGTGCCGTTGAGTCGATTCCTACCCATAGCGACCCTGTATAGGGTTTCCAAGGAGCAGCTGGTGAGCTTGAACCGCCGACCTTGCAGTTCAAACGGCTTTGCAGTCTGGCACATTAACCCACAGCGCCACACCAGGGCTCCTTATGCATACGCAAATACACCTACACAGACAGAGACACACACACATCTCTATACAAAGACACATGGACATCTGCATGCAAAAACAACACAGAGACACACCTACACCCCTGTACACAGACACACACAAAGATTCAAAAATAGCTATGGGTCTTCTAGAAGGGGATGTGTATCATTTTTTGGTATAATTTTGCTTTTTCTCCGGAAATCTTTGTTTCTCTCTGCAGTGTCCTCAGGCTTGGTATCAGAGAGCAAGCTGGCAGCATGTGCTAGTTCACATCTAGACCTCAGTTCTCATACTGTGACCCTTGGGCACAATCCTACCTGTCTGTCACCTGCTTTTATAAATAAAGTTTTATTGGAACCCAGCCACACATGTATTTATTGTCTTAGTTCTACTTTTGTAAAGGCAAACTTGAGTGCTTACAACAGATATTTGTTCCTCAAAAGCTTAAAACATTTACTTTGTAGAAAAACTTTGCAGACCATAGTCTGATCTAGACCCTGGTCCAACCTAGAGTTGCAGCCCTATCTAGTTTACCTTCACCAAGAGAGTTGCTATGGAGCACTCCCTAGCAACAACATCCATAGCAACGCCATGTCCTCCACTTGTAATGCGTAGCACCTCCCTGACATCCTAACAATAATTAGTGATTTCAGTTCAGTCCCGGTGTGGCACTATGGGTTAATGCACTGGACTGCATGGGTTGGTTTTAACCATAAGGTCAGTGGTTCAAGCTTACCAGCCACTCCTTGGAAACCCCACACAAGGTCACTATGAGTCGAAACCGACTCAAAGGAATTTAACAACAACAACAATCCAGTGTAGGCGCCATGGAGTCGTTCTTGAAATGTATCGCCCCACAGGTGAGCTAGTGCAGTACAGTGAATTGCTTAACATGGTCCTTCTAACTGTAGTTATTGTAATTCCTACTAAATAAATGACTATGTGGGACTAGACAGACAAGCTACCTGTGACCCACCAAAAGGGGTTGGATTTATTATTGTTATTAGGTGCCATCAGGTCAGTTCTGACCCATCATGAGCTTATGCACAAAAGAACAAAACACTGCCCGATCCTGGACCAACTTCACAATTGTTGCCACGCTTGAGCCCATGGATGCTGCCATGTGCCAATCCATCCTGTTTGGGGGAGGGGGACTGTCTCCCTTTTTTTTGCAGACCCTCCACTTTACCAAGCATAATGTCCTTCTCCAGGAACTGGTCCCTCTTGATGATATGTCCAAAGTATAAGAGACCATCTTGGCTTCTAAGGAGCATCTGGTTGTACTTCTTTCAACATAGATTTCTTTGTTCTTCTGGCGGTCCATGGTACCTTTCATATTCTTCTCCAACCCCATAACTCTAATGCATCATTTCTTCTACACTCTTCCTTATTCATTGTCCAACTTTCACACGCATATGAGGCGATTGAAAGAAAATACCATGGCTTGGGTCAGGTGCACTTTAGTCCTCAAACTGACGTCTTTGCTCTTGAACATTTTAAAGAGGTCTTGTGCAGATTTGCCTAATGTAATACATCATTTGATTTCTTGACTGATGCTTCCATGAGGGTTGATGGTGGATCCAAAGAAAATGAAGCCTTTAACTACTTCAATTTTTTTCTCCATTTTTCTTAATGTTATTTACTGGTCCAATGATGAGAATTTTTCTTTTCTTTGCATTGAAGTGCAAACCATACAAAAGGCTGTGGTCTTTGATCTTCATCAGTAACTATTTTAAGTCCGCTTTGCTTTCAGCAAGCAAGGTTGTATCATCTGCATGTCACGGGTTGTTAATGAGTCTTCCTCCAACCCTGATGCCACGTTTTTCTTCATATAACCCAGCTTCTTGGATTTTTTGCTCAGTATACAGACTGAATAAGTATGGTGAAAGAATACAACCCTGGCGCACACCTTTCCTAATTTTAAACCATTCAGTGTCCCCTTGTCCTGTTCAAACGACTGCTTCTTGGTCTATGTACAGGTTCCTCATGAGCACAATAAAGTGTTCCTCAACCGGATAATGAGCGGAGGATGGAAGAGTACAAGATGCCTAATAGTAAAATCTTACATTGCTTAGAAGAGATTGTTGGTGGATTTACAGTTGTCCAAGGCAATGCTGATGAGGATTCAGAAGGAAGTGAGAAGCGCTTTAACACCAAAGATAGCAAAAATGAAAACACAATATGGATAAACAGGACAAGAAAGTAAACACAGTTACCACTGTTGTTGACTTTGACCATATAGAGTTAGTGACAAAAGCTAGTCAATGGAAATGGGAAGAAAGAGTAACAGCAACATCTTCACCTTATAAAGAAGAACATTCTAAGGCAGTAATTGGTTTACAGTATAAGAAACGAAGCTGTTTTTAAATAGAATTCCAGTGGAAAAAACACTAAATAAGAAGGACCGAATGACTATTGCCATACTAGCTAATTGAGAAACTGAACACAGTCTAGATTATGTTAGGAGGCGGCCGCAACCTGAATAAGATCTATGTGGTCACCCTATCAAGCAGAAAACCAATAGACAAACAGCCACAAATGATGGGCCAAGATATAACCATCTAAGCACATTATTTAAAGTTAAAGAGGAAACCACCAGCAGAAGCAGATAAAACAGCTGAAGTGTTTGTCTCTGGGGGTTGGAATGAGGAGTCAGAAGGACTAGTATTTCTATTCAAGGGTAATATTTCTATTCCTCTGTACAGTTTGGAGTCCTAGTGTGGCGCTGTAGGATAAGCACTGGGCCCCAAGATCGATTTGAACCACAAGGTTGGCAGTTCAAATTCACCAACCACTCCTTGGAAACCCTATACAGGATTGCTATGAGTCAGAACTGACTCGATGGCACTTAACAACAACAATTTGACTTTTTAAAGACTGTGTTCTAATTATTTTTGTTAAATTATTTTGAATGTTCTAAGAATGTCTACTATATTGTTGACATAGAGAAGGCTGGCTGCCCCTCATGAAGAAAACTTCTGCCAGTGGGCTGTACAAACAGCTTCTGCACAAGCATTCCCAGCCTAGCAGCATGCCCTGCAGATGACTTGTGCCAGTCCCTACAATTGTGTGAACTACTTCCTTGAAATAACTCTCTTCACATGTGACCTAC
>NW_006408558.1:17488867-17490159 GCF_000296735.1 Chrysochloris asiatica
CTGGGGAAGGATTGCATGGAGGGATTGTAACCATGGCAATGAGACGATATATGATAGAATGAATGTAAGACTGATGTTCTCCCATGTAAACTATCACATAATTCACAATAAAACATTAAAATAAATAAATAAATAACTCTCTTCACATGGGAGGCTTTGGATGATGGACGCTGTTAACATGCCCTGCTACTACCCAAAAAAACATTGTCAGTTCAAGTCCAACTAGAGGTGCCTTGGGAGAAAGATCTGGCATTCTGCTTCTGAAAAAACATACGGAGCACAGTTCTACTCTGTCACACATGGGGTCATCATGAGTTGGAGTCAACCACAGCTGATTTTTCAATTGACTGGGGGGGAAAAGTCTTATCTATCCTACTATTCCTGTTTTTTTGTTTTGTTTTGTTTTTGTTTTTTTTTTCTGGTAGAACCCTGATTGATACACCCTGGGGTATCCCCAGATGCCTTCTCTGTTCCCAGAATATCTGTTCCTCTAGGCTGGCTCCAGGCATGCTCTGTTCAAAGGACCACCTGAAGGTCCTCCCATACCTTCCAAGGTCCTGTGGTCCTCTTTGGGCTGATGGGCTTCATTTCAGAGTGGGATAAGGAGCTGGGGGTTAGATCCTGAGACCAACATGAGGCTTTTCCTTCCCTTGCGCTGGCACACAGGGGCTGTTCTTGGGGTGTAGTCCAACCCACAGGCGAAGATGGTGGGGAGCATGCATCTGGTCATCCTCCTCTTCAGCTTGTAGTTTCTATCTTTGTTCTAATTTCCTGGGACTACAAAGCACCACAAACTGCCTTTAGATGATGACATGTATCATCACCCAGTTTTGGAGGATGAAAGTCAGTCAAGGTGTCTGAAGGGTCATACTCTCTCTGAGCGCTCAAGGGGAGGATTCTTCCTGGTCACTTTCAGCTTCTGCAGATTGCTCATACACCTTGGTGTTTATCACTGTTCCATCATTCCAGTCTCCCTGGACCATGACATGACCATCATCCCTCTGTGTGCCAGTCTCTGTGTCTCTTCTCCTCTTCTTATGAGAACACCAGTCATATTGGATGAAGGCCCACCCTAATTTCCTATGATCTCGTCTTAACCTGATAACATCTGCAAAGACCTGATTTCCAAACAAGGTCACAATCACAGATATCAACATTATCTTTTTTGAAGCACACAATTCAATCACAAGTCCTTCCCACCATAAAGCAATCACACCAATGCTTCCAAATGGCACTGGACTTTCAGCTGAGTGAAAAAGACGCTTCCATCTTGCTGGATGTCATGCTGGGTA
>NW_006408558.1:17491899-17492564 GCF_000296735.1 Chrysochloris asiatica
GAACAGCTGGTAGTTTTGAACTGCTGAACTTGAGATTGGCAGCTCAACTCGTAACCACTACACTTCAAAATATTCATGGGGAAAAAAACCCATGATATTTATCATTCCATTTTCCACAAACTTTTGGAAGCCCGTCTATGTTACACTTCAATATAAATTTGTAAGAGTTGTTGACAATGTACACAGCCAGACTCAACAGTTTCCACATGTACATTTCAGTGCCAAGGTTTGCATCCTTCAAATTGTGCCACCATGCTCACCCTCTTGTCCTAATTGTTCCTCTCTTATTAACATAAACTCATTGTCTCTCATACTCCCTATCTAAACTTGCAAGTTGCTGCTCAAAATTTGATCCAATATAGATTCGCTGTTAAAAGAGAGCAATGTTCACGGTAATAGTTCCTTACCAATTAAACTAAACATGGTTTGGTTTAAAGGAGACTTCAGGGTATATTTTTCGTTTAAAGTTTGTCAAGGTAAACAACTCAGAATACCATTAGGAGACTGCTATGCAGCTTTAAAAAGGAGCTCTGGTAGCGTAGGGGTTACGAATCAGGCTGATAACTTCACGGTCAGCAGTTCGAAATTACCAGCTGTTCCGCGGGAGAAAGATGAGGCTTTCTGCTCCCGTAAAGATTTACAGCCTCAGAAACCCTGTACAGGGT
>NW_006408558.1:17515315-17516741 GCF_000296735.1 Chrysochloris asiatica
TGCTCCTTGGAAACCCTATACAGGGTCGCTATGAGTTAGAACCAACTCAATGGCACTTAACATCAACAATGACTAATGGGGAGTCCTGGTGTGGCCTTATGGGATAATCACTTGACTATTAACCACAAGATTGGGGTTCAAACCAACCAGCTGCTCTTCAGAAGCTCCAGACAGGGTTACTGAGTTGGAACTAACTTGATGGCACTTAACGATGATGATTGATGGAGTCCTGGTGTGGATAAGCACTGGACTGCTAAACACACAAAGTTGGTGGTTCAAACCCACCAGCAGCTCCTCAAATACCCTACACAGGGTTGCTATGAGTTGGAACTGACTCAATAGCACTTAACAATTATGACAATTAGAGTCCTGGTGTGGTGCTGTAGGATAAGCGCTAGATTGCTAACCACAAGGTTGGTGGTTCAAACCCACCAGCAGCTTCTTGGAAACCCTATATGGGGCTCTATGAGTTGGAACCGAACTCAAAGGCACTTATCAACAGCATGATTAATGAAGGAGACCGTGGTGGTGCAAACGGCAAAGTGCTCAACTACTAGACTAGCTGAAAGGTTGGCTGTTTGAACTCAGCCAGGGATATCCTGGATAACTTAGGCCATGTGATCTACTTCCAAACATTTCCCTGAAAACACTGTGGAGCAGTTGTGCTCTCTACCACACGGTGTTGCCAGGAGGTGAGCTGATACCATGGCAACAAGCAAGAGGAGCAGAAGTAATGCAGTTGTTTTTCTCACGTGACATTTTACATCTGTCTGTCCTCTCCAGAAGAATGTCTATTTGTGTCTGTCATCTATTTTCTAGTTGAATTTTGGGGGTGTTTTGTTTTGTTTTTAACTGACAAATTTTGAGAGTTCTTTACATAAGCTACAAACCACTTTGAGATAATGCGGTTTGAAAACATTTCCTCCGACTCTGAAGTATAACTAGAGTGTATTTAATGGGATCTTTTGTAGAGCAAGATTTTACATTTTGGTAAGGTTCAATTGATCACCTTTTCTTTTTATGAATTGTGCTTTTAGTGTCAAATCTAAGAACTTTGCCTAACAAGATAAAGAAGATTCCTTCTCCAATTTTTTTCCCTAAATATTTTATAGACTTACATTAAAGATCATGAATATTTTGAGTTAATATTTGCGTATGGTGGCAGGTTCAGGTCGAGGTTCATCTTTTCACCTATAAATATTCCAATTTCTCCAGCATCGTTTGTTGAAAAGACAATCCTTCCTCCATTGAATTACTTATGCATGCTTGCCAAAAAGAAAAAAAATCAATTACGCATATTTGTAGTTTATCTTATTGAGTTTTTAAAAAAATATTTTATTGTGAATTATGTGATAGTTTACATGGGAGAACATTAGTTTTACATTCATCCTATCATATATCGTTTCATTGCCATGGTTACAATCTC
>NW_006408558.1:17517806-17520346 GCF_000296735.1 Chrysochloris asiatica
AGCACTGGGCTACTAACCCCAAGGTCAGCAGTTCAAACATACCAGCTGCTCCTCGGAAACCCAATACAGAGTTGTTATGAGTTGGAACCATCTTGGCAGCACTTGACATGAGTTGATGGTGCTTAATAACAACATATGAGCGAGCTCTGGTAGCGTAGTGGTTATGAACCTCTGGGACAGCAATTCAAAACTACCAGCTGTTCCGTGGGAGAAAGATGAGGCTTTCTGCTTCTGTAAAGATTTACAACCTCAGAAACCCTGTACAGGGTTGCTATGAGTTGGAACAGACTCCATGGCACATAACAACAATAACAACATATATGTGTTTCGATCTTTCTTATTTGCTCTGCCTGTTAGGATCTTTCTTGCCTTCTTTGGGATTGGTTGGGTGTGCCATCTCATTCTTCTCTTCCACTGACAGTTGCTCTGTTTGTATTCTTTTAGGGTTTCCTTAAAAGCACACACATTTAGACACATGTTAACTTGGGTAATGGGAAAGGTAATATACAAGAGGGTGGGTTGCACAGGAAAGATGAAAGTGGTGGAAGACACAGGAGGGAGAGTAAGAGTTAACATGAATAGGGGTAAATACTGTTAATGACGGGACATGGAGGGGATCCCAATCATTGTAATGGCACCAAGTATGAGTTGTTGAATGTGGATTGTGATTGGCTCTGTTAACCTCCACTCAATTCACACACAAAAAAATTTTTTAAACACCCACTGAGGCCTGGGGACACTGAGACAATGGACAAGGACATAGCCACAGAGAATGAAGCATACAGCTGATATGAAATGAGGGGAGACACACAAGAACGCCTAAACTTGCAGATTGTACCCATTAGACCTAATCTCAACGGCCTGATGATCAGAACTCAAGTAGAGGAAGATTTAAAATATATATATATTTTTTTTTGATAAAAGAAACAAATGTAAATTGCTACAATTTGATGAACTTGACCTATACTTACGGATGTAGTAGCTCAAAATACCAACTGAGTGGGAAGGAGTCTTCACATCAAGTATCAATCTAACCCTCTGTATACAGGGTTGATAGGGACAGACAACTTAGACATTGGCTACCTAAAATGAGAGGGAGATAAAGGCATGAAGTGACTGGCTTACAAGTTTACAAGAGGGAGTTTACTTTGAGAGTGTGCGGGAGCTTATGATTCAACGGTGAGTAATTGTTATCACGACTAATTAGTACTGTCTAATTGTAAAGGTAGAAGTTTTGTAACAAAAATGGAGGAGTAGTTAATCTTACAGTCCAGAAACAGAGGACCCTAGGACCATTGAGGGAGAAGAGCACAAGTGGAATGTGAGTCCTTATCCAGAGAAGCAGAGACACCAGAGATGGAGGCAGAGATGGGGACATGGAGAGAGAGAGCAGCTGAGGACTGTAGATTCATAGGAAGAGAGGGACTAAGAGCTGTCAGCCAGGAAGCAGACTTGCAGAATGTGTCCTTTGGTGGTGTAAATGATTACATATGCCTGAGTGGTTTAAAAAAAAAAAAAGTGCTAAAATGAACAGAGAGAAATATTGTTAACTGATGGTACCTGGAGGGGATTATAATCATTGCAATGAAACAAGGTGTACAATTTGTTGAATATAAAACTGATGATCTGCCCTGTACACTTTCACTCAATTCACAATAAAAACATTTAAAAAAGAGAAAGAGAGAGAGAAGAGAGCAGAGCTCAGAGGGACCTACTACACCAACATAGAAGAGTTAAGAGTGGAGTGTGTCCTTTGGTCCTTGGGTCCCCGTGCTGTGAAGCTCCTAGATCTGGGGTAAGATTGATGCTGAGACACATGGAGATTTCCAAGGAATGCTGGGACTACAGATGCTGACAGGATACAAGGACCTTTCCCAGAGCTGACAGGGAGAACGTCTTCCTCTACAGCCAGCACTGTGAACTTGGACTTCTAGCCTCCTCAAGTGTAACAGAAAAAATTTCCAGTTGTTAAAGGAAAGAAAGAAAGAGAGAGGAGAAAGTGAGAGAGAGAGAGAGAGAGAAAGCAACCAAATGGCATATTCCATTGGGCAAATCTGCTGCAAAAGATCCTTTCAAAGTGTTAAAAAGCAAAGACGTCACTTTGAGAATAAAGGTAAGCCTGATCCAAGTCATGGTATTTTCAGTTGCATCGAAAAACTAGACATTGAATAAGAAAGACCAAAAAAGAATTGATGCCCTTGATTTATGGTGTTGACAAAGAACACTGAGTATACATGGACTGCCAGAAGAAATGTATATTGGAAGAACATCCTGAATACTCCTTAGAAGCAAGGATGGAGAGACATCAACTTATGTATTTTGGACACATTGCCAGGAAGTAGATCGTCAGAACGTGACCATCAGTCTCCATGATTGAGACCAGAAGAACTAGAGGATGCCTGACCACCACCACCAACTGCTCTGAAATGGAACACACTAGAAGGTCCCAAATAGAGTGGGCAATAATGTGGAACAAAATTCAAACTTACAAAAACAAACAGGCTGGGGAGAAGAGCAGAGAGCGGGACCCTACCCAGAGA
>NW_006408558.1:17521841-17543549 GCF_000296735.1 Chrysochloris asiatica
TCTGTTCTTCCACCTGTGACCACTTACCTTCTATCTGAAGAACATCCCTGTAGATTGCAAAATAACCACAAATTCTTACTATTCCTATATGTAAGTTTCTTTGCAATGCAACTTTGTTGTCCTTCCCATTAAGAGGTATATTATTGCTCTGTCTTGTGAATCTGGGTTTGGCCTGTGTTCTGGATGTTCTTCTATCCAATCTCCCATATCACAAATTCTTTCTTCAGCTCTATCTAAGCTACCATTAGACCCAGACATTAAATTCTTAATCTCGGTACTTACTTTTTCAGTCCTAGGATTTCTATTTGGTTCTTTGTCAAATCTGCTAATGTCCTTTTATGTGGTTTTCTGTGTCTGCTAAAAATTGTCAATGTCTGTTCTTTAAAGCCACTGACTTATAACATCACTAGAAAACTAACGTGCACAGAAGGGCTTTTCTTTGTGCCTTGCTCCACTTTCTCAGTTACAGCCCACACCACAATCTGCTCTGGACTCATCATCTCAGCCTCTTAGTGAGAAAGGAAAGTTCTGGTCCCAGCGGGAAGAACCTACAATGATAAACCCAAGTGGGTTCATGTGCTCACCCCTTGGATCAATCTCAGTGGGGGTGGAGGGCAGGGCAGGGCTGAGGTCCCATGACTGGCAGTGGTTGGTCACATGTCAACCACAGTGTCAGGAGTACAGAATCCAACACCAGCAGGGAATGGTAAAGATTAATGGGAAGTGGAAGAGGAGATGCGCACACTTTGTCAGTAGGAACTGGGCAGCCATCATTTGTTGTAAAATTGTCAGCTGGACTGGATTTTATAAGACCATCTTCATAGTGGCCCTTGTTTTGGCAAAGCAGGAAAAAGCAATTGCTTCACTCTCAAAACAGATCGCTTTCAGCAGGAATGGTGGAGCAGGAAACGTTATCTGAAGACAAGGACATCCTGAGCCTGAACTTGTGGGAGACCATGACCTTCTGGTGACATCCTTTCAAACCCAGTTAGAGACCCAGCAGACAGACAGACATGAAGCCTTTGCTTTCTTTTCTCCACTGGCTGCAGCTCTTAAGAACAAGACTTGTGAAAATAATCTCAAGAGGACACAAAGCTCATGCCGGAAGGATTTCAGAACTGTTTTTCTGACCTTATGGCAGAAAAAGCACATCTGGAAACACAGAGGGACCCTCCCACACCCTGTCCAAAGTGCCAAAAACAACTTCCAGAAAAACACTGCAGTTTTTGGTGGTAAAATGTTCTCCTATAACTTCCTCTGACTGCATGCACCGACCTCGCATTCAGCTGTGTTTGCAGAGCTGGTTCCAAACACCCTGACAGGGCAAGCAAACAGCAAACCAGGTCTGCGGCTCGACAGGACACGCGTTTGTACTTCTAGTATCTGTGGCTGCCATTTGATTTCACTCTGAATAGTTAACTAACACCAACATTTTAACTTGTTACAATTAATGTGCTTGGCTTCTAGCTCAAAGATCGAAGGTTCAAGTCCACCCAGGGGCACCTGGAAAGAAAATCCTGATCACCTATTGAAAACCCTGTAGATTGAAGTTCTGCTCTGACACGCATGGAACTGTCATGAGGCAGAGTCAACTCGATGGTAATTGGTTTTGTGGGGATGTCAGAGTCAACTCGATGATAATTGGCTTTGTGGGGATGTTTTGGGTTTTGGTTTTGTTTTGTTTTTTTCTTTTTAAGGCAGAAGTGGAATTGAGGGTTTATCACAAGGAGACTTTAAAGAGTTGACAATTGGTCATGAGGGACTTGATGTGCCTAGCTGTTGGATCACCTCCTTCATCCTGAGTGAGTTTGAAAGCATCTTCTTAGACCATCTGTGAGAGCATAGCCAGCTGCCTAGGTGTGAATTCTAGCTCTGCCCTCAGTTTTCCTAGTCTGTGAAATGGGAGCCTAAGACCAGCCAGGACTCCTAGTGTGGTGTTGTAATGTCAACACTGGCTGCAAATCACAAGGTCAACAGTACAAACCTACCAGCTGCTCCTTGGAAACCCTGTACAGGGTCGCTATAAAGCAGAACTGACTCAACAGCACTTAACAACAACAAGACCAAGTGTTTGCTATGTAACAGTTGCTGGGTAATCAGCATGGACACTTGACTTCCACACTTGTCAAGTGAGGACATGGTCCAGAGAAGGCCAGCTGCCTGTCCAAGGCCAAACCGGCAGGGGAGAGGGTCCTGGGGGCTGACACAGCACACCGGCTGAAGCATAATGGGACCTTTCCTCCAGCACCCCAGGCAGGAAGAGGACAGGCAGGGGCAGGTGAGCCCAAGCCCGAGCTCCACCTCTGTCCAGTGGACCTTGACCAAGTGGGGAAGAGGAGTCAAGGAGGTGCGGGCGAGGCAAGAAGTGTTGGAACCAAAGTTCCAAAGCCTCTCAGTCCATGGACAGAGGACTCCGAAAGTGACCTGACCCTGAAACCCAGGCCCCAAAGAACCTTCAGGCCTACCCTTAGGTCTGGGACCCCCACCCCCACCCCCTAGCCCTGGCTGAACTGACATGATCTGCTTGATCTGTCCTCTGACCCATCCTGAATGGCCGCTGACCACAGACCAGGAGTTCTGCTGACATGAAACCAGAGCTTTTAATCTATAACTACCACATCCTGACCCAGTTGGTGAGTAGACATGGTCACAAGTCTTCAAATGTTCAAAACTTCAAACTGCAATCAGCCCCAGCCCTTCCCCCATCCCACTCCCCACCCCCCTGCATGAATTGGCTGGAAGTCCAACCTTTCTCTTGAGGTCCCTCTTCCCCATATAGCAACCAGGGTTACTAGCCTCCCAGAGTCTAGACTGAGTCCCCACCTTTGGCATTATCATTACAAGCAAGGGCTCTAGAGAGCCAGGTTCAAATCTTGGCTCTGCCTTTTACCAACTTTGTTACTTCACCTTTCAGGACCTCAGTTTCCTCAGCTATAAAATGGGGAAGATAGCGTCTACTCTGTGTGTTCTTTACCAGTTGCCATTCAGTTGACTACTACATGTGGAGACTTCATGTGAGTCAGAGCAGAGCTGTGTGCTCCATGGGGTTTTCAGCGGCTGATTATATGGACGTGGATCGCCAGACCTTCCTTCTGTGGTACCTGTGGTGCTCAGTTTGCACTACCCCGGGGCTCTGTAACCCACAACCCACTGCCACTGAGTCAATTCCAACTCACAGGTTTTCAAGACTGAATTTTTACGAGCAGACAGTCTCATCTTTCTCCCAGAGTGGCTGGTGCATTACCATTAGCAGCACCGCCAGGCTGCTTAGGGACTCTGTGTTGTTAAGTGCTGTTGAATGAATTCCCGGTCACAGAAACCCTATATAGCAGATAGTGTATTCAAGAAGTAGCTGTGGGTTTGAATTACCAACGTCGTGGTTAACAATCCAGTGCTTATCGTACAGCACCACACCTGGACTTCAGGGACGTTGTTAAGTGCAGTCAAGTTGGTTCTGACTCACAGTGACCCTGTATAAGGTTTCCAAGGAGTGGCTAGTGGGTTTCGACAGCCGACCTTGAGGCTAGCAGTCCAGTGCTTATCCTACATCACCACATCAAGGACTCCTTGTTGTTGTTAAGTGCCATTGGGTAGGTTCTGGCTCATAGCAACCTTGTATAGGGTTTCTGAGGAGCAGCTGATAAGTTTGAACCACCAATTTGCGGTTCAAACCGACCTTGAGGTCAAGCGCTTATCCTATGGCACCACACTGTTGTTGTTGTGTGGAACCGGTTCTGACTCATAGCGACCCTGTATAGGGTTTCCAAGGCTGTAGATCTTTACGGGAGCAGAAAGCTTCATCTTTCTCCTGCAGAACAGCTGGTAGTTTCGAACTGCTGACCTTGCGGTTCACAGCCCGATTCGTAACCACTACGCTACCAGAGCTCCTTATGGCACCACACTAGGAGGAATAAATGAATTAATAGGCATAAAGTGCCTGAGGTGCCCCTTGCTCCTCAGATAATTAGTCAGTTCTCCATCCAGAGGACCTGTACCCAGTCAGTCTGACCACAAAGTGTGTCTAAGCCATGGCATATTCATGGTTAACAATCCAGTGCTTACTTCATATGCACGTGAAAGTTGAACAATGAATAAGGAAGATTGTAGAAGAGTTAATGCATTTGAGTTATGGCATTGGAGAAGAATATTAAAAATACCATGGACTACTGGAAGAACAAACCAATCTGTGTTGGAAGAAGTACAGCCAGAATGCTCCGTGGAAGCCAGGATGGCCAGACTTCATCTCTCATACTTCAGACAGGTTATGGAGAAGTACATCATGCTTAGTAAAGTCCAGGGTCAGCAAAAAAGAGGGAGACCTCCAACGAGATGGATTGGCACAATGGCAGCATCAGTGAGCTCAAGTGTAGCAACAATTGTGAGGTTAGCACAGGACTGGGCAGGGTTTGGTTCTGTTGTGCATGACGTTGCTATGAATTGAACTGACCTGACAGTACCTAACAATAACAACAGCCAGCCAGACGTGTTCCCCACTGAGACATCTGGTCACTCCCCCCACCCCCACCCCGTTATACAAGACTTCACTCTGGTTTCCAGTCACCTGAATGGCACCCAGTCCAACTTGTGAGGCCTTCTAGAGACTCAAGGAGCCCCTGAAGGAAGGACCTCAAGGCTGGGTCACTCTCAGCTCTTATTTCTCCCCCTCCCCAAGCCCAGTGTCCTCACACCCTGGGCTTTGAGCCCACCAAAGGAACCAAAGATCCCTTAGCTGGGAAAGGCTCCCCCAGAGCCTTCCTCCTGCCTCAGGGACCCTGCATCTACCTCTTCAGGATTACAGAGCTGCACAACCAACAGGCCAGCCCAGTTACCATCAACGAATGGGAAGTGGTCGGAGGCAGGATGCCTTCAAAAGAGCAACTCTTCAGCTGCTGTCCTGGGACCTGAGGGGAAGCTTGTGTGACCCCAGCCTGGCCTGTGGCCTGGCCTGCCTACTCAGTTAGTTGTGAGAACCTCAGAACTTTCAACAAGCCAATGCCCAGGCCTGTCTGCACCCTAGCATGCTCTGAGCCTCCTCCGAGGTACCCCAGCACATCCAAGTCCTAGCCCAAGGCACCCCAACATCCCCTGAGCCCTCACCTGTGAACTTCCACATGGGACTGGGCACATGAGCCTGCTCTGAGCGCAGAGGACAGGGGGCAGACACCTGAGCAAGCTGTCCCTCAGCCCTCACTGGGGGCACCCCTAGAACACCAGACCCCTCAAATTGCACATTACTTTTCTCTTGGGGACAAGAGGATCTCTCCTAGTGCATTCCACTCAAAGAGGGGTCAGCTCTCTCTCTCTCTCTCTCTCTCCAGAAACCCCCTCAAATTCAGCACACTTAAGATCCCTTTCCTCATGGGGCCTCTGTTTGGAGTCTTGGTTGGACAGACACTCCAGCAGGGGGGCTTCTAGCTTGGGAATCCAGTCAGGACCAGGACACCATCTTGCCCAACTTCCCACTAGCTCTGGGTACCTGGGAAGTCCAGTCCCCTTTCTGGGCCTTGGTTTCCTTATCTGTAAAATGAGGGCATTGAATGAGGGGATTCCTGGAGCTTCCTGAGCAACTCACAGCTTGGTTTTTCTGAGCCTTCGTTTATGTCTCCTATTCCAATGTGGCGCTGTAGGATCAGTACTGGACTGCAAACCACAAGGTTAGCAGTTGAAAGCCATCAGTTGCTCCTTGGAAACTCCACACAGGGTAGCTATGAGTCAGAATTGACGCGATGGCACTTAACAACAGTCCTGCTCAACAGCTTGCAATAGCTCCCTTCTGCCCTGGAAATCAACACTACTTCCTTAGTCCTGATAAGAAGGATCCCCCAGTAGACACCCCGTGCCCTGGCCCACTCCACCCCCAACAAAGAGTCTCTGACCCCCTCTGACTGCTGCCTGTGACTGGTCATTCCTGCCGTGCAGATCGGCCCCTTAGTGACCACAGCATGGCTTTCCTCTCACCATTTATTGGTTCTTAGGGGGCAGCCCCTCCCCAACTGGAGGCTAAGAGGGTCTCATATCTTCTGGCCTCCGAAGATAGGTCGATTCACGTGCTCAGGGGAGGCCAGGAAGGCCTTGAGCTTGGGCCGGGCACTGAGCCGAGCTACGTAGGCCGAGAGCAGGGGCAGGGTGTCCAGGCAGCCAGGGACCAGGACCTGGTGTGCCATGAGGAAGTCCAGCAGATTGTAGTCAGCAAAGGAGATCTGTGGGGCAGAGGTGGACGGGGCTTCAGTGGGTGGGAAAGAGTGGGGGCTGCTCACTCAATGGTGTAACTAGGACCTCCCCCCCCCCAATTCCGTGTACCTCCTCCCCTCCCAGACCAAACAGAATTCTTGGTAATGGTTACTATCAATTATAATCATGGTTAATATGTGATCCATGCTGTTAATTGTTTGAATGTAACATTTCTTAGATTATATGAATGCAAACAACATCGTTCTGTAAAATTGTCTACACTGAATTAACAACATGACTAGCTACAATAGTATCAGTAACTAAGAAGTAGCCCATTTTAATTTTTCTTCTTTTCCTTTAATGACTACCTCGTTCTCAAAAAAGTTATCATTACAGGTTTACACATAGTAATCATTCAAATAGTGTCGCTAAAGCACCAGAAAATTTGACAACATTTTGACTATAAAAAACATGGCTCAAGCAATTCAAGTGTCTTTGTAACTGGGTAATAATGCCAGCTCTGGCTGGAACACATTGTTGTTGTTGTTAAGTGCCATCAAGTCGGTTCCAACTCATAGAGACCCTCTATAGGGTTTCTGAGGAGCAGCTGGTAAGCTTGAACCACTGAGCTTGCAGTTCAAACTGACCTTGCAGTCCAGCACCTTAACCCACAGCACCATACCGGGACTCCGTTAGAAGGTTCAAAAAGCAAATTAGCACAGAATTTTAGCTTTGTAGGTATAGAGATACATGTAAGCTGGGCTTATTAAAATGTTTTTGTTATTATAACTGAGCTACAGTGCTATTTTTATAAAACACAATAAATTTCTGCTGAAACACGCAAACAATTGATACGCAGTCATTTTGGTGTCAATACCATGTCACAGAAGGAATTCTAGTGGTGTATTGGGTTATGTCTTGGACTGCTAACCACAAGGTCAGCGGTTCAAATCCACTAGCTGCTCCTAGGTAGAAAGATGAGGCTTCCTGCTCCTGTAAAGATTTACAGCCTTGGAAACATTCTACAGGGTCGCTATGGATCCAACCCAACAGCACACAACCACCACCATCCTGTCATAGACCAAATTGTGTCCCCCTCACAACATGTGTCAACTTGGCTGAATCATGAATCTCAGTGGTTAGGCAGTTACGTAATGATGTTGTATGGAAGTTATGGGATGATTCTTCATGATATCATCTGATGTGATAAATCAATAAGAAGATTAAGTGTGGGCTGTTGTTAAGGGCCGACAAGTTGGTTCCAACTCACAGTGACCCTGTATAGGGTTTCTGAGGAGTGGGCTTGAACTGCCAACCTTGTGGTTAGCAGTCCAGGGCCGATCCACACCAAGACTCCAAGAGTAGGTTGCCAAGCCCTCAATCCCATCTCAACCCTGATAAGATAGATACAAGGGAGTTTCCCATGGGTGTGGCCTGCAATATCTTTTACATTACAAAGATAAAAAGAGAGACAAGTGAGCAGAGAAAGGGGGACCTATTACCACCAAGAAAGAAGAACCAGGAGCAGAATGCATCTTTTGGACTCGGGGGCCCCGCACTGTGAAGTTCCTAGATCCGGGAGAAGACTGATGCTGAGACACATGGAGATCTCCAAGGGATGCTGGGCCTACAGATGCTAAAAAGAGACACAGCCAACAAAGCGAGAAAGTCTTCTCCAGAGCTGGCACTCTGATTTTGGACTGCTAGCCCCCAATAATAACATGAGAGAATAAATGCGTTTGTCAAAGCCACTCCCTCAGGGTATTTTCCTTATCGCAGCACGAGATTTCCAAAACACCCCCCATGACAGTCCACACCTTCTTGTGACAACACTGGTTCCACTGAACAGGGCATGACCCTACTGTGGGTTCAGTTTGTCCTTCTGATAAATGGACCTACTTGAGCATTATGCTCTTTTCAGATCTATATGGCGTCAAAGAGGGGTGCTGGTAGTGCACCGATTAAATTGCTCAGCTGCTAACTGAAAGATTGGCCCTTCAAGCCGGCTAGCTCTGCAGACTAAAGATGTGGCAGTCTGCTTCTGTAAAGACTCCCAGCCTCAGAAACCCTATGGGACAGTTCTACTTCATTCTCTAGGGTCGCTATGGGTCGCGATCGACTTGATGGCATCAAACTGACGACGACAACAACAATTTGAAGGATGAGATGGGAAGCCTAAGGGGCAGTGAGTTTATATCCACGGCAGAAGGAGCAACTCAGAAAAGAAGGTAAAATGGTTGTCCAACTTGAAGGTTGAAATCATGCCGTTTAGACACTGTTGGATTGTTTGTGTTTTGTTGTATGTATGCTCAACAACAAACTAAGTGTTAAAAATTTTTTTTAATTTTAAAACTAAAATTTAAAAAACAAACAAAGAGAAGGGCCTGAAATGGGATGGGAGGCTGGCTCAGCGCTCACCTGATCGCCCACGATGAAGGTCTGGCCCCCATGGTTCTGGGCCAGCAGGGTCTCAAAGGGCTTCAGGTGATCAGGCAGCTCCTGAATGTACTGGGCCTTGCTCTCCTCCTGCAGACAGCAAGGCAGGCTGTGGTGCAGCGTGACTGGCCGGGCCATCCCACCACCCTGTGAACCCCACCACTGCTCACACAGTTGTGGTGGATGAGGTGGCTACAGCGCCGGCGCAGGTCCTCCACACCGTCATTGACCATGTCCACCATTGCTGCCGCTAGGGTGTCTTTGCCGTACAGCCCTGATCGGCAGCCAGGTAATGAGCTCAGGTTTTGCTGGTCAGTTCCCCTACACGCCCTCTCCCCCCGCAAGTCCCCAGGCCTCAGCAGCCCTGCCTCGGGCCTGGGTACTAGACCCTCCCTGGACTCTGGCCTTAAAAAGCCCACTCCAGCCTACTGCTGCTCCAGTTATATAGAGGATAAGGGGCTACAGGGCTAAGGGGACATGCCACTACACCTCACCCAACTCCACCATTGGATCCCTGCATTGCAGAAGCACCTGCCAAATTGCCCAAGCCCAGTCCCCTGGGTCTCTCTTCCTGAGGGTGGGCCAAGCTTCTGGGAGGTGCCTTCCAGACCCAGGAGCAGCTGTGGGGGCCTGGATAGACTTGGATGGGTACACTGGTAAGTCCATAGAGAGGGAGGAGGGCAGGAAGGAGTTTGGGGGTGGTGTGGGAGAGGAAGCAGCAGGTCGAGGCTAAGGTCTCGGCCTGGTCTCTCACCCAGAATCCTGCGGATATGAGGACAAGTGCTTTCCTCTGCTCCTCCTAGGACTCGGGGCTCTCAGGCCCCTCACACTGGCCAAAGAGGAGCCAGCCATTGAAACCTGTCTACAGGCCAGCTCCCTGAGGGACTGTGGGCTTTCCAGCCGTGATGGGACCAGAGCGGGAGGGACAAGAAGAGAGGTCTACTTGGTAGCATAGTCCAACAGCACACTTATGTGACCTCATCTAATCTGCCATCTGGGAAATGGGAACAGGGAACCCATCTGGTGGGGGGCTGCCCCTGAGCCACGAAGCTCTTGCTCAGGATGGACAGCCGCCTCTGAACCTCCGGTAGCTCCCACCTACCTTTTCCCTGGACTACCTGCCTGCCCTCCAGCCTGCAGTGCTTGTCCGGCCCAGGACACTGGCCTGCGCTGCCCAAGAGACTCACCGAAGGAGCGGCCCAGATGCCGCAGGATGGCATTGGACTGGTACAGAGTGAGGTCTCCATCCTGGAACTTGGGGAGCTGCCCATACAGCTGGGGGGGACAATGGCTTGGTAAGAGGCATGGAGCTCAGCTACCCTTTCCCAGTGGCAGCCCCTCTCCCCCTGGGCCCATCCCTGTCCCCCTCGGACACTTACACAGGAGGCCTTGAGCTGGCCCTGCATCCAGGTCTCCTTGGTCACCACCTCCTCCTTCCAGCTCTGGCCCTGGTCAGCCAGCAACATGCGCATGGCCTCGCAGCGCCCTGGAGCACAAGGGGTGTGGGGTGGGGCACCATCTCACAGCACACAGGGAGGGGGCATGCCTGGGATGGGGTTGGACACTCCAGCCTTTGGGAGCCTCTGGACAGGGCCTGGGGAAGGAGGCTCGGTGGGCTCGGATCCAGAGGGAGGGATAAAGGGGCCTGGAGTCTCCCTGGGCTGCAGTCACCCAACCCCAGCCATCCTGGTGAGGGGAAAGACACAGAGGAGTAGGGAGGGGGAGAAACCCCAGCTTTGCATCTCCCCAGAGAGGAGCCAGGATCAAGAGGAGAGAGATAGCCTTGAGGTATCCTGGGAAGGAGACAGAGAAAGTGTGGAGTCCCACACACACACCTTCACCCCACAGTGCCTTTGAGATGGGGAAGGGGCAGAGCCAGAAGGATAGATAGGGTTGAGAGTTCTGTGGCCCTGAAGGCTACAGTCCCAAGTCCAGTCCTGGCTCTGGGCCTGAGTGACCCTGAGCTGGGGGGCTGGGGTGGGGGGAACCCTGCCATCTCCCTCTTCCTCCTAAAGGGCTAAGGCTCACCTCGAGTTGGGAAGTAGACAATGGTGTATGGAGGCACTAGAAGAGACACAGAGACCTATGAAGTCCCAGCCCAGGCAGGACCCAGGGGCAACTCTGGGACTCAGCCTGCACCACAACCACCACCACCCCCCGACACACACACACTGAGTCCCACGGTACTCACTGGCGGTCAGTCGGTGAAGTGAAGTGCAGCAGGAAGTGAGGCAGAGCCAGGCCCTTATAGTTACTACTCCACCCCAACTCATCCGCCCACCCCAGGAATGTGGCAGGTCCTGGGCTAAGCCAGAGACTCTGGGTGTAGTGGGGACAGAGTACAAGGGTGGAACCAGGCTTCAGGCAGTGGATTTTGCAAGAAACACCCGCACTTAACATCATCCACTCCACCCCCTTACACACATAGTCAGAACCAGGCACTTGCTCAAAGCTGGGTCCCCGGCACCAGCATATATACAGTTGGTGCTCAACAAATGCTCATTAAATGAATGAAAGTCATTTCAATAAACAGGCATATTCCTTTACAAACCATCTCTCAGTGATGATAATGTTGTTGTTGTTAGATGCCATCAAGTCGGCACCGACTCATAGCGACCCTATGCACAGCAGAATGAAACAATGTCTGATCCTGGGCCAACCTCACTACTGTTGCCACGCTTCAGTCCATCAAGGATGCCACCTGGCCAATCCATCTCCTTGAGGGTCTTCCTATAGCAAATCCTAAATGACCGGGACTACATTGGAGACTTTACATGTGTTATAGAAATACTATAGTGGCCCGGTGGGTTAATGTGCTGGACTGCTAAAGAATAAAGATATGACTTTGAGGAGTAAGGTGAGCCTGACCATGGTGTTTTCAATCACTTGCACAATGTGTGTGCAAGTTAGACAGTGGATAAGGAAGACCAGAGGAGAACTGATGTATTTGAATTACAGTGCAGGTGAAGAGTACAGGAAACACCATGGGCTGCCTGAAGAGCAAGGAAATCTGGGTTGGAAGAAGTACAGCTGGAATGTTCCTTAGAGGCCAGGAGGTTGACACTTTCTCCCTCAAACATTGGACATACTATCAGGCGGGACCAGTCCCTGGAGAAGGAAATCGTGCTTAGAAAAGTGGAGAGTCAGTGAAAAAGAGGAAGGCCCCCATTTAGATCCACTCAATAATACAACAATTGTGAGGATGGCGCAGGGCTAGGATGCGTTTCGTTTTGTGGTGCCGAGGGTCTCTGCAAGTTAGAACCAACTCGATGGCACCTAACAACGGCAACGTCCCTTCTCCAAGAAATCCTGATGGCACAACAATCAAGCATTCGACTGCTAACTGAAAGGTGGCTAGTTTGTACCTACCCAGTGGCTGGGGGTGGGTGGGGGGAGAAAGGAGGGAGAAAAGCATGTGGAGCTGTCTTGAAAATATTGTAACCTTGTTTAGGGCCGATCTAGTCTGTTCCATGAGTCTCTATGAGCCGGAATTATTTCCAGAGTGAACAAAGTAATGACAACTCCTCTTTCCTGAGGCTTTCTACCCCACGTGCCCAGCAGATTCCAGTACCGGGGACACTCCAGTACATGCTGACTCCTGCCAGGGCTGCCCCTCACTCCCTCAGAGCTAGCTGTGTCCCAGTCAACAATGCCTAGCACCTTGCCCCTCTTCTTCCAGGAAGCCTTCATGAAGCTCCACCAGTCTTGGGAGCTGCTTGGGGGCCTGTTCCCACTTAGATGTCCTGTGAATGGGTCCTTTCCTCAGGTCAGAGCTGTCTACAGAAGAAATACATGAATGGTCGGCCACTAGCTCAGATGGCAGGCATCTGATGGGATCTGGTTCCCTGGGACAAAGGCCGGTGCAGGGGGGCAGGTGAATAAATCATGAGGGGCCTGGAGCGGGGCCGGAGCAGGACAGCTGACCTCATTCTGGCAGGTGAGGAGCAGGTGGCCGACACGGTGAGTGGGCTGGAGAAGCCGGAGACTAGAAGTCAGCAGGGTCCCAGAGTGGGTGCTAGTAGGAAGTGGAAGGTGGGAGGCCCTGGGGCTCTAAGGGGGCAAGGAGGAGGGTTTAGAAGCACATGGATGTGTGTGTGTGGGGGTGGGGGCGGTGAATAGGAGAAACAAGGATGGACAGACAGCCGTGAGAAAAAGTCTCAGGGCAACAGAGAGAGGGTCCAAGTGGGTCAGAGACCCACAAAGACACTATTGAATGGAACACAGACAGCGGCAGCAGGAACAGAGGCTGTGGAGAGGGAACCACAAGATGTATGAAGCCACTGCATAAGACAGGCACAAAGGCCTCCATGGAGCAGAGAGGGTATGGTGGGGGGGCAAAGTGCAAGGCAGAAACCAAGAGCAGGGAAGGGTGCGGGCAAAGCCAGTGAGGTGGAGATGGCAGGGCTTGGGAAGCAGCAAGGCTGCACAGGCGAGCAAGGGGCCAGGAGTCTAACAAGCCTTATCAGTGTCCCCTCAGGAGGAGTCTGGGTCTGGAGGGAGGAGCAAGCGCCCAGGGTTGGAAGGGCTGTGCATGGGACAGTGGGCACCAGAAAGGATTTGGGACTTTGGCGGGATGGATCTATGGGTCTCATGGGTTCTTGGAGGGGAAACAGGAAGGAGAGCAGCAGGGGGTCTCAGGAATATACCCTTAGCTGCCCCCTAAACCACCCTCCCACAGGATCCAGGAGATCAGACCTGGGCTACACCCCCCCACTAACAGGAGGTGCCAAGTCTTGCTCCCCATGGCCCTGCCACAAGGCCCAGCCAACAGCAGCCTTCCCGTGGGGGGCACCAGCCCCTTGGAGGGTACCCCAGGGCCCAGCCGCACCCTGGACAGCCCAGAGGTCAGCAGGCGACATGCACTTCTCCGAGAGCTTGAGATGCAAGTACAGGCGGCTTATGGACAGGTAAAGAGGGCTGGGTGGACCGTCCTCAACAGTGGGGCTCTGAAAATGCAGACCCCACACCCTCACTGGGAGCCGTCACAGAGGGGGATCCCCAGATGCGTGTTGAAGGAGAGGTCAGTTGGTAAGTCTGCAGAAATGAGGTCCACATCATCGAGCCCTTCTGCCTCCCATAGGCGACACCAAAGTCAGCTCCCTCCAGCTCCCCACCAAGGACGCATGGTGTTGGAGGGGGAGGTCTGCTAGTAAGGCAGGATTAAAGTCATAGGTCTTCCAAGGCTGTAAATTTTTACAAAAGCAGACTGTCTCATCAGAGCAGTTGGTGGGTTTGAACCACTGACCTTTTGGTTAGCAACACAATGCTTAACCCACTACGCCACCAGGCTCCTTCATGTAGGACTGCCAAAAGCTGGGAAGCCCTGTGAGGTGGGGAGCCTGGGGCAGAGCCAGCGTGCTGGCAGAGAGGCCGAGGCAATGGGAGGAGGTTCTGCTGTGTTGATATCACCCAGTATAGCCTGCCACTTCCAGGGGAGGGAGACCCCAGCCCTCCCCAGCACACCAGGCTCCCAGGTCCCTGGCCCTGCTTCTGAAGATGAAAAACTCTCCTGATATAGAGAAATTAGGAGGGGGCTAGGGTCCAAGGTAGATGGATGCTGAAGAGAGGTATCTGGAAAACCCCCAGGAGCAAGCGAAGGGAACCTGTGTCTTCCTGGTGGCCTCGGGCTCCAAGAGGTTCCCCTTGCCAGCAAAGATGTTCAGAGATTATCCCAAATTAGGGCCCAAACCCCCTTGCCCAGGGCTGCCTCCTGCCCACCCACCCCAAGTCTTCCCCACAAAACCCTTACAGACCTCCAGGTTCTCAGAGGGAAGGGCTGGGGCCCAAGGGAGCTGCCCAGGCCACCTTAGGACTCCTAGCCTGGCATGGTGCAGGGGCCCATGGGAAACTGTGCCAAAAGACCCAGGTGCCAGGGACTTAGGGGAGAGGCCAGGGCAGGGAGGCTGGCTGAACCAGGACAGGGAAAGTGGGTGGACAGACGGGAAGGAGGGGCTACCAGAAGCCCTCCCTGACCTGACCCCGGCTTACCAGGTTTCCAGCTGCCCATTCAGCCACGCAGCCCTCCTGAGAGCCCTTGTATTTTGCTAGTCAGTCTTGGCCAGGGGAACACAGTGCCTGACCTTGTTGTCTTTCTGTTGCTGAATGTCTGTGGTCCAGTACTTTGCCTAATTGAACAGCCAGGAAGTGAAGGCCCCTTATGACCTGTATCCCCACCATCACTGGGCAGGAACACTGGGGTGGAGGACCTCAGAGTTCATGACTGATTCTGTGGCAGGACCTAAGACAGCGGCCCTGCTCTCCCCTAGGGGCCTCCCACTGCAGCCCCAGCCCCAAAGACCAGAGGGGCCCTGGGCCAGGGGTCCAGGGCTACTCGGTGCTGAGCAGTCGGCTGGGGCCTGCCTGCATCTTCCTTAGGCCCAGCATTGCTACCACCCAGCTTGTACGTAAGGCCGCAGCGGCTGCCCATCCTGCAACCCTCACGCTGCCTCCTCTCCTTGAGCAAGGCTAGAGACCCGAGCGGAAACTTCACAGCAAGACTCACATCTCCAGGGCTGGGGGAAAGACAGGCCCCAAATGGAAATGAGGTCAAATATGAGGAGAAGGTACTAGAATAGAGAGGTCTAGAGCGACGTGTCAGAAAGAGCCAATCAGGGAATGGGGAACACCTAGAGTGACGGGGTACAGGGGCAGCCCCAAGGAGAGGATGGGACACCAGGCCAGGTGGGAGCTGGGTCTGAGCAGTGTTAGACACACACAGGCCTTGTGTGTGCATGTATGTGAGGCTGAATGGGGAGCCCCAAGAAGCCAGAAGGAAGGGGTGCATGTGTCTGGGTGGTTCCGAGAATGCCTAACCCCTCTATGCCCTCTCAGGACCGGGAGCTGCGACCAGAGGAGATTGAAGGTAAAAGGTCTGAGTTCCCGGGAGGGCTGGGCATAGGATGGGAGGAGGGCACAGGGCTGCAGGGAGCATTGAGGTGAGGGACAGAGGGCCTTAGCAGTCTCTGGGTGGAACTGGAGGCAAGATAGAGGCTACAAAGACCTGTGATGGAAGGTGGGGACAAGATAAAAAAGGTAGGGGCTGACAGAGTCCCCTACCTGCCAGCTCCTTGGTCTCATTCTGGTGCGGGTCCTGGGGCCCTTTGATATTTGTTCATTCAGCTAACATTCCTTGGGCACCCACCATGTGCCTGCCCAGTGGCAAGCCCCGGAAAACAGCTAATGGACAAATATAACTAGTCCTCGAGACATGCAACTTACAAATACAGAAAACAATGACCAATGGTGCGAGTGTGCTGAAGAAAAGCAAGAGAGGAGCTGTTGTTAAGTACCGTGGAGTCGGTTCCAACTCATAGTGACCCTGCACAGGGTTTCCGAGGCTGTGAATCTTTATAGGAGCAGAAAGCCTCATCTTTCTCCCGCGGAACAGCTGGTAGTTTTGAACTGCCGACCTTGAGGTTAGCAGCCAGATTTGTAACCATTACGCTACCAGAGCCCTTAGAAAGAGGCTGGAGAGGAGCAGGTTCAGAGGGACAGATTCCCAGAATAGGACCAAAGAGGAGGGGAGAATGTTCCAGAATGTGAGGTCCACATAAATCCACTGCCATCAAGTCTATTCCGACTCATAGTGACCCGAGAGGACAGAGTAGAACTGTTCCTTAGCGTTCCCGAGGCTGTAAATCTTTACAGGAGTAGACAGACTCATTGCTCTCCCTCAGGGTGAGTGGTGGGTTTGAACCAACAATTTTGTAGTTAGCAGCCCAACGTTTAACCCAGGACTCCTTTGAACTCCATGAGGGGAGATTGATTTCTCTTTTCTTTATTTGTTGGTGAATCCCCATTGCCTAAAGCAGAGCTTGGCACTAAGTGGTGGTGGTAGTAGTTATGTGCTGCCGAGTCTGCGTATAGCAACCCTGTATAGGATTTCCAACACTGTAAATCTTTACTGGCACAGAAAGTCCTATCCTTCTCTTGCTGAGTGGGATTCCCACACATAACCCACTACACCACCAGGGTGCCTAAAATACTTGCTGAAAGAACAAATGGAAGGGAACAGCATGTGCAAAGGCCCTGAGGCACCAAAGAGAAACTGATGCTTAGGAGGAAGTGATGGGACCAAGGGGAGATGGATGTCCCAGACCGGGGGGTCTGGGGAGACATGGGAAAGGACTAACCGTGCCCTGCCCAGCAGAGCTGCAGATCGCCTTCCAGGAGTTTGATCGTGACCAGGATGGCTACATCGGCTACCGGGAGCTGGGAGCCTGCATGCGGACCCTGGGCTATATGCCCACAGAGATGGAACTCATTGAGATTTCGCAGCAAATAAGTATGTGCCTATGCCCACCCCACCTCCCAGGGCCAGGCTATGGGCAGGGGCAGGGAAGTTGGCAGGCAAGCACACAGGGTGCCTGAATATCATTCTCCAGGCAAGATCTCTGCCTCCCAAGCATCTCACCATCCTGTAAGATGGGTGAGCACCATTATCCCCATTTCACAAATGAGGAAACTGAGATTGACAGATTCTGTGATTTGCCTAAGATCACACAGCAAGAGACTATTGGGATCAGAATTCGAATTTCAGTTTAAACTCTTCAGGAAATTTACTAAAACCTAACGAAAGGTCCAAGGAAGTTTCAAGAGAATGGCTTTCCTATTATCTTTAGCCAAATCTGTCCTTTGCTTGGGCCATTCCTCCCCAATAGGAGACACAAGCAACCAAGACTTTAGAGCTCAAAGGGAGGCAGGGGCCCAGTTAGTAGGCGGGTGGGCCATAGGCAGGAAAGGGAGGGATGTAAACACTCCGCTCTCTGATGGGTGCATCCCCAGGTGGCGGGAAGGTGGACTTTGAGGACTTCCTGGAGCTGATGGGCCCCAAACTGTTGGCAGAAACGGCAGACATGATTGGTGTCAGGGAGCTCCGGGATGCCTTCTGGGAGGTATGGCCGCTAGCGCAGGAGGGAGGGCGGGGCTTGTGTCTGCTGAATGAATGAATGAATGAATGAATGAATGACGCGGTCTGTGTGCCAACGCCACGCCCTACGCCTCCGCAGTTTGACACCAACAGGGATGGCCGCATCAGCTTGAGCGAGCTTCGTGCGGCGCTCAAAGGCCTGCTGGGAGAGCGTCTCTGCCAGCGGGAGGTGGACGAGATCCTCCAAGACATGGACCTCAACGGGGACGGCCTGGTCGACTTTGAAGGTACTGCTGACTGCCCTGATTGCCACCCACCCAGGAAGGGATCTTATGGACTGCTCCCTGTGTGTAGGCGTGTCTGAGCACTGCAGGCTTCTTTCCCAGTGAATCATTACACGAACCCAGGTGGAAGCAACCATTCTCTCCATATTCAGAAGAAGAAACTAAGTTCTCAGGAGAGCTTAGGTCCTTGACCAAGGTCATACCACAAAAGGAAGTGGATAGCGCCAAAATTTGAATCTGGGATGCCTGATTCAGAATCTAGGTCTTTTTCTCAGCTGCATGCCTATAAAGGGAAAACAAGGATTACATGATAACATGAAATCAAGAAAAATTAGTTCATAGAAATGCATGCCTTGATGTAGGCCCTGAAGTTGCACCTGAGCTCCCTAAGGGTCAAAGCAAAGAGGAAAACAAGTTCAAGGTTTTTTGTGTGCTTAAGACCTAAAGACCACCTTTATGGTCCCAAGGCATATTCTCTTAACAGACCCAGGGGACTCCCTGGAAAGTCCTCCCCTCGGCCTAGTGGTGCTCAGAGAGTAGACCCAAAGTCTTGGTTTTGTCCTGGCAGAGTTTGTACGGATGATGTCTCGTTGAGCTTGGATAGAAGCTGGCAGTTGCAGTGAGGACCACAACTGATGTCCATGGGAACACTTCTGAAAGCCCAAGACCTGAAGCTTGGACCCTCCTTTCCTCCCTACCCCACCAGTGTGCAATACCTCTACATACCTCACCTACCCCACCCCTCCACCAGAGCCCCTCTGTTTCCCTGAAATAAAGCATCTTCAAACCTGGGAAGATGGCTGGCTTGCAATTCTCAATTGCTTACCCTGGAGACCTCAATATTTGACCCCTAAAAGATCCAAGGCCTGAATTTGTCCCCTTGGGCCATAGCCAGTTAGTTGCTGTCAAGTCAATGCTGACTCATGGCCACCCCATGTGTGTCTGAGTAGAACTGTGCTCCATAGGCTGACTTTTTTAGAAATAGATTCCCAGGCCTTTTTCCCAAGGTGAACTTGGCAGTCTAGCACCTTAGCTCTTTATACCACCCAGAGATTCCCCTTGGGCTAATTGTCCCCTGGAGCAGGCAGGAACCTTCTTCCCTTCTTCCCTTTTGGATCCTGGGCTCCGCTCAGAGCAAAAATCCAAAAGGAGACAGCCCAGCCTGCTTTTCCCAGGATTCAGGTGTGTGCTGGGCTCCATGTCTCCCGCCCCTTAGCTAGTGAGTGGCTCCTACCAGATCAAATATGATGTTAAAGAGTGAGAAAGAGCTTTAGCGCATTTACTCTGGCAGCAGTCTTGGGGGTCAGCCACTTGGAACTGCCTTCAAGCAAGAACTTGCTGTTCAGTGGGTTGGTGGGGAGGGAGTGAGTATACAGGTAGCTGATGGCCCTAGGGCTTTGGACCAATGTCACATCTTCCCTGAGCCTCCAGCTACCAGCTGAGTAAGGTGGGAAGATTGGGACCTGGGCAATGCTGGTCAGTACTCCCTGGATACTCTGTGGTTCCCTTTAAATTAGCCAAGATTATCTGCTCCATCTCCTGGTCAGAGGCTCCCCTGGCCCACCGTGTCCCCTCACACTTGATCTTTCTTTAGTGTCTGCTTCCTGCCTTCAAGTCTTCTTAGCCCCATTTTATGGATTGAGCCAACCCAGACCCCATGGTCTATGTGACTTGCACACACATCATCACCATATCCTTGCCAGATTGTTTTACCTGAAACTCCATGCCACGATTGCCCTTCACCCTCAGACAAAAGCCAGGTCCCTGAGGTCTCTGGGAGGAGAAGGGACTCACATGAAGTCACATGAGTTGGATGACCCTTAGGTAGGATTGCACTCAAACCCCAGGGACTCGAAAACCACAGGGCAACCAGGGTGGACAGGGACAGGCAGGTCCAATCTGCACAGGTAGGAGGAAGAGCCCTGATGTCGTGCTTCAGAAGTGGAAGGGTACTTCCAGCATCCATGTCTGGTCCTCACTATTGCTCCTGCCAACTAGCTGGCCCTGGGATGGAAGAGGCAGGCAGCCACTCATGGTGTTTGCCCGGCCCAGAGCTTAGATGCCAAGATGCCACGGCTGGCTACAGCAGCTTCAGCACCACTACCTGAGAGATTTTCAATTAGTCCTTAAACCTCAATTAGGAGATTTTTTCTTGCGGATCTGGCAGACCCTAGGGATGGCTTTGTTTTCCCCAGTCTGGCAGCTTCTCTGGAAACCACAGCTCACCCTCCCTCCATGGCGGGCACAGATGGCATTTCTGCCTGTGAAGAAATCTGCCCCCCTCTGCTACCGATGTGTGTGGTGGGGGGTGATGGTTATGTACCAGGAGTAGACCAGACCCAGCTCAGGATCAGCTTCCTCCACCTGCCCCCAGCCTGAGAGGCTCTGTTGGGGGTCAGGAGGCAAGATGGTCTTGATCAGCTGCCGTGTGTCTGCTGGCATCTGCAGTGCCCTCAGCTTCTCCACATATTTTCCCAGCCCAAAAGTTCTCCTGACCTAGAGGTGCCAGCAAGGAGCAGGGTCAGGGAGAAAAGAGCAGGTGGTGGAGTGGGGAATTGAGAGCCCTTCCCTAACTGAGGAGCCTGGGTGCTTCAGTGGTTAAGCAACCAGCTGCTAACAGGAAGCTCAGCAGTTCAAACCCACCAGCTGCTCCTTGGAAACCCTATACAGGGTCGCTATGAGTTAAAACCGGCTGACAGCACTTAACAGCAATTCAAAGATCCTCTGTTTTCCCCTAATGCTTCCCTGTTTCTGGCCTAGGGCCCCACTTTACATTATAACTACGTAGGCTCCTCTTGGTTCAACAGGTTCTTATTGTCCTGGGTTTTCCTGACCTTCACAGTTTTGAGATGTGCTTGTCAGGGATTCTGTCGAATAGTCCTAAATCAAAATGCATTTGTTTTTCTGGTGATTAGATAGAGGGTAATGTGTTTTGGGGAGGAAGACCCCAGGCATCAGATCTCCTTCTCACCATAGCTTATCAAAGGTGGTGGTATCCGTTGTGTACCATCGAGACAGTTCCAACTCATAGTGATGCTGTTTAGAGTTTCTGAGGCTGCAGATCTTTACAGGAACAGAAAGCTTCATCTTTCTCCCAGGGAGCAGCTGGTACATTCAAACTGCTGACCTTTCGGTTAGCAGCACAGTTCATAATCCACTATGCTACCTGAGCCCCTTCTCGTGAAAGGTAGACATATGTTGTCAATGTGAATTACCACTGTTGATGTTAACCTTGTTAACATGGCTGAGGAAGTGTTGGTTGGGTCATGTTGTTCATGTTCCCTTTTCAGACGGTCTTCTTTGGACGAAAATCACTGTGCACAGCCCACATGGAAGGAAGGAGGAGTTAGTCTCTTAGTCTGGGTTCTCTAGTAGGGCACAACCGGTGGTTGTAAATATGTATATATGGAAAATTTACTTCAAGGAAATAGCTCACACTTTGTGAGGAAATGACTATCACACATGTAGGGATTGGCAAGTCCCAAATCTCTGGATAGAGCGGTAAACTGAAGGAACCAGAGGTCAAGTGATGAAAAGTGTGCAGGATAGAAAGAGTTTTGCCAGAACTTGCATTTACATAATTCAGGCAAGCCCTACCCCCAAGGAAACACCCTTTCAACTGATTGGCTGCTAATATTAGATACAAAATGGAAGATGATTTACCTAGACTCTGCTAAACCACTGAGAATCTAGCCTAACCAAGTTGACATATAACATTAACCTTCACATCGCCCTTGAGGGCAGTAAATCTACAATAATTAGTCGGGATTATTCTCGCTGTTGTTGTTAGGTGCCATCGAGTCAGTACCGACCCATAGCGACCTTATGCACAGCAGAACGAAACACTACCCAATCCTGGGTCAACCTCACTACTGTTGCCAAGCTTGAGTCCATCGATGCTGCCATGTGGCCAATCCATCTCTCTGGGGATCTTCCTCTTTTTCTCTG
>NW_006408558.1:17544455-17572637 GCF_000296735.1 Chrysochloris asiatica
TGTCTTCCAAATTTCTTGGCATAGATGAGCCAGTGCCTCCTGTGCCACCTCACTTGCTTGAAAGATTTCAATTTTGATTCCAGCAATTCCTGGTGCTTTGTTCTTTGACAATTCCTTTAATGCACCTTGGACTTCCTCCTTCAGTATCATTGGCTCTTGATCATATGCTACCTCTTGAAATGGCTGAAAATGAACCATTTCCTTTTGGTACAGTGACTGCGTATTCCTTCCATCTTCTTTTGATGCTTTCTGCATCATTCAATAATTTGCCCAGAGAATCCTTCAGTAATGAAAATTGAGGCTTGAATTTTTTTCTTCAGTTCCGCCAGCTTGAGAAACACTGAGTGTGTTCTTCCTTTTTGGTATTCTGACTCCAGATCTTTGCACATTTTGTTGTAATATTTGCCTTTATCTTTGCGAGCTGATCTTTGAAACTTTCTGTTCAGCTCTTGGATCTCTTCATTTCTTCCATTTGCTTTAGCTTCTCTACGCTGGAGAGCTGTTTGTTGTTAGGTGCCTCCAAGTTGGTACTGACTCATAATGACCCTTTTTACAACACATCCAAATACTGTCCAATCCCAAACCATCCTCACAATTGTTATGTTTGAGCCCATTGTTTCAACCACTGTGTCAATCCAGTGCTTATCCTACATTGCCACACCAGGACTCCCATCTGAATATGTTGTTGTTGTTAAGTGTCATTGAGTTGATTGCAATCCATAGCAACCTGTATATTGTTTCCAAGGAGTAGCTGGTGAGCTTGAACCTTGTAGTTCTAAGGATTTTGCAGTGTGACGCCTTAGACCACAGCGCTACATGAGGACTCCCCATCTGAATATATGTTGTTGTTGTTGTTGTGTGCCGTGGAGTCAGTTCTGACTCATAGCGACCCTGTACAGGGTTTCTGAGGCTGTAAATATTTACGGAAGCAGAAAGCCTCATCTTTCTCCCGTGGAACAGTTGGTAGTTTCGAACTGCTGACCTTGCGGTTTGCAGCCCGATTCGTAACCACTACGCTACCAGAGCTCCAGGATGTTAATAAGCCTTCTTCCAGTTCTAATACTGCATTCTTCTTCATATAGTCCAGTTTCTCAGATTATTTTCTCAGCACACAGATAAAATAAGAATGGTGAAGGGTACAACCCTGACACACTCCTTTCCTGATTTCCAACCACTCAAAATTCCCTTTGTTTTATTCTAAGGACTGCTTCTTGGTACCTGTACAGGTTCCACATGAGCACAATTAACCTTTCAGGAATTCCTATTCTTATCTTCACAATATTATCCATAGTTTGTTATGACCCACACAGTTGGATGCCTTTGCATAGTCAGTAAAACACAAGTAAACATCTTTCTGGTATTTTCTGCTTTCAGCCAACATCCATCTGACATCAGCAATCCTATCTCTTGTTCCATGCCCACTTCTGAATCCTTCCATATTGCAATTTCAGGTTTGAATATTTCCTTTAATCCTTTCAGCTTGGGAAATGCAAGCATGTTCTTTCCTTTTAATTATCTAATTCTAGGTCTTTGCACATTTCATAATGACACTTTACTTTGTATTCTTGAAATTTCTTTGAAATCTCCTGTTCAGCTTTTTGACTTCCTCATTTCTTCCATTTGCTTTAACTCTTTACATTCAAGAGCAAATTTCAGAGTCTTTTCTGACATCCATTTTGGTTGGTTCTCTCTTTCCTGTCTTTTAAATGACCTTTTGGTTTCTTCATGTATGATGTCCTGGATATCTTCCAACAACTCATCTGGTCTTGGGTCCTTAGTGTTTAATGTAGCAAATCTCTCCTTGAGATGATCTCTAAATTCAAATACTCAAGGTCACACTTTGACTCTCGTGGACTTATTTTCATTTTTTTTCAGCTTCAACTTGAACTTTCATATGAGCAACTGATAGTGGGTTCCTCAGTTGGGCCCTGGCCTTGTTCAGACTGACATTATTGAGTTTCTCCAGCATCTCTTTCCACAGCTGTAGTCTATTTGATTCCTGTGCATTCCACCTGGAAAGGTCTACAAGGCAAGTGCCTTTTATATTATTGAGAGGAAAAAATAAGGGGGCTATTTTCAATAAATAAGTCATTGGTCTCGCAAAAATCTATCATGCAATCTCTGGCAAAGCCATATTTTCTAGCAACTGATTCTTTGTTTCCAGTTTTCACATTCCATCTCCATTAATTGATAAGTATCAATGCATCTTGATTGCACGTTGGATCAATTTCAGACTAAGAAGTAGGTAAAAATCTTCATTTTTGGCATTCGTGCTTGATGCAGCCATTTGAGTAATAGTCTTATTAACTGGTCTTCCCTGTAGTTAATAAGCTTGTGAACATTGTCCTTTCACCAACAGCATTATACTTCAGGATAGCTCTTGAAATGTTTTTAAGACAATGAATACAACACCTTTGTCACTGTCAATTTGTCATTACTAGGATAGTACCATATGTTTGTTTGATTCAGAATGACCAGTACCAGTCCATTTTAGCTCATTAATGCCCAGGATATTGGCCTTTATGCATTCCATTTCATTTTTCACAAACTCTGATTTTCCTAGATTCATACTTCAGACCTTCCAATTATTAATGGATGTTTGCAGCTGCTTATTCTTATTTTGAGTTGGGTCATATCAGCAAGTGAAGGTCCTGAAAGCTTTGCTCCCCTCCACATGCTTAAGGTTGACTCTAGGAAAGCAGCTCTTCCCCAGTCATATTTTGAATGCATTCCTAATCTGAAGGGTTGGTCTTCTGACACGGTATCAGCCAGTGTTGCGTGGGCCAACATTCTGAGAAGGAGATCAGCAGATCCTTCGTAGTCAGTCTTAGGGTGGAAGCTCACCTGTCCACCCTCGGTGACTCTGCTGGTGTTGGAGATACTATTGGCATAGCTGCCAGCATCCCAGCAACAGACAAGCCAGCATATCACAGCAGACTAACGAGTGGTGGGGAATTCTTCTTACAGATTTATCCTCTCCCACTGGTTTTGTTTGAGTTAAATATTACAGATTTGTTACTTCTTATACAAAACTTATCCTCTTCCATTTGAATCACTAAGGAGCCCTGGCAGCGTAGTGGTTACGAGTCAGGCTACTAATCTCACAGTCAGCTGTTCAAAACTACCAGGTACTCCAAGGGAAAAAGATGAGGCTTTCTGCTCCCGTAAACATCGACAGATTTAGAGTCACTATTTAGAGTCAAAACCAACTTCATGGCACATAACCACCACCACCATTTGAATCACTATGGACTCCTGGATTTTTATATCATTCTTTGGGTTAAAGGGAAATATTATATAAACATTAAGCAAATAAAAAGAAATTGCAAGAAAGACTTCAGTAAGAAAATGCTGTGCAGATATTTCTGCTTCCTTATATGCTGGTCACCCCGCCTCCTCTCTTGCCTCTATTATCTCTACTGCCTTTCCTCGAGTTACTTTCCTGTCATCCTGCCAAGCCTTTGCATGTACTGACTCCTCTACCTGTAAAAGGAGCCTGGGGAAAAGGGTAATAGAGAAGGAGAGTCGTGAGAAATGAGATTTGATGCCTCAAAACTGAAACTCAAATTCGCTGTTGTCAATTCCAATTCATTGGAATGCTGTAAAACATTAAAACTGCTTCATAGCGCTGTTGTTGTTGTTAAGTGCCGTCACCATAGCGACCCTGCACAGGGTTTCCAAGGCTGTAAATCTTTACTTGAGCAGAAAGCCTCATCTTTCTCCCGCAGAGCAGCTGGTAGTTTCAAACTGCTGACCTTGCGGTTCGCAGCCCGATTCGTAACCACTACGCTACCAGAGACCCATAGTGTTATGCAACTTGAAATCTTTATGGGAGCAGATAACTTCACCTTTCTCCCCAAGTGCCACTGGTGGGTTTAAACTGCCAACCTTTTGGTAGCAACCCAATGGTTAACCTATTGCGCCACATACCCAAATTGTATTCGATAGCTTATTGTTAAGGGCCATGCAGTCAATTCCCACTCATAGCGACTTATGACATACGATTCCATAGCGACATAGGGATTCCAAGGAGCAGGTGGTAAGTGTGAATCTTGGAATTTGCAGTTAGCGGTCCAGTGCTTATCCTACAGTGCCATTTGATGGGCTGCTGTTAAGTGCTTGGTTCCGACTCATAGCGACCCCAGTGGGTTTGAACTCTCATCCTTTCATTTTGAAGTCAAGCGCTTATCCTACAGAATTGTTGTGATGATGTGATGAATTGTTGTTGTTAAGTGCCCTTGAGTCAGTTACCGACCCCGTATAGGGTGTGTGAGGAGCGGCTGGTGGGTTTAAATCACCGACCTTGCAGTTAACAATCCAGTGATTATGCTACAGCGCCACACCAGGATTCAAGCAGCACTTTACACATATTTCTTTAATCCACACAACATAACCCATGAGCAGTTATTTTACAGACGAGGCATACTGACATGAGATGGATGAGGTTGAGAGTCGAACCCCGGAAGTCTGACTCTCGGCGAGATCCTGTCTGGGATCCCTTTAGTACTGCCAGCATCACATGTAGCAAGATTTAACGAAGGTTGGCTGTCACTGCTGTTGTCACTAGCTGAAGCAGAGGCGTGGGGTCTCCTGGGTCAGGTTGAGGGGTTCTGTGAGGTCGCCCTAGGATCGAGCACCAGCCTTAAACTGCGGCAATGCCATTCCTGAGGCAGAGCCACCGATGGTGGCGTCGGTGCTGGACCCGTTGCCCTGGAAACCAACGAAGGCTGCAGGCAGGCGCAGGCGCAGATCAAAGAGCAGTTAAAGGACCGGGAAAGGTGACGTAAAAGCGCATGGGGTGGGGCGCAGGACTCAGAACGTCAAAGCCCTGCGTCTTTTGGCGATCAGAGAGCCGGAGAAGCGCGCTCGGCGGCGGCGGGGGCGACCGCAGCGACAGCAGTCCCAGCCGAACCGAAACTGGGGCGAGGTCCGAGCAGCACAAAGCAACGCGAGGAAAGTGCGAGGGCTGCGTAAGGGAGTCCCTCTCCGCGTGATCCATAGCGGCCTAAACTCAGGTCCGGGTTCCGAGGCCCCTCCTCAGGGGCCCTGGGACTAATGGGATTGAGAGCGCGCCGGCCGGGGCCGCGAACTCTCCAATTGCGGAAGGCCTAAACCGCCTCCCAATCCGGAACAGACAGGTGCGAAGTCCGGAAGACGAAGACCAATCAGCTGTGGTTGCGGCCTACTGGGGCGGGCCTTGGCCAATGAGGAGGCTCGAATGACATCTCGGCACGCCAATCGAGAGTGAGAGAGCCTTCGTGCCCGTCCGCCCTTCCGGCCAGCGCTCTATTTACCAGGGGCGTGCAGCCCGCTTGCCAATCAGCGCGCGGCTGAGCGGCCAGCAGCCAACCCCGGAGCAGCGGCCGGCCGACGTCCGCCGGCACCCAGGAGTCGGGGATGTCCTACAAGCCCATCGCCCCCGCCCCCAGCAGCACCCCCGGCTCCAGTACTCCTGGGCCCGGCACCCCGGTCCCTACAGGTGAGGACCCAGCTCCACCCCTGCTCGCCTTCCCGGGCGTTCGAGGTGTCCAAGAGAAGATGGCCTGAGTTCTGCAATACTGGGCCTGCCGCCTACCCTCCTGGAGCCTCAGTTTCCTGGCCTGCGAAGTGGGCGTGGTGACGTAAGGGCTTGTAGGTGGGGCGCAGGGGGAGGGGTTTGTCCCTGAAGTTGACCCGCCTGGAATGAAGCATCCCTTTGGAGGGAATCGGACCCGCCCGGCGGCCGGGGGCTTGGAACGCTGGGAGGAGGCAGCCCTGCCCCGAGCTGACCTCTTCCTCGCGCCTGTTGCAGCCGGAAGTGTCCCATCGCCGTCGGGCTCGGTGCCGGGAGCCGCGGCCCCTTTCAGGCCGCTGTTTAACGACTTTGGACCGCCCTCCATGGGCTATGTGCAGGTGAGTGGGACGGCTTGTGTAAGCACCAGGGCTGGCAACCCGCCCGGGCCTGAGCTCACTGCCCTGTTGTGTTTGGCTTAGACAATGAAGCCACCCGGCACGCAGGGCTCCCAGAGTACTTACACAGACCTGCTGTCGGTCATAGAGGAGATGGGTAAAGAGATTCGGCCCACCTATGCCGGAAGCAAGAGTGCCATGGAACGCCTAAAGAGAGGTAAGCAAACTCATGTGAGCCCACCTTGCCCAGCAGACTGCCAGTGGCCATCTGTTTCCATTGGGAAGCAAGGCCATCTGGAGGCCATCTGAGCCAAGCCTGAGATGGCCTCAGCCGGTGCCACTACCCAGAGAGGCCTTTTGAATTAAATTTCAATTGAGACTATTTCCTGGGAAGGGCTCTGTCTGGTATTGGCATCTTGAGAAGGCAAATTTGAAGACTGGCCAAAACTGCCATTCTCATCCAGCCCCTCCTGAGATTTTAGCCCTACGGTCTGTGGGTGTCTTAGCCTTTGCCCAGGGTTAAAGCACTGGGCCCGCTAACCAGAAGGTCGGTGGTTCAAACCCACCAGCTGATTGATCAGTAAGAAAAACAAGAAGCTGTCTTGCTGCATAAGACGTACAGCCTCAGAAATCATGAAGAGCATCTGCACTCTGCCGTATACAGTTGTTAGGAGTCGGAACCAACCTGATGATGAGTGGCTGGTGTGACTAAAAGAAGGCGCCCTAGTGGCTCATCTGTTAAGCACTCCGCTGCTAACAGAAAAGTTGACATTCAGAACTTACCCAGTGAACCTGCGGAAGAAAAACCTGGCATTCTGTTTCCATAAAGGTTACCAAAGTGCAAAAGGCAAGTTGGTTTGTACGCCCATGAGACAGAGTAGAACTGGTCTATATGGTCTCTGAGGCTGGACATCTTTCTCAGGGAGCAGCTGGTGAGTTCCAACCACCAACCTTTTGGTTAGCAGCCCAGCACTTAACCCGTTGTACAATCAGCTTCTTCCAGAAAGGTTAATTACAGCCTAGAAAATCCTATGGGCAGTTCTACTGTGTCACGTGAGGCCACTATTATGAATCTGCGTTAACTCGAGGACACCCAGTAGCTGCTGAAAAGAAAATGGAGAGATGGGGTCTTCCTCTGGAGGGTGAGGTGGGCTGTGGAGGGTCTCTGAGCCCCTGTACATTACTCCCTCACCGTTCCCACGCCTTAGGTATCATCCATGCCCGGGCCCTAGTCAGAGAGTGCCTGGCAGAAACAGAGCGAAATGCACGCACGTAACAGAAAGCACCTGCGCCTCAGCGACTGGGCCGTTTCAGCCACTGCAGAGCATCTACTTCTTCCCACCCTTTACCCCGAGTTGCACTTCCCACCCTGGGCCTCCTGTCTTGTGTCCCTGGGTGGGTGTCATTCTGGATCTAGGGCCACACCCCACTCCAGTTGCCAGTGCTAACTGGGGCCTGCGCCTTCAGTAGTTAGTGGCAAGGTCAGTGTGAGCCCCGCCACTGGGAACAGTCTCTTTCCTGTGGCCCCCACCACTCAGCACAGCCATCATCACTGACAACTTGGTTCCAGGTCCCCTCCTCCCTCAGCAGGCCTCAGACGGCCTGTCACCTCCCTGCCTGGTCTCCTGGACCTCAGCAACTCTTTTCTCAGTGTGTCTTTTGCTAAATATGCCCTTTTTGTATAAAATAAAGATGATTTGGACTTGTTCTCTCAGCTCTGGGCCTTTCTGGGTCTAGTTCTGCTAAGTCTCAGTGGGACCAACAGAAAGGGAGATTCTCAGGGAAGAGGACGGAAGGGGCAGGGAGGTGGAGTGAGGTGGGGTGGGATGGGATGGGATGGGATGAAGACTGACTAAACCTGGCCTGCCTTGGGCCTATTGCCCTGTCTGTGGGCCCACCAGGCTCAAACCCTCAAGCCTTCCAGTTGTAAGTCCTGGGAGAAGTTAGGAGCTCTCAGCTCTGCATACCTTAGTGTATTACCACCAGGGGGCAGCACAGGGCCTTGGCTGCCTGCACAGCTAGAGCGTTTTGTTTGAGCCTGGAGGGCTCTTCCATGCATTGTAAGTAATGCCTGGCTGGGTGGCAGTTCACTGCAGCCACTCCCTCACATACCTTAAGGGGCTAATAACATCCTGGGAGGCTCTGAGTACACCCCAGCTCCTACTCCTCAGGGCACTGCCCCTAGCCCCCAGCCACTTTCCTGGGTAGCAGGCTTGAGGGGAAAGGTGCCACCACCCTCGGCTGTGCTGACCTTCCAGCGGTTTGGGCGGGGCCTTATGAGCCTGCCTGTCTGTGGGTGTCTTGGCCTTTGTCCAGGATCTGATGGCTGGGTGGCCAAACTCCATGGACCCGGAAGGTGCTGATGGAAAAGGCCTTACTTGGGTGCCATCGAGGGGCCCAAGAGTTTAGCGTGCCAGCAAGCCTCTGGCCTGGCCTTATGAGCTGAGTGGACCCTGGAACCATAACCTCCGGGTGGAGGCAAGTCAAACAAGTTCCTGGGGTTGTAGAGTGTGAGGGGCTGGCCACCACCGTGGGGATGGTCCTCGGCCACAGCAAACTCCGCCCCTTCATCATACACTGGAGGGCTGGGCCAGGGTGGGGTGGGAACCAGGAGTGCTTGGGGGCCCCAACCAGCGCCCAGGAAGTAAGAAATGCAAGCGTTTGGCAGAGGGCCTCTTCCCCCTGTCTGCGGGTAGAGTAGGAATACAGGGGCCAGCCCTTCGCTGTCGTGGGGAGGGCCAGAGGGCCCAGGAAGGGGGTGGGGCGGGTGCAGTGACGCGGCGGGCGCCAGGGAGGTGACGGTAGGGGCGCCGGCGCGCGGACGAGAGGAAGGTCGGGGCCATGGGCCCGCGCTGCACCTCTGGAGGGGCTGGCCACTGCTGGAACCCGAGGCCGGGACAGGGGGAGCTCCGGGCTCCAAACCACAGGCCGGCCGCCCCCGCCCGGGTCGGGTGAGAGACGCCGGTCCCCAGCTTAGAGGTGAGACGGGCCGTTAGCGATCGGGCCAGGAGTACCGTGGGAGCCAGGGACGCTGGGGAGCAGAGGGAAGTGGAGACAGCCGGCCCTCCAGCCTGATCTCTGAGTGGAGATGGGGGTGGCGGGGAGTGCCCGCAACAAAGCTGCTGCGCTGGCCGGGAACAAGTGAGTGGCGTGGTCCCCAGGGTCGGGGCTGGTGCGGTACTCTGGCTATTGAGGGGTCACGCTGGGGTCCGTAAGACGAGTGGACAGGCGACGGAACTGGTGTCCAGGGAGGATACTGGGAGGAAAAGTCAAGACCCGGGTGGAGAGGGAGAGGGCTGGTGTGGGGAATGAGGGGGTTGTGTGGCCCTGAAAGTAGGTGCGGTTGGGGGTGGGGGCCCTGACAGGGATGCTGACTGGTGGGACTCCGTAGAGAGACGCCATGGGAGACAGGGTTTAAAGAGGATGGCTCAGTGGGGGAACCCCGAGCCCCACTACCAGCTCGCGCGTGAGTGCTGCTAAGAGGGGCTCACACGGTGGCCACGGCCGGAGGGGCGGGGCTCCCTGGCGTCCGCTGGTCCGCGCCGCCGCTCTGGGGGGCCCCCCCCCCGCGTCAGCGCAGGGTTGCCATAGCGACAACGGGGGGGGGGCGAGGGCTGCGTGGAAACGAGGTCAGCGCTCCGTCGGCTGTGCCCTCGGCCCCCTGCGGCCCTGTTCGCCCCCGCATCCCTGCAGCCGGCATGGGGTCCCGCGGCCTGAGCCCCCCGGGCGGCGCGCAGGGCTCGTGGTCACGCACCGCACCACACTGACGCCCGTGCCTGCGCCAGGCGGAGCGGAGGCCACGGGCCCAGCGCTCAGGATGCTCATCAAGGAGTACCATATCCTGCTGCCGATGAGCCTGGACGAGTACCAGGTGGCTCAGCTCTACATGATCCAGGTGAGGGCAAATGAGGGAGGGGGCCAGGGGCCTGCGACACGATGGGGACAGCGGCGGAAGCGTGCTGGCTGGGCACCAACCTGGTGCTGCTCCCCAGATACAACCAGCCCGACCGCAGGCCTGCTACCCTACCCCACTTCCATGTAAGCACTGTGGGAAAGGGGCAGACAGGCAGGTGGCGCCTCCCACCCCCCTATGTGCCCAGCCCAGGTTGACCCCAGTCCAGCTCTAGATTAATTCTCCTAGGAGTTGGGTCCCTGGGGGGAAGGGAAAGGTGCTGAGGAGGAGTCTAGAGGCCAGGAAGGAGTCGCGGGCAGGTGGTGGACTAGGGAAGGAGAGGGGCAGACGCATGGCAGGGAGACAGACCCCAAAGCTGGGAGAGGGGCGGGCAGGGACACCCTGGAGGGTGAGGGAGGAGGTCTGCACTAAGAGGAAGAGGCTGGAGCAGGTCTCAGAAAGGCCAGACGCTGAGAGCTGTTGTGTCCCTGAACTGAAGGAATGGCGTCTAAGGCATAAGGGCCTGGAGGGTTCTCAGGGAACCTGTGCTCCAGAGAGAAAGGATGTGGGGTTCTCAAACTATGAGGGGTGTGGCTCGAGCTGGGAGTGGACCAAAGGAGGAGAGGAGATTAGGGTCAGGTGGTGAAGGCCCCAGTTGCCTTGATTCTTCCCTTCCTTCAGGGCCGTCAGTCTCCTTGATCCCACCCAACACACTCCTCCCTAGGGTCTAGCAGGGGCTTCCTTCTTCTCTGCCCCAACATTCAATACCGCCATGGTGCCCTAACCTTCTGGCAGCTGCATGGTTGGCTCCCTCCCTTGTCTCCTTCAAGTACTGGATCGATGGTGTTTCTTCTCAGCTAGGTCTCCCCTGACAATCCCCAACCCTCCATCCCTGTTTCTTCCATAGTACATGTTTGTTGTTGTTAGGTGCCATCCAGTTGGCACCAACTCATAGCGACCCTGTGCACAGCAGAACGAAACAATGTCCGCTCCTGGGCCAACCTCACTACTGTTGTCACACTTGAGTCCATCGATGCTGCCACTTGGCCAATCCATCTCGTTGGGGGTCTTCCTCTTTTTCTCTGACCCTCCATCTTACCAAACATGACATCCTTCTCCAGTGACTGGTCCCTCCTGACAATACGTCCAAAGTATGAGAGACGAAGCTTAGCCATCCTGACCTCCAAGGAGCACTCTGGCTGCACTTCTTCCAAAATAGATCTATTGGTTCTTTTGGCAGCCCATGGCACTTTTAGTATTCTCCTCCAACACCACAACTCAAAGGCATCAATTCTTCTACGATCTTCCTTATTCGCTGTCCAGATTTCGCATCCATATGAGATTATTGAAAATACCATGGCTTGGGTCAGGCGCACCTTAGTCTTCAAGTACATAGCATCATCTAATATCCCATAAACCTAAAACCAAACCCATGCTGTTGAATGAATTCTCACTCACAGCAACCCTTTAGGTCACAGTAGACCTGACCCGTACAGTTTCCAAGGCTGTAGTCCTTTGGAAGTAGACTGCCCCATTCTTCGTCTGAGGTACAGTTGGTAGGTTCCAACCACCAACCAGGGTTCCTTAATATACCATGTAACCTTTTACGTTGTCTTTCGTCCTCAACTTGAATGTAAGTTCCACCAGGGCATGGCTCTTTGTTCTGTCAATATAATCTCAAACCACATCCAGCCCACAGTATAAGCTTACTCAAGAGATGACTGGAAACAGCCCCATGAATGTTTTTGATTCTGATCCCAAAAAGCTGAGGGGACTAGAGCCAGGTTTCAGGAAGTTGAGAGGACTGGGACCCCAGAGCTTTGGAGGGGGCCCAGGCTGAGGTGGGAGGGTCCCAGAAAGGATAAGTTGGGAAGGGCTCCACTCCTGGGCTCAGCGCCTTGTTCTGCTCTGTCCTGGGCTACAGAAAAAGAGCCGGGAGGAATCAAGTGGCGAGGGCAGCGGCGTGGAGATCTTGGCTAACCGGCCCTACACGGACGGGCCTGGAGGCAGCGGACAGTACACCCACAAGGTGTACCATGTGGGCTCTCACATCCCAGGCTGGTTCCGGGCACTGCTGCCCAAGGCCGCCCTGCAGGTGGAGGAGGAGTCCTGGAATGCATATCCCTACACCAGAACCCGGTGAGAGGGTGGGGGCAAGCAGGGACCAGGAGGGGCATGGCCCTAGTGGTGGCAGGTGTGACTCTCAGCCCCGCCCTCTATGCAGGTACACCTGCCCCTTTGTAGAGAAGTTCTCTATTGAAATTGAGACCTATTACCTGCCTGATGGAGGGCAGCAACCCAACGTCTTCAACTTGAGTGGGGCTGAGAGACGACAGCGCATTCTGGGTGAGGCCTGGGTAACAAACAGCATGGGTGGGGGTGACCCTGGAGAGCCTGCCCTTAGTCCACCCACTGACGAGGTGGGCAGCCCTGAAAAAGTCCCAGGCTCTCTCCTGGACAGATCCCGAGCCTTGGCTCAGTGCTTGCCACCCCCCCCACCACCCCAGACACCATCGACATTGTGCGAGATGCAGTGGCCCCAGGCGAGTACAAAGCGGAGGAGGACCCGCGGCTGTACCGCTCGATAAAGACTGGCCGAGGGCCACTGGCTGACGACTGGGCACGGACGGCAGCCCAGACGGGACCCCTCATGTGTGCCTACAAGCTGTGTAAAGTGGAGTTCCGTTACTGGGGCATGCAGGCCAAGATTGAGCAGTTCATCCATGACGTTGGTGAGACCCCAGGATGCTCCCATCTGCTGGGGAACACCCTCGTGAAAAGCCCTTGTTTTCATTTGATGTGCCAGGTACCGAGGGTGGGGGCACTGTAGTCTGGCTAGGGGTCAGGGAAGCTAGCCTGGAGGTGTGAGTAGGAGTCAGGGGGCAAGAAGCTGGCCATAGGATCTCTGACGTCCACAAGGCATTCGGACATACTGCGTCTTCCAAGAAGATGCTAAGACTCCATCACTTCATGAGTCGAACAGCACAATGAATCTCAGGGTTATCAGCTCCCAGAGTCCCATCCTCTGGCCCAGGGGTCCAGGACCCCGAATTCCACATCTTCCTTAAACGTAACTCCACTGTCCCTGCCCCACCCCCAGGTCTGATCCCTGGATTGGACAGTCCAAGGGCCTGGGCTCCATTCCAATACTGATCCCTGTGGGACCTGCAGCAAACCACTTCCCATCTCTGCACCTCAATTGTCCCTTCTGAAAAAAGGGGAGGTGTTAAGAGCGTAACATGTCCAGATCTTTGTGAGTCACTTGACATGCAAGATCTTCTGTAGATAGAACTATCATTATTTCCATTTTATAGAGAGAAAATACAGAGACGCACAAGTCAAATTAAAATCACCTACATATACCCACCACATGCAAGGAAGTTTCAAAAAAAATCATGGGAAAATGTCCCTTTAAGTAGCTTTCTAATACACTTCGTGTTGGAAGTGTGTGTGTGGAGGGGGCACAATGGCTAAGTGATTGGCTACTAAACCAAAAGGTTATAGTTTCAAGTGCACCCAAAGGTATGTTGGAAGAAAAGTCTAGCAATCTATTTCGGAACAAATCAGAACCCAGTGCTATCAAGTGGATTCCAACTCATAGCAACCCTGTAACGTAGAGTAGAACTCCTCCGCAAGACTTTCTGTGGAGTCCTGGTGTGGCGCTGTGGGTTAATGCGCCTGACTGCAAAGCTGTTTGTACAAGCTCACCATCGACTCCTCGGAAACCTATCCAGGTTCGCTATGGGTCAGAATCAATTCGACAGCACTTCACAACAACCACACATTTTTACGGGAGCAGACAGCTTCGTCATCTTTTTCCCACAATGCAGCTGGTGGGTTTGGACCACCCACCTTGCAGTTAGCAGCCCAATGTTTAACCCACTGCGCCACCAGAGCTCCTTTAGAAAACCCTATAGGTTGGAATTGACTCAGGGGCAAGTGATTTTCCCCCCTTCCAGAATCTTACTATAACTCGATCTTTGTTACTATATTTCCTTGGTTACTGAAGCGTTTCTGACTTGATTCCTCTGCTTAAGATGAAAATATCCCAGAATGGGTATCATTTTTCGCTATAACCTTCATTAAGTGCCAACACTTCCATTAACTAGTAACATCTTCATTAACCATCAACAGTTTCATTAACTGTTAACATCTTAATTAACTGTTAACTTCTTGGGGAAGTTAGCGGGAAGCCAGCTGAAAGAACAAGACCGTGGAATCAGAACTCAGTGTTTGTGTCCAGAGGAGCTGACGAGGCAGTGGGCAGGGAGGGAGGCCGACAGGAAGAAAGTGTCCCAGTTCCTACTCCCATCCCCTAGGTAGTGCTGGCCTTGGCCTGCTTTGCAACTCTGGGCCAGTGGTCTGCCCTGGGGACCAATCACCCAAGGGCCGGGATGTTTCTGTGGGGGCTGAAACCCTGGGGGTGGGCTCTGATGACTGGGCACACGCAGGTCTGCGCCGGGTGATGCTGCGAGCCCACCGCCAGGCCTGGTGCTGGCAGGACGAGTGGACGGAACTGAGCATGGCCGACATCCGGGCCCTGGAAGAGGAGACTGCCCGCATGCTGGCCCAGCGCATGGCCAAATGCACTACGGGCAGTGAGGGCCCTGAGGTCCAGCCCCCGGGGAAGCCGGGCACTGAGGCCCGAGCTGGGGCCAGCCTTGTCAGCACCCCTGATGGGCCAGAGCCCCCAGCCGGCCCTGATGCCTCCCCTGACGCCAGCTTTGGCAAACAGTGGTCCTCGTCTTCCCGTTCCTCCTACTCGTCCCAGCACGGAGGTGAGGCTGGGGGCCGGGCCAGGATGGGATGCCCCTCTGCAGGCTGGGCTCCTAGGCTGAGGCTGAGCCGGCCCTGCAGGGGGTGTGTCTCCCCAGAGCCTGTCTGAGTGGCGCATGCAGAACATCGCTCGTGACTCTGAGAACAGCTCTGAGGAGGAGTTCTTCGATGCCCACGGTCAGCACTAGGGCCCTGGAAAGTAGGGGTGTCCCCTGGGGAGCTGCCCAGCTCCATAACATGGCCCCCTGTCCTTTCAGAAGGTTTCTCGGACAGTGACGAGGTCTTCCCCAAAGAGATGACCAAGTGGAATTCCAACGACTTCATTGACGCCTTTGCTTCTCCCACGGAGGCTGAGGGAATGCCAGGTTAGGACCCCACACACACCACGGGCAGTCACCCCTGACGGGAGGGCTGGGTCCTTCTACTGTTAACAACAATGGTCTGCAGCTCAGAGAATCCAGTTGAAGTCAGTAAACACTGATTTATCTCCCGTGACTGAGCACCAGGGACCTGAGGAACAGTTCAGTCATAAGTTACTCCATACGATAAAGAGTGGACTGCAAACCACAAGGTCCGCAGTTCGAGCCCGCCTGCCACTCCGTGCATAAAAGATGAGGCTTTATGCTCCTGTGAAGATTTAAAGCCTCAGAAACCCTATAGAGGGTTGCTTTGAGTCGGAACTGATTCCAGAGCACTTATTAACAACAAAGACGATGTGGCGCTGTAGGATAAGCTCTGGACTGCTAGCCACAAGGTCAACAGTTCAAACCCACCAGTTACTCCTTGGAAGGCCTATGCAGGGTCACTGAGTCAGAACCAATTTAATAGAGAACCACAGGATCAGTGTAAAGGAGCCTTAGTGAAGCAGTGGGTTAAGCACTGGGTTCTTAACCAAAAGGTTGAATCCACCAGCTGCTCTGCAGAGAGAAAGATAAGGCTGTCCACTTCCATAAAGACTGTTAGGTGCCGTCAAGTCAGTCCCCACTTATTGCGGCCCTGTGCACAACAGAAGGAGCTAGGCACCAGTCCCGTCCTATCCCCATGATTGAGGTTTTTATGTTTGAGCCCATCACTGCCACTGTGTCGGCCCACCCCGTTGAGGATCCGCCTCTCAATTTTTTGCTTCCGTAAAGACGACAGCCTTGGAAACCCTGTGGAGTGGTCCCACTCTGTGGCCCAGGGCCACTGTGAGTTGGAATCAACGCCACAGCCAGATGTGGCAACTGAGCAGCTGAAATGTGGCGAGTGTAACTGAGGAACCCAGTGTGACTAGGGCCATCATCCAGGACAGAGGAGAATTAGAAGTATGCCCAGCAATACTTCTAATTGTGGGGAGACCCCACAGAAGCAAAGGCCATGCAATTGGAAATGACCTGCAAAAACCAGGCGAGGTGCAGCTCAGAAGAGGTGGGGGCCTCAGGTAGACACCAAAGCTGGGGTACACCACGGCTCCCTCAACATCCCCTCACTGGCTCTCCCTGCCCTACAGACCCTGGAATCGAGGCCACTAAAGGCATTGAGGACGGGTGCCAAACCACCAGGGATTCCGAGGTGAGTACTGTTGGCCCTTCACTTCTCAGGAGATGACAGCCTAGGATGTCACGTGGGCTTGTTATGAGTCAAAATCAACTCCATAGAACCAAATAACATAGTTAGTCGTCCCCCCAGCCCCGCCCACTGCGATTGAGCCATCCACTCTGACACACCTGGTGCTCACTGCACCCCGCAGGGCCCGGACGGTGTCGGGGAGCTGGGGGCCGAGGCGTGTGCGGTGCACGCCCTCTTCCTCATTCTACACAGCGGCAACATCCTGGACTCTGGCCCTGGGGACGCCAACTCCAAGCAGGCCGACGTGCAGACGCTGAGCGTGGCCTTTGAGGCAGTCACCCGCATCCACTTCCCGGAGGCCCTGGGTCACGTAGCGCTGCGCCTGGTGCCCTGCCCGCCCATCTGCGCTGCCGCCTATGCCCTTGTCTCCAAGTACTGGCCAGGAGGGGATGGGTGGGAGACACACAGCCACCTGGGGGTTCCTATGAAAGGGAGACCCCATGGGAGGAGGGGGAGGAGGCTGGGAAGCCAGACACCTGAACTCTTGGTGCTCCTGGGTCAGACACCCACTTGCTGCAGCTCCCCACCAAGGCCCACAGGGCAGGGGCTTGCTCATGGGGCCCTGAGGGCAGTGAGGCAGCCAGATGCTCCCCACCCATGTGTTCCTTTCTCCTACAGCCTGAGCCCGTACAGCCACGACGGTGACAGCCTGTCCCGTTCCCAGGACCACATCCCGCTGGCTGCCCTGCCTCTGCTGGCCACTTCTTCCTCCCGCTATCAGGGCGCTGTGGCCACGGTCATCACCCGGACCAACCAGGCCTACGCTGCCTTCCTGCGCTCACCCGAAGGCACTGGCTTCTGTGGGCAGGTCAGGGTGCAGGGGGCAGCCCCCAACGGCCCCCCACCACAGTCCCGGGCCACAAGCCCATGGTGATGTGATGTCTCCTTCACCTCCCCCACCCGCCAGGTGGTGCTGATTGGGGATGGAGTTGGCGGAATACTGGGCTTTGATGCACTCTGTTATAGTGCCAACGTGGGCACAGGGAGCCGGGGCAGCAGCCGTCGAGGGAGCATGGTCAGTGCGGGGGTGTCCCTCCATCTTTAGGTCTCTGTTCTGAGGAGGATTCTCTATGGGCAGGGTGGCCTGTGGCTTGTCCCTGTTCCCCCCAGTGTCCCTCTGTCCAACCCTTACATCTTCTTCTTGCTTCCAAATAAGTAGAAACAGAATGGTCTGCAGGCTTAAGATTGTTTCTCTTCCGTTTCATCTAGAACAATGAGCTGCTGTCCCCTGAGGTTGGCCCAGTACGGGACCCCCTGGCAGATGGGGGGGTGGAGGGGCTGGGCCGGGCCAGCCCAGAACCCTCAGCCCTGCCTGCCCAGCGCACCCCCAGCGATGTGGCCAGTCCTGAGCCCCCCGAGGGGTCCCAGAACAGGTGACCTTCCTGCCCCATCACCCACCCTCTCATGCTGGGAACAGAGGTAGTTATGCTGAGTACCCCTCTTCCCCCCCACAGCCTGCAGGCTGCCCCAGCCACCTCCTCGGGGGAGTCCTGGCGGGCCAGCGCAGCCTCTTGCTCCCCACCTGTGGGCTCTGAGGCACCTGATGGCTCTACCGGCGCTGCCCGCCTGGACTTCAAGGTCTCCAGTTTCTTCCTTTTTGGCTCCCCCCTGGGGTTGGTGCTGGCTCTACGCAAAACCGTGATGCCCGCCTTGGAGGGTGAGCCCTCAGTGTGGGGGTGGGGCCACGCTTTGTCCTGCCCCTGTCAGCCATCCCCATAGCCCCCTCCTGGCCAAACACATCTGTAGTTTCCAACTGTACCCTGAGTAAGGGTCAAGGCCAAGGTTCTCAGAGGAACTTCCTTCCCAAATACCCTGTCCGAGAAGGAGTCCAATAGGCCTGGGGATGCTGAGTCCTGAACCCATTGGCCCATCATAGGCTCTGGGAACTTTGGCCAGGAGACCTGACTTTACACAGGACTTTAGTGGCCACCCAGGGAGTGGGGGTTAGAAACGATGGCTCTTTGACACACATACTCCGCCTCTCAGAATGCTTCCTGAGCCCCTCCCCACTTTTCTCTATCTTCTGGGAACCCAGTGGCCCAGATGCGCCCAGCCTGCGGGCAGATCTACAACCTCTTCCATGCGGCCGACCCATGCGCCTCTCGCCTGGAACCCCTGCTGGCCCCCAAGTTCCAGGCCATCTCCCCTCTGGCTGTGCCCCGCTACCAGAAGTTTCCTCTGGGAGATGGCTCATCCCTGCTGCTGGGTAGGCCCCAACAAAGATAAAGGAGAGGGAGGTAGAGCCCCTACCGGGAGGGCTATGCATGTTCCCCTTCCCTCAAGGGCTGGTGGTATAGTTCCCACATCACATCCTCTGGATCTCTACTCCCAGGACCACGGAGCTTTAGGGGGTCTATTCCCTAGTTCCTTCTGCCATTGTCTACCCAGGAGTGGGGTTCTATGGGGTGAATGAGCTAAAGAAAGCACTGGTATGCCATTGTGTGTGTGTGTGTGTGTGTGTGTGGCTGTTATGCATGTTGTCAGGGGGCACTATGTCCATATGCACAGGTGTTCATGTGTAGATGGGGGGTGTGTAAAGGGGACCTGTCCAGCCCCATGAGACAGGTGGACATGTGTCTGCGTGGCAGTGGCAGTAGTTTTACTGGAATAGAACCGGCTGCTGGGGTGAGTCAAGAGGAGATTGCACCCTATGCCAGGTGGTCAGCTTCAACCCCTGGCCAGGAAAGGACCAGCAGGACAGGGATGGAGGTGTAGGGGTTAGGTGGGCAGGCAGGCGGCAGGCCTGGCCCAGCCTCAGCAGCCCCTTCACTCCCAGCGGACACGCTCCAGACCCACTCAGCCCTCTTTCTGGAGGAACTGGAGATGTTGGTGCCCTCAACGCCCACCTCAGCCAGCAGTGCCTTCTGGAAAGGCAGTGAGTTGGGGACTGAGCCTCCTGCCCAGCCAGCTGCCCCCAGCACCACCAGTGAGGTGGTCAAGAGTAAGTCAGCTCTACATGGGGTCAGAGGCAGCAAAGAACCGGGTTGAGCATCCAGGCCTGCAGGGGACGGGGGACTGCACAGGGCGGGAGGCCACCAGACTCACTGCCCACGTGGCCGTGTGCAGTCCTGGAGCGCTGGTGGGGGACCAAGCGGATTGACTACTCGCTGTACTGCCCCGAGGCGCTCACGGCCTTCCCTACCGTTACGCTGCCCCACCTCTTCCACGCCAGCTACTGGGAGTCGGCTGATGTTGTGGCTTTCATCCTGCGCCAGGTGAGGGGTTGAGATGGGAATGGGGGTGAGGTGGGCAGCCAGGGGCCCCGTTCACATGGCCTCACCTGCCCCCACTATAGGTGATCGAAAAGGAGCGACCACAGCTGGCCGAGTGTGAGGAGCCGTCTATCTACAGCCCGGCCTTCCCCCGGGAGAAGTGGCAGCGCAAGCGCACACAGGTCAAGATCCGGGTATGCGCCCCACTTCCCGGGAATCCCGAGCCAGGCCCTACCCCCTAGTGGGCATACCACCACCACAGCACCCCTTATCCAACATCACCCCTTTTCTCGCTAACTGTACCGTGGGACTCCAGCGCCCCTCATAAATCGGGGTTCTCAAATGGGCGTGCATCCCCGCTCCCTCGGATAAAATCCCACTCGTTATGATTCTGGTCCCCCTCGCCGGACACCGATTTTCCCCCCTCACCATCTCCCCAGCCATGGCTTCACCCTCTCTCCTCCCGCTAGAACGTCACTTCCAACCACCGGGCCAGCGACACGGTGGTGTGCGAGGGACGCCCCCAGGTGCTCAGCGCACGCTTCATGTACGGGCCCTTGGACGTGGTCACGCTCACCGGAGAGAAGGTCAGGACCCACCTCCATTGCAGCCTTTATCTCAGCAGGGTTCTGGTTCGGTTGGGCTCAGCCCCCCACCCCCACTACAGGCCCGCCCCATTCTCCTTCTTAGTCTGGGGTGCCCGGAACACCCTCCCATAGACGCTCCCTCCCCACCCCACCAGGTGGACGTCTACGTCATGACACAGCCGCTGTCCGGCAAGTGGATCCACTTTGGCACCGAGGTCACTAATAGCTCTGGCCGTCTCGCCTTCCCGGTGCCGCCTGAGCGTGCGCTGGGCATCGGCGTCTACCCTGTACGCATGGTGGTCAGGTGAGTAGGGGGAGGTTCTGGGGGGGGGGGCTCTATGGGAGCCCCGCCCTCGCTCTGACGCCCCGGGCCTGCAGGGGTGACCACACATATGCTGAATGCTGCTTGACGGTGGTGGCCCGCGGCACGGAGGCCGTGGTCTTCAGCATCGATGGTTCCTTCACGGCCAGCGTCTCAATCATGGGCAGCGACCCCAAGGTGCGCGCCGGCGCCGTGGACGTGGTCAGGTAGGAGCCTCCCACGAGCCCCGTGTGGCCACCCTGCCCAGCCCCAGCCTGACTGCTGTCTTGCCCGCAGGCATTGGCAGGACTCAGGCTACCTGATCGTGTACGTGACTGGCCGGCCGGACATGCAGAAGCATCGCGTAGTGGCCTGGCTGTCACAGCACAACTTCCCCCACGGCGTCGTCTCCTTCTGCGATGGCCTCACCCACGATCCATTGCGCCAGAAGGCCATGTTCTTGCAGAGCCTGGTGCAGGAGGTGCCTTGCGGGGAGGGGTGCGACCAACCAACCAATCCTTAGGACAGGAGGGCCATATGGTTTCAGTGGCCCCTTGCTTTGGGAGCCACAGAGAGCAACCCAACTGGCCCCGCCTTGTTGGGGGGGTCCACGGAGGAACAACTTGTGGCCCAGCCTCTGCCCTACTAGCTCCACCCCTGGCCTCAGGGCCCCCCCCCTCCCTGGGTGCTGACGAGCCTCTCCTCACCACAGGTGGAGCTGAACATCGTGGCTGGCTACGGGTCTCCCAAAGACGTGGCTGTGTACGCAGCGTTGGGCCTGCCCCCTGGTCAGACCTTCATCGTTGGCCGTGCTGTGCGGAAGCTGCAAGCACAGTGCCAGGTAAGGGCCTGAGCCCATGACTGAGGTGGCTCGCAAGCCAGCCCCACGTGCCTCGTCATCTGTGCTCTACCTAGAACTGGCGTCCAGCAGAGCTGGGAACTGCCAGGTACAGCCCAGCTGCCCAGCCTGGTAACTAGTGCTGGCTGCATAGTGCTGGCTTTGACTTATTCTGAGCCTCATTTTCCTCTGCTGGTAACAGTGCCTACACTACACCTCATCTTATCATGAGGACCAAAGATAGGTGAGGCTGGCTGTTCCCATCAAGAGTCACCATACAGAGAAGCTCTCCTCTGTCCTACAGGGTGGGTCACTGTGACCCTGTGCCACTCCATGGCAGTGGGTAAGGTGATGCTACAGAACTGGGCCAAAATGAGGGCAATGCTGTTAGCTGCCGTTATTTCCCCCTTTGTTGTTGTTGTTGTTAAATGCCATCGAGTTGGTACCCACCGATAGCAACCCTGTATAGGATTTCCAAGGAGTGGCTATTAAGCTTGAACCGCCAGTCTTGTGGCTCAAACCGACATTGCAGTTCAGCACATTAACGCACAGCACCACACCAGGACTCCGTTTCCCACTGTAAGGTCCCTTTTTACAGATAAGGAGTAAAACCCACAGTACCCTGGCTCCCAGCCTGGGGTTCATCCCCGCTAAGGAGGAAGTCTGGCTCAGACAGAGCTATCCTTCCGTTGTCCACTGTCCCCACTCTGCCTCAGAAACCTGGGGGGAGGGGGTAGCTGCATGTGGGCCGGAAGCCAGGGGTCCCCTCACACCTGCCCATTTTTGTCTACAGTTCCTCTCAGACGGCTACGTGGCCCATCTGGGCCAACTGGAGGCGGGTTCTCACCCTCATGCCCCCTCAGGACCCCCAAGGGCCGCCTTAGCCAAGAGCAGCTATGGCGTGGGTGCCCCTGTGGACTTCCTGCGTAAACAGAGTCAGCTGCTTCGCTCCAGGGGTCCCAGCCAGGCAGAGCGCGAGGGGCCGGGGACACCACCTACCACCCTGGCACGAGGCAAGGCCCGCAGCATTAGCCTCAAGCTGGACAGTGAGGAGTGAGGCCACACTGACCAGACCCGGGTTAGTTACTCACACCTCAACTGCAAAGTGAAGGCTGGGCCCTCGTCCACCGGCCACACCCAGCCTGCTGGCCCCACCCCTGCATCCAATTGCCCCTCAGTGTTACTCCCTTGCCTTGTGAGGGACCCAGCCCAGGGAGGGGGAGGGAGTGGGTGTGGGCCCAGAACCTTCCCAGTGTGTGTCCTCAACGAAACTAAACCCATCTACATTCCACTGTGTGCCCACCTACCTGGTATCCCAGGGCAGCCAAGCACAGCTGATGGTTCAGTGGGGACACAGAAGAAGCACAGAGGGGCAGGAAGCTGCCCAGAGTCATAGAGATGGTCAGGTGGGACCAAGATGGGGGCCTGGGCCTCCATGACCTCAGGTCCTGGGTAGTCACCCACCCTTGGCCCAGACATGGCACCTAACCAAAACCCCTGCCCCATGAAGCTGAGGCCACGGAACAGTGGGATCAGAGGTGGGGGTGTGTGGGCTGCACTGGGAGAGCCCCTCTTTTGGACACCGACCCCTCCTCCCATCCAGGGCTCTGAACTGGTTCCTTCCAGTTTCTCCCAGGTACATACACTGAATCAGAATCTAGATTTTAACAATCAAAACAAAGTATATGATTTGTTGTATGTAAAAGTGATGATCTGCCCTGTAAACATTCGCTCAATTCATAATAAAATGTTAAAAACAAAAGTCAAGTGTCAAGTGAGATTAAGTAACTTGTGGCAGACCCAAGACGTTAGCGCATGACTTGAAAGTCTAGACTCTACATAAAGTCACAACCTGGTCTTATTATGGCTCATAGAAAATCTGTCTGATCCATTGGGGCTGCTTCGAGTTCTGTGTTAAGGAGAATTTCAAGCTGAGGTCAAGCTAGAATGAACCAGTTTGAAGGCCTATGAATCCCACCCAAGCTCCAGGTGGAGACCTGCCCAGCAGTTACCTTAGTGGTTCTTTGTCCACCAAGGGTCTCTGATGCCCAATCCCCTGGCCGAGATCCCTCTACTATACAATCTGTTGGATGTCCCCTCTTATCCCCCTCCCTCAGAACCCCTCCTTCTCCCACCCCTGTCACAGGTTCAGGCCACAGGTCAACAGGGCCCCGGATACACCAGAGCCACCCTCTAAACATGTCTTCCCCTTGGCCTGTTCACACCACACCATCCCATCCCCCAGCCTCCCTACAGCCCCAACACCCAGGGCCCATGCCACCCAGGCCTCCTGGCCCTATGCAGTGCCCCATGTTTCCTGGAACAACCCCAGGACCTGGCCCCAAAGTTTCCTGTCAGTTTGGACCCACAGCCCCCATATCACACAACCATACAGACCACCTCTGCCCCTTGCCCCAGCACCCTCTGCACCTCACACCCTCAGACACAACTTAGGTCCCAGACAGCCCCACCAGGAAGCCCCTCAGCTAGTCAGCACACTAGCTTCTGCCAGCTCTAGTTCCCCTTCAAGACTCGGGGTTCCCTGAGCACCAAGCCCTGGCCAGCAAGAACCACTTCCTCTCCAGTAGAGACCATTGTCCTCACTTGTGTTAGGGCCCAGGGACATAGAGCTGATGGCTCGGGAGCTGGGTCTAAAAGCCTGATTATTGGATTTCCCAGGCCCACCTGTGAACCAGGAGACACCACCAGGGATGACCCCAGCTCTCCCAAGCAAACAGCCCAGCAGACCAGAAAGAGATAAATAAGGCCTTTATACAGAGAACTGAGATCTAGTGGGGGCAGCTAGACTGGCGGTGCTGGCAGCAGCAGGGTAGGCAGGGTGGGCCAGGGAAACTGTCAGTGGGAGAAGATGCCACGGAAGCGGGCCTTTTCCTCCTCATCCTTCTGCCGGATCCGCGCCTCCAGGGCCCGCAGCTCGCGGCTCACAATGGGCGCCAGGCCTGGGTCCAGCTCCAGCACCTTGGCAAAGTCAGCCTGCGCCTCCTGGGAGTTCCACACGGCCGCGTGGGCCTTGCCCCGCTTGAAGTAAGCCTTGATGTTGTCTGCCGGGGGTACCAGTGGGCAGGAGGAAGCATGTGAGCAGCCCTCCCAACCAGAGGATGCCAACCTCCCATCCCGTTACACCATTCAGGCCCATGCCACAGGTGGGGGTGTTTGGTAGGACTCTTCTGAAAGCTCAGAATGGAAACTACATGCCAAGGCCAGCTCCTGATCGCAGTGCCCAGTTGTAAGTGAGGGGAGGCTGCTCGGCCCGCGCCCGGTGCTCACCGTCATACTTGTTGAGGATGGAGGAGCAGTGGTCCAGCACTTCATAATACTCCTCAGCCACCAGCTTACACTGGCAGTAGTTGAGCAGCAATGGGGTGATCTGCTGATCCAGCTCGATCCAGTCAGGGGACCCAGGCTGTTCCTAAGGGCCCGGGGAAAGGAAAGGAAAGGAAAGCCGTTGAGCCCGCAGCCCCCTGGCCCGCTCGCTCCACTTACCCACAGCAGCAGACAGCACCTTCATTTGCAGGTTTTTGAGGCAAGCAATGGCGTCATAATACTTGGCGGCGGCCTCCTTCACGTGGCCCTCACGGTACAGCTGGTTGCCCTCCTGGTGGATGATAGGCACCGCCTTGGCCTTCTCCTCATCGGTCATAGCCCACGGGTCCTGCTGGTACGCGCCGGGGTTTTCCACCTGCCAGGACGCAAGCCAGATGAGCTTCTCAGCCACAGACCTCAGACAGCAGAGGCAGACTCCCTTGTTCCCTAACGCCAGCGGGCCCCCCCCCACTGCCAGTTCACCTTCAGCATCTCAATGTGGAAGATGAGAGGCCTGGGGCTCTGCTGCAGGGCGTCCAGGTCAGCGTGCCCCAGGGAGCTGTGCTCGTGCATCTGGGCGATGCCACAGCAGTGCCGCTGCCCCTCCAGGGGGTCCTTGCCGGCCGCAATGTTGCGCAGGCTCTTGGCCACCAGGGGATACAGGACCACATGCTGTAGGAGGGGGAGTGGATGCAGGGGCTCAGTCCAGGAAGGCCGGTTGCTCACCAGCCCGAGGCCCAGCTGAGAAAGGACACCGAGGCCCCGAAGGGAACCTGAGCACACCGGGGTAAGGTCTCTAGGCCACTTAGCCTCTTTTCCGGTGCTTCTCCTACCAAACCAAGCCCAGAACCTTCCACACACGTGCACACATGTGCACACACACACACTGCTCTCAAGAGCACACAACACTCACATAATTACACTCAGAACATACTATATATACACCTGCACACATGTGCAACATACATGTGCACCTGTATGTACACACATCCTGACACCCTCCCCATTCTCCTGTCCTTATTGCCCGAGGATTTCTCCCCCTCCCTTCTTCTCCCCCTCCCTGGGCTACAGCCCACACACCGGGCCCCTCGCCATTGCTGGTCCCCATCATCTTCTGTTCCCTGCATCTCTTCCTTCTCATCTCCACTCACCTCACCCCACCCCCCTCAGGGCCTAGCTCAGTGCTGGACTCAGGGCCTCAGAGGAGAGGACCATCAGACACCCTGGCTCTGGCTTTCCCTTGGAAACAGCTGGGGGGGAGGGATGGGACCATCTAAGGGAGCCCTTACTCTCCCATGTTCTGCTCAGCCACCTACCATCTACAGACCTTTCCTGAGGTGAACCGGGCTAGGCCTGCAACAGCTGAGAGTCAGACCAGGAATCAGACCCTAGCCTGCAGGGTACAAGGGGCTGACCCCCAGGGCACGAGAGCATTTTAAGCAAGGGGTTGTGTGAGACATCTGCATTTGAGAGTGACTCCCTGGTAGCATAGTGGTAACAAGTTGGGCTGTTAACCTCAGGGTCAGCAGTTCGAAACTACCAGTGGTTCCACAGGAGAAAGATGAGGCTTTCTGCTCCCATAAAGATTTACAGCCTCGGAAACCCTGTACAGGGTCGCTATGAGTCGGAACTGACTCCATGGCACATAACCACCATCACCCTGGCTGCAGTCTGACTAATGGACAGAAGAGGGCAGAAGAGAGGCCAAAACCCCAGCAGGAAGGTAAGTGTGGCCCTGGGGGCAACCCAGCCAGGGCAGGGGCTTAGGGCCAAGCCTATGGCGTGGTGGGGAGGACAGACAAACCCAGGAGGCAAGGGTGGCTGGGTACCTTGACATCACAGAGGAACTGGGCTATCTCCCCCTGACGCATGGTGCGCACAATGGTCTCCCACACGGGCAGCTTGAACTTCTTGCCCAAGATGAGCTCCATGGGTTTGCCTCGCTCCCGGCTGTCATCCAACACGGTGCCTTCCTCGTCACTGTGCAGGGTCCGGTAGTGGAAGGTGGCCTGTGGGTCACATGTAGAATCAGCAAGGGCCCAACCCTGCCTTGCAGACGGGACAAGGAAACTGAAGTCACAGAGAGGCCGATTCACATGGTCAGTGGGTGTCCTGGCTGAGACTAGACCAGAAGCCATCTACCTCCACCCAGTCCTTCAACAAGCATTGGCTGAGCAGCTACTATGTGCCAATCTCTGTGTGAGATGCCAAAACACTAAAAAATTAAACCTGCTGCTATGGGCACGGTGTGTTCTGACTCACACCGAGCCTCTAGGACACAGTAGAATTGCGGAAAAGGGTTTCCAACACTGTCATCTCCATGGAAGCGGGTGGAACCATCTCTCTCCTGTGGAGTGGCTGGCGGGTTCAAACTGCTCACCTCTTGTTTGGAACCAAGTCCCTTAAGCACCATGCCACAGGGCTCCTTTACCAGGATACAGCAGTGGGCACACCAGACAACAGTCCATGCCCTTGTGAGTGTACTTTCTCGAGCAGGGCCGTACAAGGCCTGCAAAGTCATTTGGTCTGGCCCCGTCAAGGCAACCGCCATTCCTGCCATAACATTAAGGGTGAGTTCATTAAATGTCTGACCAAATACAGCAGGCATCAATTCTACTAAGGTCTTTCTTATCCACCAAATGACTGGGTGGGACTATGCAAATGTGGTGCTTATGGCCCACCAATGCGACTGGATAGCTTGCTAATAATGTAAGTAAAGTGAGTGACACTTGAGGGGGTGGGACCATACAAATAAGTTGCATGGAACCATAACAAGGGGATTGGTCAGTTTTGCCTGTCCCCTAGGAATAAGCTTCATTTTAAGCCTAGAGGAAGGGCAAGCTCAGGACTGCAAAGTCAGTTTGAACCACAGGGTCAGCAGCTCAAACTCATCAGCCACTCCTTGGAAACCCTATACTGGGTCACTATGAGTCAGAACCTATTCAATAGCATTTAACAGCAACAAAGTGGCTGGATGGGAGCCCAGACTGCCACCCAGATGAAGTGATGGGAGCAGAGCATGTCCGCTGGACCCGGGATCCCTTAACTAAGAAGCTTGTGGACTGAGCAGACTGAGATGGAACACCAGAGAAGGCCAGAAACAGCAGCAGATCCAGAAAACTGGCAGAAGACAGCATGGTGGGCTCCAGGGCCCATGGAATGAGAGAGCTGAGGGCCTTTAGGCAGGAGGCTTGCTGTTGGAGTAGAGTGTCCCCTGGCTTATGTGTGGCGCTTAAGGGCTTGCTAACACTTGCCTGAGTAGGGCAGAGGCTGGGCCAGCATAAGGAGCCAAGAACCAGAGAGAGACTCTTCTCTGAGGACGCCGAGAAGCAAGCTGTCTGAATGAAGAACAGCATCCAGAGTCAATACCACTTAATACCACCAATGGTCTGTCAGGTTGTCCTAGAGATGGCTTGTGTGTTACTGAGATTATGGAAGTAACGGAATCAGATACCAGCAGGGCCCCCATGGTGGACAGGGTTTAGCACAGCTTCCTGACCGATACAGACTGTTGTTGTTGTCAGGTGCCGTTGAGTTGATTCTGACTCATAGCACCCTTAAGCACAAGCACTCCTGGTCCTCTGCCAACCTCACAATCAATGTCAAGTTGGAGCCCATTGCTGCTGCCACTGTGCCAATCCATCTTGTTGGGGGTCTTCCTCTTTTTTGCTGACCTTCCACTTTCCCAGCATGATGTCCTTCTCCAGGGACCGGTCCCTCCTGACAACATGTCCAAAGTATGAAAGACTAAGTCT